>NC_090447.1:90032958-90335989 GCF_031143425.1 Pleurodeles waltl | reverse complement strand
CCTTCCCCCTGTGATGACCACTTCCTGGGAAGTGTGGCAAAAATCAATCCCAGGGAGCAACATTCCTCAAAAATCCATCATGGCTGAAAGTGATTTTTGGAGGTTACATCTGGCTGAGCCCACCCACTGGTGTGGCTAAAAATCCTAAACACACCCCTCTCCTAATCTAATCAAGGGGGCACCTAATTGTCTGGGTTTGCAAGATGTGGGGGTGTTGCTCCAAATGTCCTTCTCTGCCTTTGAAGACCAGTTTGGCAGCCCTCCCCCTTCCTGCCTCACCATCTGCTGAGGGGAGATCTCCCCCCCACAGGCACATCTCTTTGTGTGAAGCCAGGCCACTTCACACCTCACGAAGGCAGCCTGGCCAGGCTGCCAGAGGCTGGCCAATCAGAGCACAGCAGCAAAAACACTGCAGGGCTGAAGTTGGCAACTTTTCAGGTAAAGTTTAAAACCCTTTACCTGAACAAGTTATATTAAATCCAACAACTGGAAGTTGTGGGATTTATTATACCAATTAATTTGATACCAGACCTCTGGTATCTGTTACTTAAGGGGACTTTTAAAATTAATATAAAGTCTCCCCATTCTAGCCTATGGAGGCAATTCACTACAATGAGGGAAAAACGAATTTGGCTGTTTTACCTCACCAGGGCTTATAAAATTATTTTTATAAGGTCCCTGCTTATAGTTACATGGCACCCAGCCCTAGGGGAACATAGGGCACACCTTTGGGGTGACATATGTAAAAATAAGGTAGTTTAAGACTTTGGAACTACTTTTAATTCCAAAGTCGAACTTGCATATAACTTTAATTTCAAAGCAGCCAGCAAGGCAGGCCTGGCTTTAAAATGACACTGAGCACCTCAACAGTGCACCTATGGGTGCACTACCTATGCTGGGGTCCCTAAACCTACATGCCCTGCCATATACTAGGGACTTATAGGTAGGTTGACCAAAATTCTTTAGGCCATTTCTGCCCCAGCAGCCTATTTTTATTAGGCCAATCGGCCCCCAAGGGGGGGTAATCACCACTTGACACCAGGGATTTATTTATTTTTTAACATCAGTTTCACACAAGGGGAGCAACCCCTTAGGCAAGGGTCGCTCCCCTGGGGGGAAATTTTATTTTTTGCCACTTCTGCCCCCCCCTTGGTGGAATATCACTTAGGCACCAGGGATTGCTGTGTGTTTTGTTTTTGGAATGGGTTTGAGCAAGGGTCGCTCACCATGGGGGCACATTACTGTTGGCCATTTTTGCCCTCCCCACCCCCCTTGGGGGCAGAACGGCCTATTTTTGTAAGGCCCAACCCACCCAGGGGAGATTTAAAAAAAAACACACACAAAATAAATAGGGACAAAGATGTTCTGCCCACTGGTGGGCAGATGGGGCAATTACCCCTGATCCACTCTCCGGGGTGGGGGGCAGCAAGCCTACTAGATGCTAGGGAATTAAAACAAAAAAATGACAAAAAATACACACAAATAACAGAGTGGTGGTGGCTACCAACCAGTATGGCCATGGTTATGCCCACACCCCAACCAAAGGGGGTAACAGTCTTTTTGCTCTCCCCCCACAAACTAAAAGATCTTATCCCAACGGCAAGCAAGTGGACATTTGATTATTTGGGGTTTTTGTTTTATACTTGGGCCATGAGAGCTTGTCTAACTCTCAAAATCGTCCCACTTAGAATGGTGAGGGCTGCACTTTTGGACATTGGGATGCTGCCATGTAGAAAAATCTACGAGACCTAGACTCATCTGAAAACTAAACATCTGGGTGAGTCCAGTGTGGTGTGTTTCACATGCACCCTGCCCCATTATCTTACCCACAATGCCCTACAAACCTCCAACTTTGCTTGAAATCACACATTTCCCCCACATTTTTGTGATGGAACCTTCCAGAATATGCAGGAATCCAGAAAATTACTACCACCCAGCATTGTTGCATCTATACAGCCTAAAATTATTTTTTTTCCAAACTGCACTTTTTCTCCTGCTTTGGTTCGCCCCTCAATTTCGACATGTTTTTGGCACGTCCCTGTCACAGGCACTTGACCCACCTACACAAGTGATGTAACATTTTTATCAGGAGACTGAGGGGAACGTTGGGTGGTAGGAAATTTGTGCTGGGGCGGTGATCCCACACAGAAATGTGGGGAAAATGGGATTTTGTTTTAGCTACCTTTGAAGTTTGCTGAGGATTCTGGCTAAGAAAACACTGGGGGATCAAAGCAAGCCACACCTCCCTGGACTCCCTCTGGCATCTAGTTTTCAAAAATGTCTGGATTTGGTTGGTTTCCCTAGATGGCTGCTGAGCCCAGGACCAAAAACACAGGCTCTCCCTCCTGCAAAAACAAGTAGTTTTGTAATTGATAACTTTGATGTATTCATGTTGTGTTTTGAGGCATTTCCTGTTGCAGGCACTAGGTCTACCCACACAAGTTGAGGCACCATTTAGATCGAGATACGTGGGAGGAATGCTGGGTTGAAGGAAGTTTGAGGCTCCCTCAGAAGCCAGAACTTTGTAGCACTGAAATGTGAGGTAAGAGGGTTTTTTTTGGCCAAATTGAGGTTTGTTAAGGATTCTGGGTAAGAGAACCTGGTGAGAAAGCCACAAGCTACCCCATCCTGGGCTCCCCTAGGCGTCTAGTTTTCAGAAATGTCCACATTTGCTAGTTTTTCCTAGGTGTCGGATGAGCTAGAAGCCAGAATCCACAGCTAGGCACTTTCCAAAAAACACGTCAGTTGTCAAACGTAAAAATGTGATGTGTCCATGTTGCGTTTCCAGTTGCGGGCACTAGGACTACCAACACAAGTGAGGTACCATTTATATAGGGAGACTTTGGGAAATACAGGGTGGAAGAAAATGCGTGGCTCCTCTCAGATTCCAGAACCTTCTATCACGAAAATGTGAGGAAAAAGTGTTTTGCCAAATTTTGAATTTTGCAAAGGATTCTGGATAACAGAATGTGGTGAGAGCCCCAAAAGTCACCCCATCCTGGATTCCCCTAGGTGTCTAGTTTTCATAAATGCACAGGTTTGGTAGGTTTCCCTAGGTGCCGGCTGAACTGGAGGCCAAAATCCACAGCTGGGCACTTCCCAAAAAACATGTCAGATTTCAATGTAAAAATGTGATGTGTCCATGTTGCGTTTCATATTGGGGGAATTAGGCCTACCCAAGCAAGTGATGTTCCATTTTTATTGGGAGACTTGGGGAAACACAGAATAGCAAAACAAGTGTTATTGTCCCTTGTCTTTTTCTACATTTTTTCCTTCCAAATGTAACACAGTTTGTAAAACAGACGACTATTTGAGAAATGCCCTGTAATTCACATGTTAGTGTGGGGCCCCTGGAATTAACAGATGTGCAAATAACCACTGCTTCTCACCACCTTTTCTTGTGCCCAATTTGGAAATACAAAGGTTTCCTTGATACCTACTTTTCACTCTTTAAATTTCACAAAATGAATTGGTATATACCCGGTATACAATGAAAACCCACTGCAAGGTGCAGCTCCTTTATTGGCTCTGTGTACCTAGGGTTCTTGATGAACATACAAGCCCTATATATCCCCGCAACGAGAAGAGTCCAGCAGACTTAACAGTATATTGCTTTCAAAAATCTGCCATAGCTGGAAAGTTCGAGAAGAAAACGTGGACAGAAATGGCTCTTTTTTTCACCTCAATGTGAATATTTCTTTATTTTAGCTGTTACTTTCTGTAAGAAAACCTTGAAGGATCTACACATTGGTTTCACATCCATTTCTGGCAATAACTGGAAGGGGGGCTAAAAGCATTTAAAAAACAAATAGTAAAAATTGGGTGTTGCCCTGTAAAATGACAAAATTGTGTTGAAAAATGTGGTTTTCTGATTTAAGTCTGCCTGTTCCTGAAAGCTGGGAAGATGGCGATTTTAGCACCGCAAACAGTTTGTGGATGCCATTTTCAGGGGGGGAAAAAAACACAAGTTTTCTTCTACACCCCTTTTTGCCATTTTTTGTTTTATTTCTTGGCCTCCTCCAAGGGAACCCACAAAATCTGGATACCTTTAGAATCCCTAGATGTTGGGAAAAAAAGGACGCAAATTTAGCGTGGGTAGCTTATGTGGACAAAACTTTATGAAGGCCTAAGCATGAACTAACTCAAATAACCAAAAAAAGGCTTGGCACAGGAGGGGGAAAAGGCCTGGCAGCGATGGGGTTACGTTCCTCACCACCAAGGTAGGTGGAACATTAACACAGAGCAACGGGTATACTAGACCCAGCAAGGATATTTAATCCTCTAGGCACACAAAACTGACATTACTACCGGACATCCCACTCGTGTGCAGCACGCCATTTCCACACGTACCACAACTGGGTTCCCATCAATGTGAAGTACACTCCTCCATGTTAACAGCAGATCAGGCTTTGCCTGTTCCACCACGCTCTATAATGAGCATCCAACCACGTGTAGCATGCAAACTCCATTGGCACTAAAACCGGTCTGGGTTATATTGGTCTAGTACTTTTAGATTTGACATTGTGTTCGTGACAGAGGGAAGGTGCATTGTACCTGGCCCATGTGTGTTCTACTTTTCTCCCCTGTGTACAGCTCTCTTACTTTTGTGATTTCCTTACTTCAGTGTTTGATGTCCAGGGTTTAATGCAAGAGTATCAACCAGGATATGAGAGAGTGGATCACGTCTACTACTCACCTAGGAGCATTCCTTCCTATTCACTACCTTTAGAAAGAAACTAAGGATCCTAGACTGTATGGCTTCCTCTGGAGTCAGGTGGATTGCTAGGAAGACAGACTGAAGTGGCTGCCCATAAGTTCACACTGGGTTCCAAGCAAATTAAATCCTTTGGATACTGTAGGAATCACCCAGTTAAATTCTTAAACTCGCTCGTAGACCTTTTACATTATGGACGGAGTACCGTTGTGACAGAAGTAAATATCACGACTTTGGTCACGCAATCTTACATTCTGACTGCTGCAGTCGCGCGGAGTATGCCCACATCAGGTTGCCAGCTCAGTGCCACGTTATAGGATAAAAATGGCCAGTTTTTACATTCTATTAACTTTGCTTTAGAAGGACCAGAAATGCAGTGTCGGAGTAACCATTTAAAGCACCATTCATTAGCTGTACACAAAAGCAGTTTTTTATGCGGACTCCGACGGCCATGTAGACATATGCAGGAAAAAATGATGGTGGCGTTCATGCTTTGCTTTTGATTAGTATGCGATGCATACGTTTTATTTATTTTTTAAAAATCTGGACTTGAAATAATTTCCCATTTTTTAGTAAATGAATAAACTTTGCCATAAATGTACATACCAATGCATGCTGGGAGTAGCCCCATTAACTTAGAACAATTACAGTAACATAGAGCATCAAGTATTGGTAGATAGAGATATACTGGCGGAAGAGACTGCACCCTACCTTTTTCAGCTGCCCTTCGTATTCTTCTCGCAGCTCCCCTGGTTTGCTTATTTGGACCGGCGCTCGGAATATAAATTCTGCAAGAAACGAGGAGGAAGTAGTTGGGAGATTGCTGAGTCAAGAGTGAACTAGAGGAAAAACGCTGAGGTGCCGTGGGGGAATGACAATTTACTCCAGGCCGCCCCGCCCAATCTGCAGAGCCTCCCCGGCTGCAACACCGCATGCCCGGGCAAGTCGTACTAGTCCCATTTGCTGCAAAAATCTACAGAACTTAGAGACAAAAAGCGTTTTCTGATTCACTCGTCTCTGACAGTCCATCAGTGTCAGCACAGTGGAGTTTCAGTTCACACTAACCCCGTTTATAACAAGTGTTCAGGAAACAGGATGTAATCTACCACAAAGGGATTGAATGGTTGCTGTATCGCCAAAACTAATCCCAATAACCAACAATAACTACATCAGGCACTGGCATAGCCAATAGGTCTCGCCTTTTGGATGTGAGTGCAAGTTTACTATTTTTTGTTATTTTTTTGCTTTTGTTGTCCATTTGTAGGAAAAAATAAAGTGTAATGATATGCCTACGTGCATATGTAATTTTAAGCTTGGTTAGTGGGTGTTGTAGAGCATATTGTTTAAGAATAAATGTATGCAAATAAAGACGACTTTCTGTTGTTGAAGGCTTTTATCTTTCCTTGTATTTTTGTTATAATCTAAATTTATTAGCAGTAAACCATATTATTTACATTTAAATATACAAGGCAGATTGATTTGGATTGGAGCGGGGCAGTTTGTTTTGGAGTGCGGCAATTGTTTTGTACTGGAGTGGGGCAATTTGTTTTAGAATGGAG
Source organism: Pleurodeles waltl (assembly GCF_031143425.1). Taxonomy (NCBI): domain Eukaryota; kingdom Metazoa; phylum Chordata; class Amphibia; order Caudata; family Salamandridae; genus Pleurodeles; species Pleurodeles waltl. The sequence goes on along the minus strand of NC_090447.1, from coordinate 90,329,716 downwards.
TTGGGCAGATTGTCTTGGACAGGAGTGGGTCAGATTGCAGTGGGGCAGAGTTAGAATTGTTAAAACACGGGGCACCCCTAGAACCTCTTCTTGTGAAGTCACTGTAGTGCTTGAAATAAATTCTCAGAAAGCACACGGGCAGCGACATAGGCATGCACACTGCACAAAGACACACACACACAGTAACATACACAGTCTCAAACATATATAAACCCAAAAGCACACATCACACACAAACTCAGTGTTACCACCACACTTGTGCAAACACATACAAATATGCGATATGCATAAAATCTCATACCCACAAATATACAGACCCAGGAGGTACACACGTACACTTGCAAACAGTGATAAAACCACATCCATGCACACAGCAGACACAAACGCTCAGTGAAAAACCCACATACATGCACACAGCATAGACATCCAACATAGCGCTATGCACACTCATATGCTGATACACTAACCTAAAGTCTCACATCCACAACTCAGTAATACACCAACAATCACACACACCTAAACACTCACTGTGATACACACAATTATATATACACAGACTCCTAGGAATAGGCAGAAAGACCCACAGGTGCAGAAAGGGGCACACATCCATCTCTGATAACATCATTGGTAATGTGTCATATTTGCAGTAAAAGTTTTGATGAAACTGTGCATGGTGGGGGCACGAGTTATAGTTACTTGAGGTAACTAACTAGAACTGGTGAATTGCGATGGTTCGGTACGTTTAAAATGTGAGCCTAACTAGAACGTCGCTGTAACCTTTGGTTTTTTAAGTGTGTATATCTATATATTATATCTCAGAATGGGCAACCCACTGCATTAACCTGCCAAATGGACTATAAACACATTTTAAAAAAAAGGGAGATGCTGGAAGCTGCCAGATTAGTGAAAACCATAACATTCGTGTCTACTTGTCACACTTCATCCATCACACTGCTAAGCACTGTGCTTCATAACACAATAAATGCACCTCTCTGGTCCTCGCGAACAACATGGAAACAGTTCTAACAGAGGATAAAAACAAAGACGACACTTCAAACACACTTTGTAGCGTGCTGCCCATGTAAGCAAGCACTTCTGTGCCCAAACAAAGGGACACTACACACTATAAATAACACAATACAGAGAAAATATACACAAATCCCAACAAGATATACTTGTGAGTTCTGCGATCACTGACAACATCCATGAACGACCTGGTCACTGGTTTGAACTCGGCAGGGCCTACCTGGCACATCATTTCTAGGTAAATGGCCTTCGTGGCATCACAGCACTCAGTGATACACAACCAATAAATATGACTTAGCAATAACTGATTCTATACATGTATTCATATATACCCATATTCTGTTGGAAAACCAATGTAAGTATTTGAGCACTATTTGTGCAAAATGACAACATACAGAAACATTAAATGATAGTGAAAAGCAGGAATTTGTTTTTAGTGTAAGTCGTAAATTAATATTTTCTGCATTCTCACCCCCGATTTCTCACCTATTGCTGAATCCTATATTTTTGCTTGCTCTGGAACTCTGTGCACTTCACCCCTGCTGAGCAGGAGAGTGCCTGTGCTCTCCTATTAAGCATGGTTCCTAATGGGCACATTTAATTTGTCTATAAATCCCTAGTATATAGTGATAAAAGTGCACCCACGGCCTGGAAGAAGCTGCAAGTCTTTTTTTCCTGCACCACTTGGCCAATGGCAACTGGAGCCTGGCGTTGGCTTCGGCGTGACACCTGGTGAATCTCTTAAGTGTCACCCTTGGGGGCCTTAGAAGTGTACTCCTGTATTTGGTTGGGACTTAAGACTAAGTCAGAAGGTAAAATCATTGACCAGGAAGAACCTGGCTAAATGATTCGACCCATGCTTCATCACAGTCAGCCTCAAATTGGCCCTAGGTAACGGTCTACCATGACCACTGATTATCATTGATGCATTGGCGTTTTTGGTGCTATTTCTAATTAAAACTTTAAAAATTCATATCTCCAGTTCCCCATTTTGGATTTTTGCCCATTTGCTGACATTTTCTTTATTATTTTTAACTTTATTTTTCTAACTCAGTTTGATTGCATTTTGAGTTAATTACCATTTTTGCACTGCATATTTTACACACTACCCTAAATGAACTGCTAATTGCGCCAATAAATCACAAAGCAAATTTGAACCCTTGCTAGGTGTCCCCCTCATTCAACCATCCACACTTTCAGACATGCATGTAAACATACTTCCACCCACCCTTCCCTCCATCCTCACTTTCCATCCTCTCACTCTTCCATTACTTTCATCCGTTTCATAATTTTCACCATTCCTTTCACCTTTTAGCTGTACTTCATGAAACCTTTCTTCCATCCACTTATTTTTCACTTTCTACCTACCTTTTTCTCTGTCCCTTACTTTTTTGTTCTTTCCTCGCTCTACTTCGCTTGCTTTATTTCCCTCTCTATACTTATATCCCACTTTCATAATTTGTCTCACTATTTGGCAACCCTTTGCTGACACGCCCTAATCTGCTGTATTGGACAGGAGTTGTTGTTTGCAAGTTTACGTACAAAAGAGGCCATAAAGAAACAATTGATGTCTCAGTGACCAAATACCAACTTCTGATGTAGATGCTAAATCGAGGGATTCAAGACAGAACTGCTGCTTTGGCTTGCCTTTTCTTGCCACATAATTTAAATAATCCTGCTGCATAATCCTGGTGGTCATAGGTAAATCTCTGCAGAAAGGCATGTAAATATTATGCCATATTTCACAGCAGCCTGAGCAATAACTTAAATATTTCATGAATCCCTGTAAAATACAGGTTTTGATACCACTGCTTTCTATGCAATAAAAGCACCCAAAAATGTAATACACACAATTAATAATCGTGCACATTTACTGCCCTATTGCAAACAATGTCAATGTTAATTCCTCTAATTGTATTACCATTACTTTAAACATTAACATTTCCACGCAGGACTATAAAGTAAGGCATATACACATACTTGATGATAAAAAGGAAATCGCAACTTTGGGTTGTTAAAGCAAAAAGCAAGCAATTGCAAAGCCAATAGGTCTCAACAGTGAAACGTTTTGGCTTTGCCAATGCTTTTCATGCTCTTAGACAGTTGCAGTGAATGCGCAATCATCTACAATGCCCATACTGAATGGTATTTACAGAATAAAAACAAAACCCATTATAAGAGTACTGTCACAAATGAGCTTACAAAAAGCCATTTTGGTATAATCGGATAACCATTTTAGGATGCCGCCTGCCACAGTACAATGGACACAAAAAATGTGTTGACATACTTAGGACCTAATGGCTCTGAGAATTCCTCCCAGCAGTGTTGTACACCATCAGGACTCTGTGGAGCACCGTTATAAAAATATAAATAAAAAATAGTGTGGTTGAGAAAAGCCATAAGAAAACAGGCACAAACTAGCTGATTGACACAGGCTGTTTGCACGACCTCCCCCTAATTTTTAGACGATGCTGCTGGTTTTTCTAATCTGAAGGCGCAGTGAGTTCTGTCAGAAAGGCCTCAGTGCCAGTGCTCTGATCATTAAAACATGGAAATCTGGTTCACTCACAAATGTCATAAGTTAGCTTTCTTATAAGACCCTAGTATATGCTACCAGAGGTACCCCAGGCCGGTAAATTAAAGTGTGCCTTGTGGCCTGCAACCCTTATTGTGTCACCACTAGTGTGGCAAAGCATGCCTCTGAGCCAGCCATTGCTAGCTGTCAAAGCAGGATTCAAGCTGCTCACTCGACTTTGCCATTTAAACTAATGATTAAGTCCAGAACAAGTCACCCCTAAGTCAGGCCTGTCGTGCCCTAAGGCAACGTGCTGTATAGTAAGAAGTGGAACGTGTGGTTTTACATGTCCACCAGTAAAAAACCCCAAATTGATGTTTGTACTATAAAAAGGCTAGAATCCACAGTGGTGAGTACGTGATGACATGCTGACCACTCAGCTTTGCTAACTTCTGAATGGGACTACTAAAGTTTGTACATCAAGGTATCAAATTAATCACTGCATTAAATTCCACCTCATACTCAAGTTGAGTTTAATGTAACCTAAGTAAAAGGCAATTTTACAAAGTTGCCCAAAGTTTTCCAGTGACTATTTACAGTTGCTGACCATAAGACAACCTCCTGTCCTCCTGGGGAGAAGATGGGAATGACTCCCAGAAAGGACCATAAAGGGCCTGCCACTTGATGAAGTGTTACCCATTGACAAGTAGTCACTGTGTACCCCGAGGACAAGTTCTGGCATAACATATGCACCCAGACCTCAGATCACATCTGCACTGGAGAGGACTGAAGGGGATTATGTTATATCGAAGAAAGTGTCACTGCAAGTCCATCTTAAAGTAAGAATACTTTATTCCACAAGGACAGCTCTTCGTAGTCCTCCAACACCAGTCAGCTCAGCACAACTGACTGTGTGGAATTCCCACTCAGAACCATTCGGACATTCTTTGTCATGGAAACCTTAAAGTACACCATTCAAGATATAACAGACTGTCCTGCTTCTCCCTGGACCTGACAAAGATGGGATGCACCTGCTGATCTTAGGGCTAGCAAAGACAGCATTGTGCCTTGTGCCTGTGGTGCTCAAGGAAAAATCCATTCCTGAAACCCAGACAGAAGAAGTAACTTTAAGAGTCAGTTGGCTGACTTCCTGTTACAGAATACAGGGCCCCAAAAGTTGAAGAAGCCTGCCTTGGCGAGTTAGTAGCCACAATCACTTGACCACCAAAGCGCAGGCTGGCCGACAGAGCCAACACCATCATAAGTTACACCCGAGTCTACTGCACCAGGGACAGTCGCTGGAGTGGAGTTTGGTCCTTAAGTCGGGATTTACCACACATTAAAGGAAACCACTGGTTTCACTGTAACCAGAGCCCAGTAGCAGCTGTTTTTTTGGCTGGATTCAACTGGACTTTAAGGGGCATCAACCCGGTCACCAAAATCCCCCAGTGTAACTGCAGAATAAGGAGGAGCCCCAGGAAAACCCCTCTCACACAGAGTCCTCATATTCAGCATTGTGTATCCCTTGCATCAGGACCACTCTATTGGCATCTATTACAGTTGACCCATAGAACCTGGAACTGGACTGGTGACTGCAAGGTAACTGGTCAAGCAAACCTCACTGGCCCCCGTGACTCGCTCCCTGCTAGAGTCGGGTGCCCAGAGCAGGTTGTAGTAGTAGTATTAAAACTTTTGTAAAGTTATAAAGTAACCACTAACCACAGTAGTTGCCAATGCATGTTTGTGACTTGAATGAAAAGCAGTGACTTACTATTTGCTAGATAAGGTATATCTCCGGAACCCTCCAGTGGAATTTGTTCATTTTGGTGTCTATAAAAACAGCTCTTATTTTTATGAATTTTTAAATTGAAATCGGATTTTGTTTAGGTCATGTTTCTTTCTTATTCAACTGTTTTGGTACTTCTAAATACTTTATATTTATTCCTTTGATAAAGCGTGACTGCTTGAAGTAACAGCTACCGAAGGCTGTGCTAAGGTTTAAAAGACAAACCTAACTGGAACCAAGATGGTATGTGAGGTCTCACAACTACACCATATAATAAACCACTGAGTTCATTATGTTATGCAGGTGCGTGCGACTGCTTTGTCAAAACTGCAGGTCGACGAGTTACCATGTTTGGCAATACAAAACTGCCAATATTTGTATGTTCTTTTGGACACCTATTGCACCCTGCCTACCTGAAATTGCCAACAAAGGTACAACAAAAAGTGGTTGGTGCAAGAGGAAAACTGTGAAGAGGAAGAAGAGAGCTGTCTGGAAATGCAAAGAATATCGTTTCCCACTACAAAATGTCTTCCCCTGCACATTTCGGGGGGGGGATAGAGGGAGTGAGATTATCAGCAATCTATTTAGAAAATTAGTACACAAGAAGAAAACAGAAAACTAAAATTTCTTTTCCAGCCACATCCAGGACAGAATTTTCCAAAATGTGGCAGAATGTTGTACACTGTATGCCAGAGGAGGTATCTGGACCTGATGAAAAATACTCCCCATCGAGTAGTGAGAAGTGGAGGTTGTGACAGGTAGAATGTGTGCTCTCGGACACCAGCCAATGATGACAAAAATATATTTGACTTCGAACTACAACCTCAGTCAAAAATTGCACACAAAGATATTTTGCCCGTTTTGATTTGTAGTATGTTTGGGTTGATTCAAGAAACAATTCTTGCAGAAATTAAACCAAGAAGAGAGAAGTTGTACCCGGTAAATCATCTGTGCTGTAAAGTGCTTTGACACTGCATTAAGATGAGTAGCGCAATAGAAATACAAAAGAAATAAAACAAAATAGTGGCATTTAAATTATTTGTGTAAAAAAGGGGACAGACCAACATATCTGACATTCTGAAACTACATATGTCTTATATACCGGGACTGAACAAAGTCAAAAGCAGGCCTCTTAACTACCTTTGAAGTGATAAACTGTGTGCCTTTGTTTCCCCTCCATTGTATATAGGTGTGAGGCTCCCTATTGCTCCTAGCCAGGATACTCCAACAAAAGGAGGTCTGAGAGTCCCTTAGCTTCACCCTTTGTTATGGGCCCACCTGGAAACAGATGTCTCCTTCCCGCTTGAATGTTTCCGCTCATAATGAAAGACAACGTGTGCCGGTGTCTAAAAATTTCACCAGGATACGTTTAGCATATTTTTCTGGGCCCCAACCTCTTGGCAGGGTAGATAGAGTCCACCCTCCAAAAAAAGTGGGTAGATGCAGTCTACCCACATCTACCCTCGACTAGGCCCTGTGCCTAATGTAGATAAGAGGTGTGCTCAAAAGCCACAAATATTTTATGCGGCACCAGGGGACGAGAGGGAACGCCCTGCTAAATATACACCTCATGGAGTTACCCATCTCATTGTTTAAGAGGCCAATGTGGCCTGTGATGGCACAAGCTGATGCAGCCTGTGAGGAACGTAATACACAAGGCAGGGTGGGCTGCTTACAACAAGACCCACTGGGAGGAGTGCACAGAAGAGTTGCTGGTGGCCCCAGATTCAAGAGAGGAGGAGCGGAACCACATGGCTTGAAGGCCCCTCCGACATCAGCAGTGGGAGGCGAGCCCCATCAGAAGAGGGTCGACTCATCACGGTACAAAAGGCAGCTCACAGCACACGAGGCAGATCTAGGTATGAGCACATGGAAAGTTTAGGTCTAACAAAGAGACTTGCGGGATGTGGGGAATGCAAATGACGAGCCATGCCCTGGGGACCACTGACACTGCACAATAGGAGCCGAGGCCGTTTCAGATTAGACTTCATCTATAAAGAATCACAAAACACCAGCATTAGGAATAAAGCCATAGTACACCACTAGCACTTTCTACCACAGTGCCTTTTCCAGTCATTCACTTTTGCAATACGCTAGAGGTCCTTGGAACATACCCTACACATTTGGTGGGGCCAAAACACACTGCTCGTGTGTTCTGACAGAGCAAGCTTACATTTCAGAAGTGACTGACATGGCATAGAACCCTGGGCTCCATCCCTTGGGTTAGCGGGTCAAAGAAATCACTGTACTTACCTCAGCAACACCAAGGAATTTTAATACTGGATCCCCAATTGAAACAGGAAACTCAAATGATGGATCACTCTCTTCAGAATGAGGGCTATAATCTCCAAATGTATCAATGAGATATTGAAAATATATTTGACCAACTTGAAAAGAAACTGTCTCCAATGAGTTACATTAACCTAAAACAGATTATTTTTTAAGTACCCATTACCTAAATTGTCTGATGTGGGGTTGGGAACTTTTGGAAAGACAAATCTCACTCCAGGAAATAGAAGAGGCCAGGGCAGACCAATTAAAACAGGAAACTCCAACAATGGGTCACCCCCTTCAGAATAACGGCTGTAATCACTAAATACATCAATGAGCCAGGTAAGGTGTATCATCCTTGAACCACAAAGATCATACTTTATGTGCCACTCATCGAAAGATTGTTGTTGAATATGGATAGAAAAATTATTGTGGAAATCTGCACAAATAAGCCAGGTAAGGTGATCCATCCTTGATTCATGAATTCCAGGTAGGATATGGTACAGGCAGAATGTTTAGGCATCATTTACAAACAATCTCTCATTTGCTATGGTACTCAAGAGATTCCCTTGATCCCAGAAAAGTGTGCTTTCTCAAAGCAGAAAAAGCCTTTGATCGAGTGGAGTCAGGCTATTTGTTTGCAACTCTGGAAAGGGACAACCTGGGTAGCTTCATTATTTCTAAAGTGACATGGCTTTATGACATTCCAAATTATATGTGAAGAATTTGCTTCAGATTCGTTACCAATCTTAAGGGGCATACGGAAAAGTTGTCCCCTAGTACTACTACGATTAATGCCAGCCCTTTAGCCATTGGCAATCAGAATTAGACAGATTTAGAGAATACCAGGATTTGCAACTTCCGCTGGAGAAACAAGAGGAGTACTATATGCGGACGACGAAATGCTTACCACCACAGACAGAGATCTTTCTTTCCTTTATGACATTGAGGATCTTCCTGTTTTTTGGTTTAAAAGATTGGCTAGTCAAAATGTGATGCATTACCAATGTCACGAACAACTACCAAAAATTAGTTTGACACCCAGAATCCTGGCATGGCCATGGCCTGGGTGTCCCCGAGACAGAGACTACCACATTCTATTGATAGGTTACCAAACTATGCCAAGGTGAACTACTTTTATCACAGATCTTCTACTGTTCAACAACCACTGCTATGAATAGCCATGACTGTATAGACACCTGATGGCAACGTACACGAGACAGAACCTAAGACTGAGCAGTACTGCATGCAGTACCACTAGGTCCATCTGTTGAAGGAGCTCAACCGCCAACAGATAATGGGATGAAAGCATCTGTACTAATGACTAGACTAAAGCACTTCTGGAGAGTCTTCCTCAGTTACAGGGTGCACATAATCAAGGGGTACTCCAAGGAAGCCCTGAAGTAATAAGATAATCATATTAGGGGTGAGAACAGTTGAGCAGAGTGCAGAAAAGCTACTCTATCAGTTCAACCTGGGAGGAGGATGGCTTTAAAGTCTCCAAAGACATGCACAGCACACCATACTCAAACAGGTTTCAGGTAACCTGAAGAGTCACCAAAAAGGCAATTCAAGGGGTCACCATTTGTAGAAGAGAAGCATATAGGATCTAGAGAGATGTAGCAATGGAAAATCTACTTAAAAAAGGTTTTTCACTTCAGGACAGACAGCAAATGAAAGGCAGCAGCTAAGTATTAAGGAAGCCCGGCGAACCGGACCAATGGAATTTTCATTCTGTCTGGCTTAGACTAAACAAAGCACAATACAATGGTCCTCAAATAGAAATCAACAGATTTTCTGAGAAATCTGGGCCTGTAGACACCAACTCCTGCCAAGCACAATCCCCCTGCACAGTGTGGGAAAGAGAAGAATCAACCAGTACCTACAAATCACACCTGCCCAGTCCTACTTGGCAGACTGCAAAGCCCTCCAACAAGGCAGTTGGATGAAAAATAGTTTAATCATTGTTCTGCATAGCTTAATAACAATGGTATGTGAATCTTAGTTAAAGAAAGAGATTCTGGAAGAAGGGGGGAAAAAAATAACAAAATAAAAAAATAAAAAGACTCCACAAACCTGTCTCCTTGAATTTTCCCCCAAGTAAAAGGTATTCCCAGGGTGAATACGCATATTGAAAAAAAGATCTCTGCAGTCCTTTTTCAAGGACTGCAGATCTGTTTTTTCCTTTTACTGGGGACGCCCTTCTAACCCCCTTTTTCTCCCTTCCTAGATTAAGAGGAAGCCCTTTCATAGTTCTTCCTTTCCTCTTCATCTCACTTCCTACAACCAAGTCAGTTGCCCTTCAACTATGCTTTTCACCTTTATTCTAGTTCCTACCCAGCCTCAAACCTAATACCTCTACCCCCAACCTATATCCAATTACATCAGACTGACTAATCGTATTCCCCTACCCGTTACGCAAGTCCCTCTCCAGATTAATTTACTGTCCAGTTTTTCTGACTTGTTTTTTCCATTTCCTCATTCTTTGTGGAAACAAGTTTTCCTCAATTTGAAATTCACACAGAAGAAAGCTTCAGCATTCTGGGGCTTTTGGGCTGGTGTACTCCACTTGTGTTTTTCTCCAAAATGATAGAGCCGTACCAATGAGATACAGAGACTCCCTCTACATTGACCTGTAGAGCTCAACTTGATTACGGACAGCGGTTCCAGTATAAAAACATGTGCACCGTTGCAAAATGTAACTATTTTATGCCATTTACAATGTACCCAGAATTCTCCCAAAACACATGCAAAAGCACAAAAACAAGACAGTTCGTGGTTTGCTTCCAAAATAAAATATGCACAAGGAATTGCAACTCGAAACTGTAGTGCCTCATGTTTTATATTGTATTTGAAGAGCTCTTAAACTAAAGGTAAGGATTGCACCATTAGAAGCATAGCATCAACCATACACAAATCTACAACGACCAGATGTTTTGTTTTATCCTGGATTTTCCACTGTACATGGGCTGTTCCAGGCTTGAGGGTTGAGTTATCTAAAACTGTGCACTTTTCACAGATAAAGTGAACGTACTAAACCTTGTTCTTCTCGTCCACCTGCATTTATATGGGCAAGCAAAGCTGTCGATCAGAGCATTTCTCAATATTTAAGTCATAAATAGAACATGAGGGAATGTGCAATTCAGACCAAACAAGCAAAGTTGTAGCCTGTTGGGTCACAAACGTAGTTGACCGCAGGAATAACTGCATCCTTCATATTCATGCACCACTCCACCTCATTACACAGGCTTCAAAGTTAGTGAAAAGCAAAACATTCACAGTATAACATCTTTAGTTTCGCTTGGCAAGACTCTGGAGAAAAGCGAAACCAGGGATTGTTGAGCAGGATTATGTCGGTAATGTCACAGCCTTTCTTTTGTTGTTAGAGAGCTTCGAAACATCACTTCCTCCTACCAACTCTGATTAAGGACATCCCAGTTGCAAATGGAAGGTGATTGACAATTGTTTTCTGCATGGCCTTAGAAAATACTCAAACATCTTTTCTCACCTGAAAACTGCTACTTATTAGCTAGTTATCCTGTGTTGGACATGGCCCTTCTTTGAGGATTACCCTGAAACATTTAGCTTTTTTCTCCCAGTCTTTTGCTGACTCTCTATGTGTGGCCTTAGGACACTGGGCACTTTCCTACTGTAGTGCAGGGGGAAGTGTGCATGCCCTTCCTACTCATGCCAGGAAGAGGCACCAACGTAATTGGCTGTGGTGCCATCCCCATGCCTGCCCTGTAAAAAGATACCTCACACACTCGGGCGGGTACAGACCTGGTCACTAGTGGGGCATTGCACCACCCACAAGAGTAGCCTGACCAATATGTATTAGGCCTGGTATTGTAGGCTGTGGAGGCGCAGGTGTGCTTACGCTCAGGATGGCATCTTCCTCACTGGGGCCAGTCCTGTCTAGGCCTTCTGCTATCCCTAGAGCACCGCCATAGGGCGGAGCAGCGGGCACGGTAGGGACGCAAGGGCGTCCGGTGCCCTGGTAGGGGAAGAAGTCCCGCGTTGGTTTTCCTACAGCAGATATTGGATCTTCCTTGAGGTTTTGCTGATCCTCTCTGAATGGCCTTAGGGCCCTGGACACTTTCCTGCAGCAGGTACAAGGAAAAGTGTGCATGCGCTCTCCCTACATAAGTTAGGAAGGGGCGCCCACCAGCAGGTTCACACTTGTACCTTGGAATTTTCATGTGTATACTGAGCCTGGCCTGGGTTGCCTATATATGCACAATAGTCCATTGGTGTGTTCAGGCATACTGAGCCTAGCATAACTTGCCTATATGTGCACACTTGCACACTGGTGTTTTCATAGGCATACTGAACCTGGCAAAACTTGCCAATATGTGCACACTTACACATTGGTGTTCTCAGCTGTATACTGGGCCTGGCACAACTTGCCAGCATGTGCACATTGGTGTTTTCATATGCATACTGAGCCTGGCACAACTTGCCAATATGTGCACAATTGCACATTTGTTTTTTATATATGTACCAAGCCCGTCATGGCAGGCCTGTTAAGGTGCATTTGCACCCTTGCGGTGTTCTAAGAGCTTGTGTCCAGACTGCCCCTGCAGGCTTGTTGGAGCACCAGGGCACATGTGCCCATGGAGTGAAGAATGCCCATGAGTGTTTTCACTACCAATGAGAGCTGCTCTGCCCATAGGTTAATATGGGGGAAAGTTTATAATTAATCCTATCTGCAATAGTAGATTACAATGGAGCAGTCTCATCATGTTTACTATCATTAGATTCCTAAAGACAAACCTTTTCTAATGGAAAAGGTGGTTTTCTCAGTAATGCCTTGGAAATGCCACGTCTGGAAAGTGGGCATTTCCATGTTCTAAAATCCCTAATGTGTGCCTTTTCAATTAACGCTTATTTCACTGGGGAAAAACATCTATGCATTCCCCAACAACCGCTATAAAACTTAGAGAACCGAAACAACAGACCACTACCATCTGAGGACCTGGCTGGATAGGCTGGAAGGAGAGGTGTTGACACTTGGCCTCTCGGAGGCAGATCATGGCACCACTAAAAATAAGGATCTACATTCCAGGGTCCCTTGGCAGACAGGACTGAAATTTGGAGGAGACATCTGTGGTTCAAAGGGGATCCCTTTGAAACACCCCCAACTTCAAAGCCTGACTTTTGTATAACCAGGGGAGGTACACTCAGCAACGGAGAGATATACTTGTAGGAGCGCAGGACGGAGTCCCTGTACTGCATGGTGCACACTGCCAGAGGAACCGGTTGTGCAGAGGAGTATTTACTGTTGTACGAAGGAATTGTGCACCCTTCCTGTTTTGTGACTGGCCTGGGCACACTGCCTGCTGCAGTGCGACACTCAATTGTGCTCTCCAATGGCTTGTTGTGTTTCCACCTGTTCTGTGAGGAGGTCTCAAGGACATCAAAGACCTCCTGCGAGGGACCTTGAGTGTCACACTGCAGCAGGCAGTGCGCCCAGGCTGAAATTTGAAGGAGACATCTGTGGCTCAAAGGGGACCCCTTTGAAACACCCCCAACTTCAAAGGCCGAGTCTTGTGACTCGACTTTGGGAACACTGTCCTGGTATGAGATCCCTCATTAGTCCTTTGGCCTATTAAGGCCATTCAACATCCTACAACTGGACCTCCTCTGTAAAGTCTGCTCACATTTTACCCCATCGTCATGGTCTTCCCTTAAAGTGGGAATTAATATTAAAACTTCCTGGCTTACAAAGTTCTCCTATTTAATCAACCCACTAATATCTGGCAAACCTTTGTAACATCTCTTGCCATCTAAGATACCGCAGGAGCAAAACCTCTTACTCTTGGAAATTCAAAGTTTAAGTCCCAAGCAATGGACAATCCTTTTGAACAGCCACAATATTATCCTGGAACTAGTGGGTCTACAGATGAAACTCACACCCCCAACATTCAGAAGACACCTATATACAAATATCTTCTACATTCATTTAAATGTCTAAGATTCCTAAAGTATCAAGAGGCGAATCACGGAGCTACTGTGCCAATCTGCCTGAAACAGTTATTCACTTGTATGCTGTCCTTTTTCCAGTTTACTATAAAATACACTAATACCTTATCGTGGAGGAGCACCAAAAATACTGTTGAATACCAGCACTGACAAAGGCAACAGGGGAGAGCTAACATCATAACATATGGATGGAGAACAGAGTTGTTCATGTGACACCACATTACCCGACATATTGGCATTGCAATTGCTTGGCATAGTGCGGTATTGGTTGTGTTATCATTGATTACATTTGCGATGATGTGCGCTACTGGCTAGGTGATAAACCAAAAGCAATAAGGCGGCCAGGTTAGGGATTGGCACGCACTCCAGTTAAGAAAAGAAAAACATAAAAATCTCAGGTGCAGTATTAAAGAAAGAAAACTTGACTATACTGCATGTATGAAACAATGTGGTAAAATATATTACGGTGGAATGCACTTTCTAGATGTAAACATTTTAATTGTGTTGTAATGCAAATATTCAAACTGTGAATAAGAATACATCAAGCAGCCAAAAGCATGATGAGTGAGAAAAATTCATCTGGCCTAATCTATGTAGTGACTGACCTCAAAGATGCTGATCTAAATAAACCAATAGATGAAGGAAGCTGGTATAAGGCCACAATATTATAAGCAAGCTTTTGCCACTGCCCCAATCCCTTCAAGGAACCCCCAAGCTCCCAAATGACACCCTTTTTCTGGCTGCTTGACTTATATGTATTCAACATCGCTAGTAATGACACATCAAATGGTCCTGGGATGCTTTGCTACCCCTCCCAGTTTCATCCAGGGTTTGAGGTGGAGGATAGGGTAGACAAGGAGTTAAGGGCTCATGATTGCAAAATGGATGCGAACCAACAGTCTGCAGTTCAACTCGGACTACACAGAAGTACTTACCTTTGGCAACAAGACCTCCCCATGGGACTCTATTTGGTGGCCGTCGAAGCGAGGACCAACATCCACATGCCATACAATAAATCTAGGGATCATCCTAGACAACAAGCTTAACATGATGGCTCAAGTCAACCAGTGTGCATCTCCTGCTTCCACCTCCTACGCATACTATGAAAGAAGTTCAAATGGTTGCCTCAAAACACCAGATGGACCCTCTCACAAGCATTCTTCACAGGCAGGCCAGACTATGGCAACACACTATGCAAGAAGATACTTACCTTCGGTAACGCATCATTTGGTAGAGACTGTCTAGCTGCAGATTCCTTACCTTTGACTTTCCCAGGCGTCAGGCTGGATCCGGAAACCTTTGCTCAAGCAATACCCATTGCGCACGCTGTTGAATGGCTTCATTCTGCTCCAGGTGGAGTCTTTGGCATCGGACGTGATGTAGCGGTCAGCAATATAGGCGCCACCCAGGCTTCAGTTACTTTAATCACAACTTTCCACACCAGAAGTGCAGAGTCATGATAAGAACTGTTGCATATGCGTCTTCAAATTAGGGCCCTGAAAAAGGATCACCCTAACCCTAGTAAACAAGTCCGCAGAGCGGCGAGGCATGGGTGGGTGTAAGTAATCTGCAGCTAGACAGTGTGTCTATCAGATAATGTGTGACTGAAGGTAAGTAAATTGTTCATCTGACAGATTTCTAGCTGCAGATTTCTTACCTTTGACTAGATACAAAAGTGACGAGAAAGTCCCGCAGGACCGAACGGGCAAAATGCCCGCCCATGAGAACCGGACAGTTCAGGCTGTAGTGTTTGGCAAAAATGTGCAGCAATGCCGACGTTGCTGTCTGACAGATGTCCAGGACAGAGACTACACGTGCTAACGCCATGGTAGCAGCGTTTCCTCTGGTGGAATGGGCTTGTAAGCCCTCTGGAGGCTGCTTCTTAGCCAGGGCATAGCAGAACTTAATACATAGAACGACCCAGTACAAAATGATCTGCTTCTGTACTGCCCAACCCAACTTTGCTCCCACAGACCTCACAAAGAGTTGGACGTCCAACCTGAACTCTTGATCGGTCAAGGTAGAACAACAATGCTTTTTTTGGGTCCAGCCAGTGGAGTCGCTCCTCTTCCTTAGAGGGAAGTAGGGGAGCGATGAAGGTGGGCAGGGTGACAGTTTGATCCAGTTAAAATGGGATCATCACATTTGGAAGGAAAGAGGCACAGGTGAGCAGCACTAGCACTACACCTTGTCTGGAAACATAACGAGATGTGGGGCCTGGGTGACAAGGCCTATATCTCACTCATCCTCTGGTCAGATGTTGCTGCCACTAATAAGACTGTCTTGATGGTAAGCAGCCAGAGGGAACAACTGTGCAGTGGCTCGAAGGGAGCACACATAATGTAATTGAGAACTAGGTTAAGATCCAACTGAGGCATTATAGAGGGCATGGGGGGAAAACATATGTACAAGCCCTTTTAGAAACCAATCTATAATAGAGGACTTAGAGAGGGTTGGTCATGCAGCCGCAGAAAGACGGACAGAGCAGAGAGATAGCCCTTCAGACTGCCCAGAGCGGAATCCTTCTGCATAAGAGAAAGAATAAAAAGAAGAATATCAGCTAGAGAAACAGAAAGAGGATATATAGACTTTGCGGCACAATACTTTACAAATCTTTGCCAGCGGCAGACGTATACAATTTTGGTGGAGGAATGCCTGACTGCCAAGATAACGTTACAGACTTCGGGAAGAAGGTCAAAAGCTGTCAACTGACGCCACTCAATCTCCATGCATGAAGGCGCAGAATTGGCAGGTTTGGGTGGAGAACTTTCGCCAGCTGCTGCAACATGAAATGCTCCTGAAGGGGCAGCCTGATCAGATGATCGATGCTCATTTTCCGAAGCTCGGGATACCAGACGTTGAAAGCCCAGTATGGAGCAACAAGGATGACTTGGGCCTGGTCATTTTTGATCTTATTGAGAACTCTGGGCAGGAGTGGTATGGGCGAAAAGACGCATAGGAGGTCTGAGACCACTCACGACGAAAAGCATTGCTGAGCGGTTTCCACCTCGGAAACTCCAATGCGCAATACTGATGACATTGCGCTTTCTCACCAAAGACGAATAGATCTAACCAAGGCTCTTCCCAAGGTATTTTACTGCTTGGAAGAGTATGGCCTGGGCCTCCTCTGGGACCTGATGCAGCAGTACCGCAACCGTATTCCAAATGGTATGTGAGAAATGGCCCAATAAGCACAAGGTGTTCACCAACCTCAGTGCCAGGCTGGTGAAGAAAACATCATCATCCCAAGATGGTCCAGCCTCTTGGATTCCCTATACGGGGGCACGGAAGGGAATGTGCCATGGAAGTAGAGGCTTGGACTACCAAGCTCTCAGGGGCGGGGTATTGACTGAGGAAGCTAGGGTCACCCGGCACAGGTTGAAGGTGGCGGGCGATCGTCCTATTTACAGAAGCCCCTGTGCTGGGCTTGGACCAAGTTCCCAGCAGGAAGTCTGTGTGCTTTGTTAAAGAGAAGAACAGGTTCAGATGTAGAAGCCCAGGCTCAAGCACTTCCGGTGAGATGTTCATCTTGACAGCCACAGAGGGCAGTCCACTGCCCTATGTATCACCGCTGCACAGGAAGCTCCCCCTCCAAAGCCACAGTGGGGGGACAGAGCAAGCCAATATCTGGAGAGGTGTCCAGACCACTGGCCTTTCAGAGCTCCTCATACAGTCCAAACTACTCTCCAACTGGTTTCCAAAGGGTCCAGTGACCTCTCCCACTCTTCTCTCATGCCTGGCTGTGTAAAATAAGGCTGACCGGCAACGATCTGGCAGCTGTGGGCAGCGTCATGCGAGACTGGTCCTGATCAAAGGGAATCAGAATGGGGCTGGCGCCACCAGGAGCATCAGTGTCGGGACCGGAGGTGGTCTGGTCCTGGAATTGGATCCATGAGACCCCCATCGGAGTTGAAGACAGCGGCGTGGAACAGGATGGGGCCTCCTCCGACCCCGTGGGGCCTGAAGGGGTGCCAGAGGGGTTGGCCCACTCAAATACACAGCACATGGCCTTGTTAAACTCTGATTTGAGCAGGTGTTGATCCGCTCCTGAAAAAGGGGGGCAGCGCAGAGTCTAACTAGTCTTCTTACCCCGGTGTCCCGGGGACCTTGAATGGGATGAAGAAGACATGGACCTCCTGGAGCGGTGCCGCAACTTCCTTCTCAACCGAGACCTCAGAGGAGTCACACGTGCAGGTGTCGCCGACTGCCGAGCCCCAAGCTGCTTTAGGGACTGCTCCCTCAAAGCCTTCAGAGCCTTGGCCCGGCAGTCCGAGCATGACTTGAAGTCGTGGTCGCGCTCGAGGCACCTTTGGGACCACATGCCTACACCCCCCTCCTTCGTAAGCGTACGGGTACCCTCTTGGGTGATTAGTGTGTATACATAACACCGTAGCCATGATAGGATTAAACCATGAATCATGTTAAAACATGAAACATATGTTACAATTGTTCCTCCAACCCTACCCCCCCAATGCGCAAACAGAGCATAATTTCTTATATGAAGTCACACACATCCAAGATGCAATTCCACCATGTATCATAAAAGTTACTATTTTGTTTCAAAATGTCCTCTACACAGCAATAAAGGTAAGAAAAGACATGGATGGATTTTTGTGGCTTCTGACTGAAAGTCCCAGGAAAGGGAACTAGCATAACTAAATTTCGAAACATGGTCTCAGATTCCAAAGCAGTTAATCATATGAAAAGACCCCACAGCAAAATGCTGGGCTAGGGGTTTGCTCTCGCACTATTACTTTGTAGGCCTCTCCTATGGCCACCATCGTCTCCTCCTCTCCTTCCAAACTAAACACTGAGCAGGGCAAACTCCTTATTCACCAACAATGCATGTGTTGTCTTCATAGGGGCCACGTCTTTAGTGGCTGTTCTACCACATGCTGATATGATGTCTACCCAGACACGCCAGGGTAGGGCGGTCAATCTACTTTATTCAGTGACTTGCAACAAGTACACTCATGGACAGATGCTTTAATAAGTAGACTCCAAACCAGCAGCTACATGTATGCCTTACACTTCAAGGGTATGCTGAAATCCATGACATATTTTAGGCTAATCAGAATAAAACCACTTATCGCATTGCAGGCTCTTTATATTTATCCAAAGTATTGCAAATCAGTTGTTAGTCACCCCCTCAACAGTAATAATCGTATCTCTTGCTGAATGCTATCAATGACAACCACAATTTTTATACCCATTCAGGACAGTGTTTCCAGTTGTAATGTGGGCTCCCATAGCGGTTCAAGACCTGAAACTGTTCAAGTGTATCTGAAAAACAATTATATTCTCCCAATGTACTTGCCAAAATAGGTTTTAAAAAGTTAAGTAGCATTACAATGTTTTAAATGTTAATTTATGTGTTTCAAATACCTTACCTTCCTCCAAAGTGCCTAAATTGTTGATAATTTAAATTTCATGAACTGGGAATATTTTAAGAAACGAAGTGCAGGTTTTTTCTTGCCCCATAAAATGTGCTGAAACCAATATACTGATGTATTTGGTAAGAAACGTAACTTACTCTGTGTACACAGGCAGCACATTCACGACTACCACCACAGTTGTGGACTTTCACTGAGAAGGTCTCTCCTGAAGTTCCTGTAGGGTCTGCTATTAAAAGCCAATTTTAAAGTAGCATAATCTACAACACTAAGCAGGACAAGGCTCAGGCATGAAGAACTACAAGCCATTAATCAACTTTACATTCTAAATGTGCCAGCCTTGAAAATTAAGGTGGACCAAGAAATACCCTTCTGTAAGGACAAAGAAAGCAATCCAACTAGTTCAGAAAAATATTACCCTAATAAAAGCACACACAATATACACGTTGAGCAAAACTAGCTTGTACTTGTAGCTAGTACATTTTATTTGTCAGTCTAGACTATTAGTGCTAGAATCAACAAATTGCCATATAAGACGATGGGAGAAACCTTGTCATTGGGCTGTAGTAAAGTAACTGAGTTAACAACGTAGTCTACAATTGGACGAGAAAGACAGAAATGCAAATAAATGACACTACACTTTTCATTAGAAACACGAAACTAGTAACATCACTTTTGCTTTTCCAAGACAATCGCACACACTGTAAAAATGCTCCAATCAAAGTTGATACCATTGGGCAGATTGCAAAGCAGTGGTTTAAAAAAAAAAAATTATCCAGAAAGATCAAGCACTACAAGAAGTTATAAAAACTGGCTATATTAATTACACAACAAACAAGCCGTACCTTCATACAAGGTGACCTCTGTGAGCCAAAGTTGAAAACTAGCAACATCCATATTTGATTTGCAAAAACGTAGAGATGTTCCCCGTAGCTTCCCAAAACAGTTTATGTTCGTTCGGTTTATTTACTACTCCGTACTAGAGAGCACAGTCACGTGCCCCGTAAACAAGGCTACTCATCGGGGCATTACTACAGTAATTGTAAAACCTGACCGACCACGTTCTTACAGTAAACACCGGAAACAATCCAGTATTGACTCAGAGCTTAGCGTGGGCGCCCACGAAGGGTTGTGCCTGCTTGAGAACGGAAATACAACTTCCATCATCATATACATACACGCTCACTTCGGAAAGAGGATGGTATTTATTAATTATTTAATAAGAAAGTACCAGGAACTGCCATGGCTCACAAGCGGCATTACAACGTCAGCAAACTATCAACAGCTTCATCAGAACTGTGCGCATAACCGATTCCTATTTCACTGGTATTGTCACTTCTGAACAACACTAAAATGCTTCTAACATGAAGAACACTGAGCATGCCTCGTATATTCCACGGAAACACAGAAAATAGCGTAGATTAGAACAGTGACGTCCCCATTCTAACATTTTGAGTTTTCCCTGGAAAAAATATCTAACAGAGGTTTCATTTTTTTTTTTAAATCACGCTGAACCGCTTGATGAGCATTTATTGCTGTGAGCTGTGGAAAACAGGTTGTACTTATTTTGCATTCGTTTTTGCGTTAGCATCAGAAAATTCTCGCGGAAAATCACGCTTTGCCATTTCTCACAATGCTGAGGAAGGTGAGTAAAAGATTGGTGTTTACTCATTCTCTGCTCTGCCTTAATACTAGGGGCATTAGAGCTCTTTATGAAACCCAGTCTCAGCTACTTTAAAATAAATTATACATATGTAGGTAGTTTCAGGTGTTTTACCAACATTGGTCCTGACAAAACATTAGATCGTTAAAGCCCAAAAAGCACAACATACATTAAACTACAAAACCATTGTACGTTTTAGGTAAGGATTTAAATATGACAGGTCAGCTGGCATATAAACTGGACTGAAAGAACATGTACACTATCACCCAAAGACCTGTGCAATTAACAAAGAAATGCAAAAAAATATGCTACAAGGGCCAAGCATGGACACCGGCTCTTGTTTAAAACCACCAGATCAAGACAGTCTACTTCCAAGCACAGCTGATACTTATATAACCTGACAGATGTGGAGGGTAACTGCATAGGTCCATAAGGCAGAAAAATGGGAGACCCAGGACACGTCATACGGAGGTTCCAACTAACCATCTGACAGTAAATACACCACCTTCAGATCTACCAGACCAAATTACCCTGTCTTCTGGCTGGATAGAGCCCAAGCTTTTTTCTCACCCCTATACAATACTTGACATTCAGTAATTAACAGTGCAAACATCAAGTTGTTCAGTGCCACCAGGACAAGCACGCACTTATTGCTTGCAGTTCCATAGACACACCTAATGCTTGTCTCAAATTCATCAGTCCCCAGTTCTCTTCAACAGCTTTCCAGTTCCATTTACGTAGTCAAGAGCCGCAATAAGGGAAAATAAAAACTTGCTACAATAACTGGGTAAATGCAAAGCAATTTCTCATCTTTATCTGAGTCTCACAGACACACGAGATGCTTAAAAACTGCAGAAGTTAAATTCAGAAACTGAGAGGGCAAGGAGACTTCCGTTAAAAAGGAGTAAATTAGATTGCAGTTTACCCAAGACAACATAATAGGACAACAAACGAAGTGTTACATACAATAGCAAGCAAGTTTCAAGGATAACCTTATTGATACGGCATCACTGTGCGGTGTCCTATTACAGCTAGCATAATGTGCATAGAGGCACAGATAACTTGGAACAGATTTGTGGACTGCAGGTAGAACTGTATTATTCTTTGGAGGTCTCTATTGAGAGCTGGCCTGGCCCTGAAAGGCAGCAGAGCAACGTACACCGTGAACAGGATAATTATTTCACACGGGGGACACACAGCTATACAAACGTTAATAAGTTGAGCACCACAAGTAGACTGTAGTTGAACAGTGTGGTCGTCAGAAGGAAGAAAGTAGAGCAAGAGATACTGTAGTCATAGTAAATATTTCAAGGTATAGGAAATGTACTAAAACCTTATTTGGTTGGTAATCAAAACACTGTATGAAAAATGCATTAAAATGCGACATTGAAGATTTGATGCAGTCAACATATTGAAGGATGCCAAGGTTTAATTGACTAAGCAGTATCCAAAAGCCTCCTTGTAAAAGTTAAAAAACATGCAAGGGGTCAGGGGAGGGGGTAGAATACAGAACCATTTGGAATGCTACAATGGGCAGAGATAAGTGGAAATTTGTAGCATTCGATCTGTACAAAATTATTTTAGCCAGAAAGGTATGAGATGAAGCAAATCCAAACAGTGAAACGTGTAAGAGGAGTTTTCAAATAAAATCGGTAGGTTGACAGTATCAAAGAGAGTCAACTGTTCAAGCAACATTTCCAGTGATTGACCATGCCACTTACACAACTACTTACAACCTGGAAAGTGTCTAACTCTATATGAAAGTTGTGGATAACCCCAAATTTAGGCAGGTTGTGAACAGCAATATACACAAACCTTTTTAGCTATTGCTCCTTCAATAGAATGTTTCCAACACAGGAAGGCAGGTGATGTGGTAGAAGTTGCAAGGTAAACACGAGACTCATTTGGGAATTTGAGCATAAAGGATATTTCACCAGTATGCAATGATTGGAAGATACCTATCACATACTGATGTTTTAGGCTAACAGTGAGGGACTCAACAAGCAATGATTTAATGAAGGATGGTGGAATACCGCCAACACAGATGGTTGTTTTTATTGAGTATAGGCTGGTAGACAAAGACTGTATTGTCAACTGTTAAAGGAATCCCAGGTAAGGCTATGTGAGAAGGTTATCTAAAGTTGTACAATGCGGATTCAATGTTGAGCTTGATTGTGCTAAATTATCTTAATACAGTAATCTGCATAAAACATGTCAACCCTCCTCAGAAGTAGGCTACAATAATCAACTGATAAGGGTCAGGGAAGGCCAGTGGAGTCCTGACTGTACCCTGCCCAGTGTCAAGCCTCGTAACAGCCCACGTAAATTCTGCCAACATTAAACAAGACTGAAACGGACATTCGATGCCAACGAGCAGCAGAATTCCTTTACAGATAAGGCACAGAGTTAGTCAAAGCGCACAAGTCTTTCTTGGGCAAGGAAAACAAAATGCAGACGATGATTCACCGGCATTTAGGTCGGTGTTCACTACCCTGACACACGAACCGCTATCACAAAGTAAGCGCAAATTAGGGAGTGCAACTGTATAATGTAAACTGCATACAACTTAAGGTCGGTTCCATTTACAGAAAAAGAAACACTAGTTGAATAGCCTAGGGGCTGAACTCAAGAAAGAAATGAAGCACACTACATGTCACATGTGCATTTTATTTAACATAGAAAGGCTTCAGTTAACAAAAAATATGTATTACATACAAGGCAGTATCAGGTTGTGCATATACCGCCTAACACGCAATGCTTTCAAAGAAAGCAACAAAAAACTAAAAAAGCAAAAAAGAAAGAAAAAGGACAGAGTCCAGAGTTCTGAAATACTGTGCTATTCCAGAGTCATCTTTAGGCCCATGCAGTGTACAAACGAACGTCCTTATCAGAATAAAGACAGAAGCTGGGTACAACTATTGGCTAGCCGAAATTCTGATACACCTCCCATTCGGATTATGGTCCTCGGTACAGTACCAGTAAATAGATAAGCCTACATTGCTGCAGGAAGTGCTTCAGGCTGAGTAACTGCAAAGTCAGAGACCCCCACCTGCCTCTGATGACACCTACCTTCCGAACGCTTGCACAGAACCTAAGCGCACATTTACGTGCAAACGGGTCCCTTATTAACAAAGAGCCTCTAGATTTGGGACCTGGTTTCTGTATAGATAAATAAGTTCATACCTCTTCCATCACACCTGATCCAGGTTTCTCAAGGGTGCAGACTGCTGTGTCTTGATATGGCTGGCTCTCATCCATTGCTGGGGTCTTCTAAAAAAAAAACTCTACAGCATCATCTCATTGTATGGAGAGCTCCAAGAGTAGCAGTTGTATCTTGCGAGTTAGTGGATGAAGTCCAAGAAATGGTCTTGTTCTGCCTATGGTGTAGAGCATTATTTGTCACACTGGTGACGAGTTGGAGGGGAATCGACCAGGGACCTTAACAAAGTGAGTTTTCTTCCTTCAGCACAGATTAAGTGGTTTTGTGACTTCAACAATCTACTTGTTTGAGTAGGAACCAATTGTGATTCAGAACTGGGCCTTCTTGCGGTTCTGTCACAACAGAGATGTAAATTGTCAGAAACTATACTCATCTTCACGGTCCATGAGTAAGCATGTGCGCTTTGAGGAAAGGAGCATGAAGAGACGAGGTTTCTTTCACTGGTTACAGTGGACACCGTGTCATATTCGTATCCTAACCCTGCTTAATGTGCGGAAGTGCAACATAAGTGAGTACTGGGTCATTACTAGATCATTACGCTTCAGTGGCACGGAGTGTAAAACATAAGCACATTTTCATCTGTATGGTTGGTGGGGGCAGAATAAATTTGTTTCAGCACTGTGTATGCTCACTGATTTACAGACATTAAACTGCAACCCAGCTTTTTGCTACTTCTCAAAGTACTAAGAAATCTGATCTCAAGGTGGTCATGCTTTGTTCTCTCACCTGTTTGGTATGTTTCTCTTGCCTAAGGTGAGGTATTCAAGCCCGCCATCCAGCTAAGGGAGTAAAGTTTACAAACTAAACAGTCTTTGGTATTCACGACTTTCCAGCTGTGCACACAAAAATTTCTTAATTTGTGTGTAGACTAGATTTGGAACTGCAGAAAGTGACTGTCTCCATTTTTTTCTGTTTTATCCACAATAACCCAAGTTGTCATGAAGAAAATGGAAAAAGATTTATAAACTATGCACGTGTATGTGGTGCCAATCTTAGAGCAGAGTGCTAGATGGGTCTCCTGACATACTACTTAGGTGCTTAAGGGCAGGCAGTGTTAGGGAATCTGGCAGATCTCTGTTTGGAGGACAGCCAAAGCTTAAGTGAATATGATTTTTTTTTTGTTACCTTCAGAGACTTAGCACTATACTTGAAAAGTTTTATTTTCACAGAGGAATGTAAAGCGAAAAGAAACTGAGGACTACATCACAGCATTAAACAGGGAGGCCATTTACAAAGAATGATGGTTTACTTTTATGCTCTTATCCAATGTAAAGAATGGTATTCCGATATGAATGTCTGCATGGCATCAAAGGTGACAACATTCTTGGCTGGCCACATCAGAAAACCATGGGGTTTTATTTACTCTAATTTAAATCCCCAGATGTGTGCACACATGAAGTGGCAGATGGATGCGAAGACTTTCCCTGCCTCTATCCCAATGCCTTTTCCTCAAAGCTAGGATGTTTGAAAGATTCCTCACAAAATTAAATAAAGGCCAGGGGTGTGAGACTCCTATAGACTCACACCCTGGACATATTGTTTGGGGTCAAGTACAGTAGGTTTTCATATCTATTTTGTCATTGGAGCAAGTAGGCCCAACCCCCTGCAGCACAAACCCGTTGGCTGCCAGTTTACAGCATGCTCAGGGGTGTGGAATTTATTAAAATATCTACTTGTCCACAGGACAGGTTGCTTCTCAAATCTACTTGTCCTGTAAAAAGATCTACTTGTCCCTTTGGTGCCATGTAGTGTGGCACCAAATTATGGCAGCAATCTCATTATGTAAGAGCTCTGATAATAGCCTCTCTGATTATGCCAGGGCTACTACCATAGTAGGGCTTGAATACTTGCAGTTTCAATCCCTACTGTAGCAATTTCCTTATTTTTCCACCTTTCTGCAGATCTGCATACTGGGGCTGGAGGAAGCAGTAAGCAATAGTTCCAGGGCTGGAATGCCTTTGAGTCTGCAAACCTACTAACCTGCATGTTTTTAAAGGTCTTCACCAGCTTCTCTCTAATATTTTCCCATAATAAGAAAGGTTGGACATTTACTCCTGACAATGGCAGAATTAGAACTTCTTCCAGGGTTGGGAAGAAAGTGGCTGGAGGGAAAATGAACTTGCAAATGCTCAATAGATTTTCACATGAGCAAATCTACACATGCGTATTTACCCATGCTAAAATACAGTTCACAAATATTTTATAGGGGTACGACATATACCATGGATGCACTTTTGTGACTTTCTTTAAGAATTTGGGGCCACATGTAGGTAGGTTCAGATTTACGACCCGCAAATTGCGAGTCGCAAATCCGAATGTAGGATGGTGTCCCTGACACAATCTGTGATTCGCAAGGGCTTCGCAAATGCACACCTCATGAATAATCATGAGGTGGGTCGCAATTTGCGACCCCCTTGCGAATGGCGGCCTCACAGGGATGGTAGCCTGCTGGAGACAGCAGACCACCATGTCTGTGATTGCTTTTCAATAAAGCAGTTTTTTTTTTTTTTTGTAATGCAGCCCGTTTTCCTTAAAGGAAAACGAGATGCATTACAAAAACGAAAAATTAAACGTTTTCGTTTCATTTTTTCAGAGCAGGCAGTGGTCCTGCGGACCACTGCCTGCTCTGAAAAAATGTTTACAGTGACATTCACAATGGGGAAGGTGTCCCAGGGGGACCCCTTCCCTTTTGTGTAAGTGTTAGCACCCATTTGAAATGGGTGCAAACTGTGATTGGTTTGCGCCCGCGTTCGCAAAACAATCCTACATTGCACTGCGAGTCGCAATTAGGAAGGGAACACCCCTTCCTAATTGCGAGTCGCAAACCCGTTTCGCGATTCTGTAACCAGGTTACCGAATCGCAAAACTGGGTTTGTGCACTGCAATGTGCTTTTTGCACGTCGCAAACAGCGAAAGTCGCTGTTTGCGACATGCAAAAAGCAACCTACATGTGGGTCTTGGTCCCTAATTAGGTCTGGTGTTAAAGACATTTTGTTTTTATTAAACTTCTATTTCTCTCTCTTTCGGCTGGCTTTACTGTGAGATATCGCATTCTTCTCTTCCACAAGGAGCACATTGGCACACAAAGTAGTTTTGTTCAGTGTCAAGAACTACAGTGGCAATCAGTGACGTAACGAAACTGGAGGGTGCCCCTTTGCAAAGAACATGGAGGAGCCCCCTCTCCAGACTCACTCAGGGCAGGTGCTGTGCTGAAGGGGCCCCCTGGAGGGCGGCTGCAGGGCCTTTGTTATGCCACTGGTTGCAACGTGTGCTTTTAGAGTTCAAAAACGTTTTTTTATTTTTTTTGCCAGTGTTTGTTACAATGTTGAGGGCCTGGTAGCTCCCACAACAATAACGTGTTACAAAAGCCATGTCAAAACAAGACACGCATTGATGAAACTAAAAGACTTATAAAATATGTCAGATCAGTTGGCTTTGTCAGTGTTTGTTTATTTTCATGCTTCCCATAATCGTGTTGAAAATGGTTACACTGATTTTCCATTAGAAATATTTTTGGGAAATATTAGCATGCATCAAAACATTTTACTAAATGACACCTCATTTGCATCTAATCAGAGAGCATTCTGGGAGCATTATACTTAGCCTCATAGCCTAAACTTTTCAAACATGTGTATACACGTTTTTTTTATTTGTACTGGAACCAACGTCAGTAGTGAAGTGACCTTAAAACATTTATTTACAGCACTCACCCTAATAATGAAGGTTTTCAAATAATGAACCATAAATACAAGTTCGAACAGCATTATCTTTTGGAAACGCATTACCTCAACTGTAGAGAGTTCCACTCTCTGTAAACAGGCAGCCAAAGGGTTTGTGCTGCAGAGGGTTGGGCCTACTTGTCCCAAGGACAAAGTAAACATAAAAACTTGTTGCCCTTGACCCCAAACAAGATGTCCCGGGCGATAGGAATTCCACATCCCTGATGCTATGGATCAAGGAAGGGTACTGTCTGCTGTTAAGGTAATATAAGCGTTGATATGTTAATGCTGTTTGATGTTGTATTTATGGTTCATTAATGCACAGCCTTTATTATTAGGGTGAGCGCTATAAGGAAATGTTGTAATCCTCGGACTGCAGTACTGTCAGTGCTTCCAGTCTATATATATATAAAAAAAAAAAGTATATACATGTTTGCAAAGTTTAACAATATGAGGCTACGTATAATGCTCTCATAATACTCTGATTAACTGCAAATATTTGCAGAAACTTGAAAGTAAGATTAATGATTCTTTGCTTTCAAAATAAACTGTTCACTAAGCATGCAACTAGGAAAGAAACTGTTTTGCTAAAGGACACTGACATTTTAGGTACCATTTCTTTGAAGCATCCTTTAGTAAAATGTGTTGATGCA
The DNA here is from genome assembly GCF_031143425.1 of Pleurodeles waltl. Lineage (NCBI taxonomy): Eukaryota > Metazoa > Chordata > Amphibia > Caudata > Salamandridae > Pleurodeles > Pleurodeles waltl. Next base: position 90,301,488 of record NC_090447.1, on the reverse strand, counting down.
TGCTAATATTTCCAAAAAATATTCATAATGGAAACAGGTATCAACAGGATTATGGAAAACATGAAAAAATAAGCATTGGCAATTTCAAAAGGTCTGTCATTGATGGTCAGTCTTTTGGTTTTGTCAATGCATGTCTTGTTTTGACATGGATTTTGTACAACTTTAAAGCTGTGGGTGCAGCCAGGCCCTCACCATTAAAACCAACACTGACAAAAATTAAAATCTTTTTTGTTCTCAAAAAGCACATGCTGCCACAACGTTCCTGACACTGAATAAAACTACTTTGTGTGCTGATATGCTACTTGTGAAGAACGAGTTACTTACCTTCGGTAACGACTTTTCTGGTGGATACATTAGCTACCTGTGGATTCCTCACCTAATGAATACTCCCATTGCGCCAGCACTCGACGGAAATCTTCTTCCTAGCTTCTGCACGTCGACGAGGACGTCACATTTGCCCACGCGACACCGTCTGACGTCATACAGGCAAATAAGAGGTCCGTGCCGACGTCAGTACCAACATTTTTTACGTGCCTGAGAATAATAATCCATTGAGATGAAAGAACAATAGCAATATTTAATGACATTTCAAACAAACACAACATTCTGAGAAGTCGGTCTATTATTATTATTTATTTTTAAAACAAGTAAATAAATATATGAACTATATATATATATATATATATATATATACACACACACACACACACAAACATATATACATGATATATACCAATCCTCAAAACCAAGAGGGGCACACTCAAGAATTACTTGGTTAGACTAAACAGGCAACGGGGAGGCGGGTGGGACCGTGAGGAATCCACAGGTAGCTAATGTATCCACCAGAAAAGTCGTTACCGAAGGTAAGTAACTCGTTCTTCTGATGGATACAACTACCTGTGGATTCCTCACCTAATGAATAGAGTCCCAAAGCAGTACCGCACTCGATGGTGGGTGCCTGAATGGTCAAACCAAGAAATCCTGCAGCACTGACCGTGCAAAATGGCCGTCCCTTCTGACCTCAGAGTCCAAACAGTAATGCTTCGCAAAAGTGTGAAGGGACGACCAAGTTGCGGCCTTGCAGATGTCGACCACAGGAACACCTCTAGCCAAGGCCGAGGAGGCCGACTTAGCTCTGGTGGAATGAGCTCTTATACCATCAGGGGGTTCTTTCTTTGCTAAAGAGTAACACATTTTAATGCAAAGAACAACCCACCTGGAGAGTGTTCTCTTGTGGACTGCCTTTCCTCTCCTCTTTCCCACGTAACCGATGAAAAGCTGATCCTCCAGCCTGAAATCCTTTGTCCTGTCTATGTAAAAGCTTAACGCCCTCTTTGGGTCCAAGCGGTGTAGTCTCTCTTCTTCCTTTGAAGGATGAGGCGGAGGATAAAACGTGGAAAGAGTAATTGTCTGGGCCAAATGAAAGGGTGAAACAACCTTCGGAAGGAAAGCAGCCTTGGTCATCAACACCACCTTATCCCCATAAAAAGTTGTATAAGGGGGTTTTACCAATAGAGCCTGCAACTCACTCACTCTCCTTGCAGATGTTATAGCAACCAGGAAAACTGTTTTAAGAACTAACAATCTTATGGGGCAAGAATGCATTTGCTCAAAAGGGGACCCCATAAGGAAAGTTAGAACCAAGGACAAATCCCATTGAGGCATAACGAAAGGATTTGGAGGAAATGTATTCATAAGGCCCTTCAAGAATCTAAGTACTATAGGAGATTTAAATAACGAAGGCTGGTCTGGAAGACAAATAAAGGCTGACAAGGCAGACAAGTAACCCTTAACAGTAGCCACTGCACAACCCCTCTGTGCTAAAGACAAAGAAAAAGATAAAACATCCGACAAATGAGCACATAAGGGATCAATCTGCCTCTCTCCACACCATACCACAAATTTAGACCACCTATTAGCGTAGATAGATTTAGTGGAGTGTCGCCTGGCCGCTAAGATAAGATCCACTACATCAGGCGGGAGAGAAAAGGAACTCAGGTTGCCCCGTTCAATCTCCAGGCATGAAGGTGCAGGCTCTGGAGCTTGGGGTGTAAAACCTGCCCCTGCGACTGCGAGAGGAGGTCTGCCCTGAGAGGGAGACGGAGGGCACATTGAGAGTTGAAGAAGGTCGGAATACCACACCCTCCTTGGCCAATCCGGAGCAACTAAGATTACTTGGGCCCGGTCTTGGCGTATTTTCCTCAACACTCGAGGAATCAAGGGTATGGGGGGGAAACGCGTAAAGCAACTGGTCGCACCAGGTTCTTTGAAACGCGTCCCCCAACGCTCCTTGCACCGGATACTGGAGGCTGCAGAATAACGGGCAGTGCGAGTTCTCCCGGGTGGCAAACAGATCTATCTGAGGAAACCCCCACATCTGGAAGATTAGAAGGACTTGATCTGGATGGAGACGCCACTCGTGGTCGGCCGAGAAACGGCGACTGAGACTGTCCGCACGTACATTCAAGACTCCGGCCAGATGATTTGCTACCAAGCAAATCTGATGGTCCTTTGCCCAGGACCATAGCCGAAGAGCTTCTCTGCAGAGAAGGTACGACCCCACCCGTCCCTGTTTGTTTATATACCACATCGCGGTAGTATTGTCCGTCAGGACCTGAACCGACTGGCCGCGAAGGGATGGGAGGAAGGCCTTGAGAGCCAGACGTACAGCCCGTAACTAACAGATTGATATGAAACATCTGTTCCACTGGAGACCAAATCCCTTTGATCTCCAGGTCCCCCAGATGAGCTCCCCATCCTAGAGTGGAAGCATCCGTTATGACCGTGGTCACTGGTGGAGGCTGCGTGAACGGTCTTCCCCGGGAAAGATTGTCGCCTGCAATCCACCACTTCAAATCCGAGGCAGCATCTCTGGAGATCTTTACAGAACCTTCGAGATCTCCTTTGTGTTGAGACCACTGCCTTCGGAAGCACCACTGAAGAGCCCTCATGTGCCAGTGAGCATGCGTGACCAACAGTATGCAGGAGGCAAACAGACCGAGCAGACGTAGGACCTTGAGGACTGGAATGACCGCTCCACTTTGAAACATTGGAACCAACGCCTGAATGTCTTGAATCTGCTGAGGCGGAGGAAAGGCTCGATTCAATGTTGTATCCAGTACTGCCCCTATGAACAGGAGGCGTTGAGAGGGCTCTAGGTGAGATTTGGGCACGTTCACCGAAAAGCCCAGGTCGAACAACAACTGGGTTGTCGACTGCAGATGATGCAACACGAGCTCCGGGGACTTGGCTTTGATCAACCAATCGTCCAGGTAAGGGAATACTGCTATCCCCTTCCTTCTGAGCTCTGCCGCAACCACCGACATCACCTTCGTGAAGACTCGAGGTGCTGAAGTAAGACCAAACGGGAGGACCGCAAACTGATAGTGCTGCGACCCCACCACAAACCGGAGATACTTCCTGTGCGACTTGAGTATCGGGATAGGAAAGTTAGCATCCTGCATGTCGACAGACACCATCCAATCTCCCTTGTTCAACGCCAAAAGCACCTGAGCTAGGGTCAGCATCTTGAACTTTTCCTGTTTGAGGAACCAATTCAAAATCCTCAGGTCCCGGATTGGTCTCAACCGACCATCCTTCTTGGGAATCAGGAAGTACCTCGAGTAACAACTTTGACCCCTTTCCTGCTCTGGGACCAACTCCACCGCGCCCTTTGAAAGGAGGACTTGAACCTCCTGTTCTAACAACAGGAGGTGCTCTTCTGAACAATAAGATGGGCGGGATGGGGGGCAAAACTCCCGAAAGGGAAGGGTGTAGCCTTTTCTAACAATGCTGGTAACCCAGGAGTCTGATGTGATGACCTCCCACTTGTGGAGAAAATACAGTAACCTCCCCCCTACAGGAGAAGAGTGAGTGGGAATTGGTGGAAGCCTAAGGCTGCTTCCCCTGCTGCACCCCTCCAGAGGAAGAGGAAGAGGCAGAGTGCTGCTGAGAGGCTCCCCTGGTAGGGACCCTACCCCTTCCTCTAAAAGATCTATAGGAGAGAGCAGAGGTAGGCTGCTGGAATTTCCCCCGAAAGGAGGAGGAGGAGGAGCCACGACCAAATCCTCGAAACCTCCTAAAAAATCTGGAGGAGGCAGAAGAAGTGGCTTGCAAGCCTAGCGACTTGGCCGTGGCCCTGCTCTCCTTAAACCTCTCTAAGGCTGAATCTGCCTTGGCACCAAAGAGCTTGTCCCCATCAAAAGGGAGGTCCAGCAGGGTCGACTGTACATCCGATGAAAACCCTGAGCTACGAAGCCAAGCCTGCCTCCTCATAACTACAGCAGTGCCCATTGCTCTAGCCACAGAGTCAGTTGTATCCAACCCAGATTGGATAACCTGAGTTGCAGCAGCTTGAGCGTCCGATACCAGATTCAATAGCCCTTGAGGGATCTCCGTATGCGTAGATGTAATTTCGTCCATCAGAGCATAAATGTACCTCCCTAAAATACATGTAGCATTGGTGGACTTTAATGCCATGCTACATGACGAGAACACCTTTTTGGATGCCATGTCCATCTTCTTGGAGTCTCTATCCGATGGCACAGATGGAAAAGACCCAGGCGCAGACCTTGCCGAGCAGGAAGCCTGGACCACCAAGCTTTCAGGTGTTGGATGTCTGGTAAGAAAGCCAGGATCAGCCGGTGCAGCCCGATACCTCCTAGCCACAGACCTATTGACAGCCGAAGACGACACCGGCTTATTCCAGACCTCCAAAACAGGTTCCAGCAGCGCCTCGTTGAACGGCAAAAGTGGTTCTGCTGATGTAGAGGCCGGGTGCAACACCCCTGTCAACAGATTCTGCTTCGCTTCAGTCACCGGCAAAGGCAGATCCAAGAAGTTAGCTGCCTTCCTGATAACAGCATGAAAAGTGGCTGCCTCTTCTGTATACTCCCCAGGAGATGACAAGTCCCACTCAGGGGAAGTATCTAGGCCATTAGCCGTGTCCAGCCCATGGAGACCCTCACGAGAGTCCTCAATCTCTCCTTCCTCCAGGTTCTGCTGGTACTCCTGTTCTTCCAGGAGACAGAGAGCAAGCCTCCTCGAGTGCAGCCTCTCCTCAATCCTCGGCGTCGACATGGCGTCAGCAGATGTCAAAGAACGACGCTGATCTCCGGACCCATCCGACGTCGGGTCTACAGGCGCCGCAGGTACCTTTGGCGCCGAACCAGGAGTCGGATGGAGAGAAGACTGCTTCGGAGTCGTAGAAGGCCTAGACGGCGTCACTGGCCGAAACACCGAGGCCGCTGGAGCCGAAACTCTCGGAGCCGAAGTCTCTGGAGCCACCGGCGCCAAGCCCACGTTCCCCAGGGGGAGAAAGGGCATAAAGGGTGCTGGTCGAAGCGGAGCCGGAGCACCCATGTTAAAAGCCAAAGGGCCCGAAGGCCCAGCCGGTGCATCACCTGGAGCCATCTGCTGAAAGATGGAGAACATCGCATTTAAAAATGCTGTATTATCGGCTCCAGGGGCCGGAAAAGCCAGGTACTGGGGTGCGCCTGGATCGAAGGCGACACCGACGCCGACCTCGATGTCTGTAACGTCGGAGAAAACAGTTGAGGCTGTGGAACCTCAAACACTGAAGGCGGTTGGCCCGAAGATCCGGGCGAAGTCGGTGAGGCTGGAGAAGGCAACGGCGTCGACGGATGGGGAGTGACTGTGGGACTGACCTCCCAAGTCTTCCGACGCCGAGTCGACGGCGACCTCGACCGAGACCTCTCTTTACTCGACCGGCGCCGTGATTCTCGACGACGCCGGGAGTCCCGATGACGCCGATGAGACTTCGGTGACGAGGATTTTCGATGGTGTCTCTTCTCCTTTTTCGACTTCGCCATAAAAAGCTTGGCCTCGCGCTGTTTCAGGGCCTTCGGATTCATATGCTGACATGAATCACACCTGCCAACATCATGATCGGAACTTAGACACCACAAACAGTCAGAATGTGGGTCCTTTACCGACATTTTGCCCCCACACTCACGACAGGGCTTAAAACCGGACTTCCTCTGCGACATTGTAATCTCAGAGAAAAACACAGCCAAAAAGCACACTAACTGTCGAACAGCAACAGTAGCTCCCTGGAAGATAACCGTTTCGAATGGCACGGAAAAAAGGGAACTGACGTCGGCGAGGACCTCTTATTGCCTGTATGACGTCAGACGGCGTCGCGTGGGCGAATGTGACGTCCTCGTGCAGAAGCTAGGAAGAAGATTTCTGTCGAGTGCTGGCGCAATGGGAGTATTCATTAGGTGAGGAATCCACAGGTAGTTGTATCCATCAGAAAGAGCACAATGCTGTCACTCCCAGTGAAGCAAATCGATAGATAGCAAATGAGATAGAATTTTAATAAAAACAAAAAGGTCTTGGTTAACGCTAGATCTAATTAGGGGCCCCAATCTTTTTTTTTTTAAAGTCACAAAAGTGCGCCCATGGTAAATGTCCTTGCATTAGTGAAGATTTATGGCTTTCATGAATTCAAAAGAATTTACAAAAGTGGGACAGGAAATCGTACTCCTACAAAATATTTCTGAACTGCATTTTAGCACAGGCAGATATACCTGAGTAGCTTTGCTCATGCGGAAATCTGTTGGGCGTTTATTCATTTTCCTTCCAACCACTTTTTCCCCAACCCTGGAAGAAATATTACTTCTGCCTTTGTCAGGAGTATGTTTCCAGCCTTTGAGCATGAGAAAATATAAATGAGCTGGTGAAAACCCCTCAAACATTCAAGTTAGTAGGTTGGCAGACTCAAAAGGGCACTACCCTGGGACTATTAGTTACTGTCACCTCCAGCCCCAATATGTAGATCTGCAAAAAGGTGGCAATATAAGGGGATTGCTAGTATTCAAACCCTACCATAGAATGAGCACAAGCATAATCAGAGCTCTTACATAATGTAATTACTACCATAATTGGTCATCACCCCATATAGCACCAAAGGGACAAGTGGATTATTATTTTTTTTTTAACAGGACAAGAAGTAGAGTTATGAAGCAACCTGTCCCATGGACAAGTGGATCTTTTATTAAATTCCACACCCCTGAAAGGCACTGTTTATTTGATGGTCCGTCAGGAGGATGCTGCTGAATGTCATGAAGGAAGTGGAGAAGGAGTTAAGGTTGTGTGTGGAGTGTGTTATTGTGCCGGTAGAGGCAAGAGAATGGTTGCCATAGTTGTGATAGGAGTTTAGGCAAATGAGGACAGATCGGCTTATGCGTAGACTTCAGGGGGCTCAACAAGGAGCTGTGGTGGGCAGATTTCTGCTTCCCAATTTGTTGGAGAAGCATCAAAGATGGATGCCTGGCTTTTTTTTTTTTTTTTACTATTCTAGACCTGGAGTCTGCATACAATCAGACCAAACTTCTTGCAAGACCTTACAGCAGTTATCACCCCTTGGGATGTTTTAAATCCCTCAGGAGCTCCTCTATGTGGCAGCCCTTTTTCAGAACGTGATGCATGATCTTTTAGGGGATCTTGGTAGTGTGAATTGTGTCCGGGGTCCAATCTACGGAACAACCTGGCATCAGCACAAAACTAGAATGCACAGTTTTGAAACATCTAAAGGGAGCTGGTATAAATCTGAAAAGGGAGAAGTGCAAAGTTAAAAAAAGAGATCACTTATTCGGGGCACACTGTTTCTTAGAAGGCTGTGAGACCCATGAAGGCATTAGTTGACACCATCTGAAGTCTGGAGAAACCTTAGAACAAAGAAAAAGTTAAGTACCCCTCAGGAATGGTGGACTTACAGTAGTTTTATTCCTAATATTTCTTCAAAAACAGTTCTTGGAGATTTGTTAAGGAAGAACACTGAATTTGAATGGGACAGATGTAAAAAAGAAGTTGAAGCCACAGAAAAGGATTTGACAGTCGCAATGGATTTGGAGCCACTGATTCCAGGTAAAGACACCATCACTGTAGCTGATGCCAATGGTAAAGGTTTGAGATCAATTCTAATACAAAGACATGGTGAGTGTGAAAGAGTGATCACATGTGCAACCAGGGCTCTGAAGAGAGCCAAGCACATGTATTTGGTAATTCAAAGACGGGTGAAGGAGCCACGTCTCATCTTATTGCAGTAATGTGTTTGTTTATAAGTGGGTTGAAGTGTTTTGTGATGTAACAAATCTGTCAAAGTGCTTGGAGACCATGTTTCGAAGAGAAGGATTTCCCAGGGGCATACTAACAATGGCACACCATTTTTGCTCTGATGAGGCTGAGGAGTTTATTAGCTGCTATTGCATCAAAACACAAACAAGCATTGGCAAAGCCAACATGTTTGCTTATGCAACATCTATTGACCTTGTCAATAGTTTTGGACATGTTGCATAGCAGTGCAGGATGTTGTGCAACATGGCTTAAAGAAATAAAAAGGACTGTGGCATGGCCATCATTGACCACATCATTGCAATTTTTTCCCTTTACCCCCAAATTGCACAGCAGCCCGTGCTTCTGTCAATTATGTCAGAAAAACATTGACAAGGCCAAATAGCTCTCACATATGCAAGTGCTATTTGGCTTTGTTAATGTTTACTGTGGCGGGAGGGTTGGAGGAGGTGGCGGAGTCTGTTGGGTGGCAGGAACATAACTGTTAGAGGAAAGATGGCGGAGGGGCAAGCAACAAGAGGGAAGTGAGAGGGATCAGCAACACAAGGAAGGAGCTGGAGAGGAGGGAGGGAGCAAGCAGCACAACGGACAGCAGGAGGAGGGAGAGGGGCAGTTGGAGCAAGAGCAAGGATGGTGACTGGTGGAACAGCCTTCTGATGCATGCACTCAAATAGAGTGCATGAAAATAGTTTTAAAAAAGTACCTGCAGGAAAGCACGGTCAGTGGAAGGGCACTGGCAGTAGACAGGAACTTCTACTTATGTTGTTATGGAATATGGCTTAAAGTTAAAAAAAAAAAAAAAAAAAGTATGATGCAGACATGTAAAAATATATAAATAAAAAAAAGCAAGGGATTGTGGATGGGGGGAATCAAGCAACACAAGAGAGGAGTTTGGGAAACACAGAAGGAGGAGGGTGGGGGTTTGGGTGAAAGAGCAAGTGGAAGGACAAGGACAGCAGGATGGTGAGAACAGCTGGTAGGAAAGGGTGACACCAGAGGGGTGAAGGAGAGGGATCGCTGACGCATGACTAATAGTAAATTGAAAAACAAAAAGCTTGCAGAACAAGTTGAAATACACGGACTACAGGAAGCTGTACTTGGCCTATGCTCCACAGCCGGGACAAAGACTCAAACCCCAGGAGGAAGCTGGAGGAGAGGAGGATTCGTTGACCAATAGGAGGGCAAGGAAATGAGTGACATGGGAGCTAACCAGTGGTCGGGCTCTAAGCCCATTTTAGGTTTTTCTTTTCAAGAGTTGTTGGAAGTGCTGTGCAGGCGAAATCTTCACAAAAAAAAAACAAATGACCACAATTTTTCGCAATTTAAGTGGTGGTCACCTTTTGCTATTTTCTGTGGTTTCTACCCGCTTTGTTTGCTTTGAAAACATATGAAAACCAAGGGTAAACACAGAAAGCTATACATTTCTGAAAGCTAGACAAAATACAGAATTTAGCAAGGAGTAATTTGCTTAAATGGCTTGTGGTTTTCCCAGGAAACAAACGTTAATATCAAAAACTACTGGAAATAAGAAAAAAATAACCGGAGACACTCAGATTCCTTAGGTTGCAGGGATATATAGTGTTTTTGTTGTTCAATAATACGAGCAATAGACAACTGAGATGCAGCTATGGTTTTTAAACGTTTATCAACCTTGCATCAATTAAGATGGTAAAATCTGATGACTGAAAAGTTGGTATGCTTTTTGAGATGTGCCCAAGCTAATTCATTTAGGCATAGTGTTAATCTTTATAAATCTGAATTTGGGGTTACCTATAATATCACATGATTCAATCAGAATTTTGTAAAATGTGTTTGCTCATGCACACTGGCTTAGATTTGGAGGCCAAATATAGGGAGATATTCAATCAAAAACAAAACGTTTTCTACTACTATGTATTGCCACACTTTTCTTGATAAAACTAGTGCCCTAGTTATGTGGCTATAGCTCTCAGCCAGAATAGGGAAGGTCCCAAAAAGCAACATGAAATCATCAAGATTTTGCCTTTGAAATACATCCATTCTTGCACTTTATGTGGCTGCAGTATTTGGGCCCAGCTCTGCTGGTACTAAGGGAAAACTACGAAACCCAGGCATTTCTGAAAAACTGACTGTCGCATGACTGGATCCCACTAGATTTTCCTACCTCGAATACCCTGCAAAGGTCATACTTATGCTAAAATCTTAGATTTTCCTAGTATTTCTGTAAGGAAGAGTTCAACAATCTGTGAAGATCCACAAAATTCCTATAATCCAGCATTCCCCAGCTTCTCCTGATAAGACAAATACCCTACTTGGGTGGCTGGGTCAACGGCCTACAACAGGTCTTATATGGTTGCAGATTTTGTCCTTTCCAATCACATGCTTTGGGTCCACCCACATATACTTGGGAGGCAGCATTTAATTCAAGAAAACTGAGGGAACGCAAAGTAGTAAGACTTTGGCTATTGACTAGAAGTGCCAGAGTTGGTGTCACAAATATGGGGAAATGGCCTCTTTTGACCCATACTTTGATGTTCACATGGTATTTTAGGTAAATAAAGGTTCTTGGATCTAAGCAAACCACACAACCCTGGATTCCCCTTGGTTCCTATGTTTTGAAAGGGCCCAGGTTTGCTCGAGTTCCCTGGTTGCCGGCTAGTCCAAAACCGAATACTGCAGCCATTCACCATGGCCAATGAGAAGAAACTGGATTTTCTGGGCAGAATCTTGACATCCGGCTGGCAGCAACGGGGTAATCCATCCCCCCACACCATTTGGCCCTCCCCTGGGGTGCCGAGAAGGGCTTTACAAAGGTCGGGTGGGAAAAAGACTGTTGGTGCCTTTTGGGCTGGGAGCAAACACAGATTCCAGAACAGAGTACCCCTACCCCAATCATTTTTTTAAATCCTGTTCTTGAGGGTAGGGGCAGATTAGGATTAATTAACTAGCCTAAGGGAAGACTGAAGGTTTGGGGTGGGTGAGCGCTTAGCAGTTTAGAATTCCCCAGAGAGGTAATTTCCAAGGCCTTTCCACAGGCCTGGCATATGGCCTCACCCAGCATGGACTGGTCAAAGTAGCCGAGACCGAAATTCCTTACAGCATCAGTATAGTGTGTGTGTATATATCTGTGAAGGTTCCATTTGGCATCTCCAGGGCTGCCACTGAACAAGAGTAGAAGTGCTAATACTACAGCCACAAACAAGATGAAGCCACAAGGAATGCTTTTGTGACTTACAGCGTGCTGTAGTCTGGGAGGGATGTTGGCAGCGATCTTACTAACAGATCAGGAGCTGCAGTGTCCATTAGGGGTGTGCATCGGCCCACAAAATAACTGCAAGGCCACTGCAACCACAACATCGTTCTAGAAAGAAATTAAAATTTCATATAAGGGTACAGGTCCTAATCATTTACTAAAAATATTTCAATATCTAATCAATATAAATTGTTAAATTATAGAAAAAAAATACTATCAGTTTGGAAAAATACAAAAACTAGAATACAAAATAAACATTTAAAAAAAAAAAAAGAAAAAAAAAATACATTTTCTTGCCTGACTACCAAAAAAAACAAAAAAACACCTTTAAGCAGCAAATCATTTATCTGAGATGCATTTAAAAATGTAATAAAAACTAAGTATCATTTAAGACAAAATTCCAAAGACTTATTAAATTACTTCAAATAAAACAAATTGACATAAGCACAGCATAAAAATTACTCCTGTTTATCAATTATAGTAATAACTAAAAATTACTATCTTCACACCTATTCGTCTACAACAAAAAAACAGTAACAAACAAATTAATTCACATTAAAAAATTACAAAAAGTAAACAATTAAAAAAGTATTTTATAGAATTTCATTTATTTGTTTCAGCCCAAGGCCATACAAATAATACAAATCATTAAAATAAAAAGTAAAAATTGAAAAAAGGAAGAGACTTTAAAATATAACACATTTCCCAGAACAAAGATAAATAAAGTCTATATTTTGTCCAACAGTGGAGACTATTATTGGCCCCAGTTCACCATGGTGCTTCGATCTGGCCTGTTTCCAAGCTCGGAAGATGTAAAGGGACACTTTTTTTTTTTTTTTTTTTTAATTCACTTCTTCTGAGTCGGTCCAAATGCAGAGGAACAGGGCCACACCTTCTTATGTTGGGGTTAAAAATAATGGTTGGGGATTTCCCTTTGCAATGCAGCAGTACATGAGCATAAAAGCATAAAGTGCAAATCTAGCAAGGTGATTAATATTCAATCAAATATTTAACAGATTAAGCGAATATTAAATTAAAGTACATTTTAATTAACTTCCCACCATATTCCACTACAAACTGAACAACCTGCTACTAAAAAATAACTTACTATTAATCATATACATTATAAACTAAAATATGTACCAATTAAAAAAAATTATATAATCAACTTCAATAAGATAAACTAATCATTAAATACATAATTGAACTTCCCACTCTATTCCCCGCCAAAATCCAATACTATAAAATAATTACATTCAAAAACAAAAATTCTAAATACTTAAATTACAAACTATGCATTTTAAAAGAATACTAATCGTACTAACACCTAAAATTAATATATTAACTAAAATGTAGCAAGTTAAATAAAAAGAACTATATAAACTATATTAAAATACAATATTCTTGAAAGGAATAATATATAGCCAAATATATATATATATATATATATATATATATATTGTTGCCAAAGACATTCTGTCCCAAAATATTTTGGTAGTAACACTATATTTTAACTATGTTTATGTCCCACCATAATAAAAACTCGAAATTATGTCTAACATTACAAATGCCTCCACCCTGAAACCATGGTGGAAAGCATCTTCAGTCACACCACTTGTTCTTTGGACAAACTGGCTCTTTTCACCAACAAGAGGTGGCTTACTTCAAAGAATTAGCCAAAACCTGAACATCAGCATCAAGATTTGATATCCAAGAGTAAGATCCTCACTAAAACGCAAGAAAATGAAGGAGTAAAACAAACGAAGATGCCTAGTTCCTTCAAACAATCTGCATATCCTCAACCAAATGAAGATTTTAAAAATACCAGTCACAAATTCAAAAGTAAAACGCACCCAAATGCTGCAAGGACCACTATGTTCAAATTCAAAATGACTAAAATAGGAGCCACCACTCTGCAAAGTAGCCTTTTATCTAGTGACTAGAGTGGCTAAAGTACAGGCTCTGAATTAGGAAGTGGCTCTGGTGATTGCTCTTAAAAAATAAAAGCATTCAAGATTTGTGGGGCTGTGCTATCTAGTACATTAAGACATTTTTCCACTCAGTCAAACCACATGCAAAAACCAGAATGAAATTTGAGTCGTTCCTACTGCCTTTAAACATGCCATTACCATGTCACCTTTAAAGGAGACACCTGTAGGCCAACTGGTGAAAAGTTTTCGGACCAAAAAGCCCTAACCCAAGCAAATCATGGAAAGAGGTAACACTCCACTTTAGCAGACACAGATGGTCATAGGGTAGTCTTCAGAATCTACATGGATTACTGAACCAGTTCTGCCCAACATCAAAGACAAGAGTCTCCTGTTTCTTGATGAGGGCAAGAAAGGGATCCTTAATAAGGTTGGTTTGGCCTGGTCAATGTGTGTCCAAAGCCATGTAATCTTTAATCAGAGGACTCTGCTGCGTCATGGATCATCTCTACGAGTTCAGTTCAATGAGTTTTAGTCCAACACCATGCTACACACAACTAATAAAACAATACCAGGAACACATTGACAAATATGTTGACAGCATAACCACTGCATTTAAAGTATTTTGGAAATGTATAATGTCTTCCATCAATGCAGTGGCAAATAGATGCCAAAGAAAACAGTGCACAGACTAGAAAATCTCCAACCATTCAAACTGAACCATCAGGTAAATATCACGGTAATAAATCAAGAGGATTGGTCATATCTTTTTTTGACCAATACAATATTTGCATCATAATTTCCAAAAAAACATCGATAAGCTGCAAATGTTAAAAAAACAGATGGTTAGAATGTGTCAACCTACAAAATCATTCTCTCATAAATAATCACTCAAAAGGCCCAAAATTATTTATTCTCATCTTCAACTGAAAACCAAATGAAATGGTGATAGAGAATAGAGGACACCAGCCATCGTTTTGCATAGTGTTTGAAACCCACCTTCCTCCTTTAATGTCATGCACAAACTTTCTCGAACCCTGCACTAATCTGAAGATTCTAAATGGTGGTGAAGAGTGCTTTACAAAACGTTCGACAAAATGGAACATCACGCCAAACCTAAAAGATCTTACCCATTCACACTCAGATCAATGGGAAATGAATCTATGGTAAAAGAAGTATACATGTAACCTATGTCATTTGAGCCTGTGTATAAGGAGGTGGGGGGGGGGGGGGGGAGAACATGCACCCTTGCTCTTTCTGGTTTAAGTTGCTACCTGCCAACTGTCATACCAAAATGACTTTTTTATTGTTCAATGTGGTTAAAAAATGGAAAACAAGCATATCATAATAATATATGCCTCTTCGAAAAAGTATCCTAAAATAACAAATATTAGAAGAAATCACTTCAAAAGTGTTTCAGAGCCGCCTGAACTACCAGACTAGAGAAGCAGCTAGCAGCACTGCTTAGAGAGCTAAGAAAGTGGAATTACCACTGGGAATAGAGAGACAGCTTGTAGGAGGCTGGACTGGCTTGTAGTGAGTACCAAGGGGTACTTACACCTTGCACCAGGCCCATTTATCCCTTATTAGTGTATAGGGTGTCTAGCAGCTTAGGCTGATAGATAATGGTAGCTTAGCAGAGCAGCTTAGGCTGAACTAGGAGACGAGTGAAGCTCCTACAGTACCACTAGTGTCATATGCACAATATCATAAGAAAACACAATACACAGATATACTAAAAATAAAGGCACTTTATTTTTATGACAATATGCCAAAAGTATCTCAGTGAGTACCCTCAGTATGAGGATAGCAAATATACACAAGATATATGTACACAATACCAAAATATGCAGTAATAGTATTAGAAAACAGTGCAAACAATGTATAGTTACAATAGGATGCAATGGGGACACATAGAGATAGGGGCAACACAAACCATATACTCCAAAAGTGGAATGCGAACCACGAATGGACCCCAAACCTATGTGACCTTGTAGAGGGTCGCTGGGACTGTAAGAAAACAGTTAGGGTTAGAAAAATAGCCCACCCCAAGACCCTGAAAAGTGAGTGCAAAGTGCACTAAAGTTCCCCAAAGGACATAGAAGTCGTGATAGGGGAATTCTGCAGGAAAGACACAAACCAGCAATGCAACAACGATGGATTTCCAGTCGAGGGTACCTGTGGAACAAGGGGACCAAGTCCAAAAGTCACAAGCAAGTCAGAGATGGGCAGATGCCCAGGAAATGCCAGCTGTGGATGCAAAGAAGCTACTACTGGACAGTAGAAGCTGAAGGTTCTGCAGGAACAACAAGGGCTAGAGACTTCCCCTTTGGAGGATGGATCCCCCACGCGGTGGAGAGTCGTGCAGAAGTGTTTTCCTGAAGAAAGACCGCCAACAAGCCTTGCTAGCTGCAAATCGTGCGGTTAGGGTTTTTGGATGCTGCTGTGGCCCAGGAGGGACCAGGATGTCGCCAATTACGTCTGGGGACAGAGGGGGCATCGAGCAAGACAAGGAGCCCTCTCAGAAGCAGGCAGCACCCGCAGAAGTGCCGGAACAGGCACTACGAAGTAGAGTGAAACGGTGCTCACCCGAAGTTGCACAAAGGAGTCCCACGCCGCCGGAGGACAACTTAGGAGGTCGTGCAATGCAGGTTAGAGTGCTGTGGACCCAGGCTGGACTGTGCACAAAGGATTTCTGCCGGAAGTGCACGGAGGCCGGAGTAGCTGCAAAAGTCGCGGTTCCCAGCAATGCAGTCTGGCGTGGGGAGGCAAGGACTTACCTCCACCAAACTTGGACTGAAGAGTCACTGGACTGTGGGAGTCACTTGGACAGAGTTGCTGGATTCAAGGGACCTCGCTCGTCGTGCTGAGAGGAGACCCAGGGTACCGGTGATGCAGTTCTTTGGTGCCTGCGGTTGCAGGGGGACGATTCCGTCGACCCACAGGAGATTTCTTCGGAGCTTCTAGTGCAGAGAGGAGGCAGACTACCCCCTCAGCATGCACCACCAGGAAAACAGTCGAGAAGGCGGCAGGATCAGCGTTACAGAGTTGCAGTAGTCGTCTTCGCTACTTTGTTGCAGTTTTGCAGGCTTCCAGCGCGGTCAGCAGTCGATTCCTTGGCAGAAGGTGAAGAGAGAGATGCAGTGGAACTCGGATGAGCTCTTGCATTCGTTATCTAAGGAATCCCCAAAGACAGAGACCCTAAATAGCCAGAAAAGAGGGTTTAGCTACCTAGGAGAGAGGATAGGCTAGCAACACCTGAAGGAGCCTATCAGAAGGAGTCTCTGACGTCACCTGCTGGCACTGGCCACTCAGAGCAGTCCAGTGTGCCAGCAGCACCTCTGTTTCCAAGATGGCAGAGGTCTGGAGCACACTGGAGGAGCTCTGGGCACCTCCCAGGGGAGGTGCAGGTCAGGGGAGTGGTCACTCCCCTTTCCTTTGTCCAGTTTTGCGCCAGAGCAGGGCTGAGGGGTCCCTGAACCGGTGTAGACTGGCTTATGCAGAAATGGGCACCATCTGTGCCCATGAAAGCATTTCCAGAGGCTGGGGGAGGCTACTCCTCCCCTGCCTTCACACCATTTTCCAAAGGGAGAGGGTGTAACACCCTCTCTCAGAGGAAGTCCTTTGTTCTGCCATCCTGGGCCAAGCCTGGCTGGACCCCAGGAGGGCAGAAACCTGTCTAAGGGGTTGGCAGCAGCAGCAGCTGCAGTGAAACCCCGGGAAAGGCAGTTTGGCAGTGCCAGGGTCTGTGCTACAGACCCGTGGGATCATGGGATTGCACCAACAATGCCAGGATGGCATAGAGGGGGCAAATCCGTGATCTTAGACATGTTACATGGCCATATTCGGAGTTACCATTGTGAAGCTACATATAGGTAGTGACCTATATGTAGTGCACACGTGTAATGGTGTCCCCGCACTCACAAAGTCCGGGGAATTGGCCCTGAACAATGTGGGGGCACCTTGGCTAGTGCCAGGGTGCCCACACACTAAGTAACTTAGCACCCAACCTTTACCAGGTAAAGGTTAGACATATAGGTGACTTATAAGTTACTTAAGTGCAGTGTAAAATGGCTGTGAAATAACGTGGACGTTATTTCACTCAGGCTGCAGTGGCAGGCCTGTGTAAGAATGGTCAGAGCTCCCTATGGGTGGCAAAAGAAATGCTGCAGCCCATAGGGATCTCCTGGAACCCCAATACCCTGGGTACCTCAGTACCATATACTAGGGAATTATAAGGGTGTTCCAGTATGCCAATGTAAATTGGTAAAATTGGTCACTAGCCTGTTAGTGACAATTTGAAAGAAATGAGAGAGCATAACCACTGAGGTTCTGATTAGCAGAGCCTCAGTGAGACAGTCATAACACAGGTAACACATTCAGGCACACTTATGAGCCCTGGGGCCCTGGCTGGCAGGGTCCCAGTGACACATACAACTAAAACAACATATATACAGTGAAAAATGGGGGTAACATGCCAGGCAAGATGGTACTTTCCTACACAGCTGCAGCACTGCCTTGAGGATTTAGAATGGAGGAGTTACTGACAGGACCAGAGAAGCAGCTAGCAGCACTGTCTGGAGGACTTAAAATGAGGAATTACCAATAGGACAAGAGAAGCAGCTAGAAGCATTGTCTAAAGGACTAAGAAAGAGGAATTTCCAATGGGACCAGAGAAGCAGCTTGCAGCTCTTCCTAGAGTTCAAAGAATGAGGAATTACCACCGGGACCAGAGAAGCAGCTGAAGCATTGTCTACAGGACTAAGAATGAGGAATTACCAATGGGACCAGAGCAGCAGCTTGCAGCATCGTCTAGGGGACTTAGAATGAGGAATTACTGACGGACCAGAGAAGCACCTGCAGCATTGTCCACAGGACTATCAATAAGGAATTACCACCGAGACCAGAGAAGAAGCCAGCAGCACTGCTACAAGATAAAGAATGAGGATATACCACTGGGACCAGAGAAGCAGCTGCAGCATTGTTTAGAGGACTTTAGAATGAGGAAGACTGAAAGTGGATGAGAGTGTGTCTGCCAGAGGATGCAAAACACACACACACACACACACACACAGCCAATTATTTCTAAAACAGCAGTGGATAGAAAAATGGCTTAGAAAACATCAATTAAGTAAACTCAAGCACATAGCTATGGAAAACCAAAATAACTCCAATGCTCAGACAGGAGGAGGGGCCATCACACGCTGTAACAGGAAGATGCGTAAACATAGTATGATGGCCAACAAAAATGTTCTCTTAGTGAAATCGCCTGGGAGGGAACTAAGCACACAAAGGAGGGACAAATTTAGAAAAATACTCCAATAAAAAGGAAGCATTTAAGGCGAGCACAACAAAGAACGAATGGCAATTTTGGGCGTGGATAAAAGCCCATAGACTGAATACAGCATGTCTTGCAGACAGAGCATGTGCGCCGCCTAGGCTCGACACAATGACGTTTGCCATCCCACAAACCATGAAAGCAGGGCACAAACTGGGTAAAATTAGCTTAGGCAATTTGCATCAGTGTCAGTTCATCCCAATCCCCCTCCTTCGCGGTCAGAGTTGAGGTAAAAGCTAAGCAATGTATATTATATATGCAGGTTAACGCATGAATAATAGAGCATATTTGACCATACAAACCATGTGTAGTGGTCTGAGAGGCTTTACGGTTAGGTTTTGTTTTAATGAAGAGGCCTCCTGAATATTTCAGTACCATAAAAAACAGACTTACTATTAACTCAAATAGAAAAATGAAAAGAACATTTATTTTACTTATGTAAACCATACATATTTCTACATGTTGAGGAGCTGAATTCATGAATGAGTCGAAATGGCATTTTAAAATAAGGGTTGCAATTCGTTTGGTGCATTTAAAGAGCAATTTTCCCCAAAAAAATAATGGAGTGATAAAGGTATGCAAGATTGCTTTGAATTGCAGCCCCATGTCTCAGACACCTGTTTAGAAATGTTGACCCCTCTTTTACATCTTGGATGATATTTACTAATATTTGACAAAACACAACAACCAAATTTGATCCGCTGACTTGCAACAGAGGAAAAAAAAATGCACCATTTCTACTAAGCTGGTGCACTTCTACTAAGATGGTGCATTTTTCTCTCTCCCACCCCCCCCAGCGCTGGTGCAATTTTACCTGGCATGAAGCAGTGGACACACGCTAGCCCCGTAGTGCAAGAATGGTTCTCTAAAGCATAGGTTTTGTACCGGAAGGGGACACTTCCAGTATTTAAAAAAAAAAACTATTCCTGTTTTACTTCGCATTTGTGTTATACAATGGGGCATACCTGCAAACTAGGAATAAATAAGGAGAAATTAAAATGTATCCTCTTTACACCTGCCTTGAGGCAGCATAAGGTTTTAGCACAAACCCCGTTAACTCATGTTAGTAGGTTGTTGCACTGGAACATCCATGTACCACTGATACAACACCCACTGGCGCAAAGTGGCACATAATAAAACTTTAGGTTACTTTTCAACACAAATCCTGGTTTGCGTTGGAAAGTAAATAGCATCCCAACACGTTGCACCGAATTTGCATCACTTTTGTGATACAAACCAGTGCAAAAAGTTAGAAAATCTGGGCCCTTGTCTTTTTGAAAGAAAGCAAATGCAGTATATGGACTGTGCACACGTTCAGCCAGTACACATAAATGGCCCTGGCTCAACCCTTGTGCACTTATAATAAATAACAAGTGGAGCCAAAAAGACATATTAACCTTGTGCCTATGACTCCTACGGACTATTAAAGCAAACAGAGGCAAAAATTCCAGAATAAAAAATGCAAAAAAGAGTCGCCGCGCCATTGTTAAAGTATCAGCACTCGATTCTTCCACATCTGCAAATGACCAGTATGTTCACTGCAAAAATGCGACAGCCATACCGCTATATATTAACGAGCTTTCAATAGCCAAAACGGCACCGAATGAAAGAGCGAGATTGTCAGAACACACCAAGAATACGATGCTGTAATCTGAGTCAGTACATACTACGTTTTAGAACACTATTGCTATGTATTCGTTTTATACAGGAGTTTGGCAAAAGCATGAACTAAATACGTTTACACCAGGCACGCAAAGCTATCAACATCAGTGGTATTATGGACACAGGTTTGTGAAATAGAAACACTGACAAAGAAGGAAGCGCCATTTGTCAACAAGTTCACGTAGGCATGTGGGCAAAGTACGCGAAGGAGTGTTTTGTAATAACTGGGATCAATAACAAAGTTTTGAACAAGAAGTGTAAATGCACCAGTGAGCAGAAGTGTTTGGCGCATAGTTACTTTCCTTATGAAGTAACTGTGTTACTCTCCCGGGGGTGGTAACGACCTGACCTCTATGAAGAGAGACAGCCCTGACCAAACATATCTGAAGCAGGAAGAACATCCAGTCACGCTGCTTGGGAGCCTAGCGTGCAAGGACTGCCGCTGAATAAACATGCCAAGGGCCTGACGGTGCTGTGACAGCTCACGTGGGGAGTCAGCAGTCACGGCCTCCTAGCATGCACAACAGGTCACCCAGCAGCAGCGTCAGTCAATGACAGCAGCTGGGGTTAAAGTGAGGGCAGCTGGAGTTAAAGTGAGGGCAGCTGGAGTTAAAGTGAGGGCAGCTAACACTAAAATGGGGGCACCCAGGATTAAAGTGGGGGCAGCTAACACTAAAGTGGGGGCACCTGGGATTAAAGTGAGGGCAGCTAACACTAAAGTGGGGGCAGCTAACACTAAAATGGGGGCAGCTGGGATTAAAGTGAGGGGAAGCTAACACTAAAGTGGGGGCAGCTGGGATTAAAGTGAGGGGAAGCTAACACTAAAATTGGGGCACCCAGGATTAAAGTGGGGGCAGCTAACACTGAAGTGGGGGCACCTGGGATTAAAGTGAGGGCAGCTAACACTGAAGTGGGGGCACCTGGGATTAACGTCCGCACCTCCTAGCGCTGCCTGTGGCGGGGCGCCGCTCTCCTCCTCCTGCTCCCTCTGGCGGCAGCGCTCCGGGAAGCTCCGTCGCACTCGCTCCCACAGCTCCGGGTCCACCAGGCTCTTGTCCCGGCTGCGCTGCCGAGCCCAGTTGGAGACGCGGGTGCGGCAGAGCGGGCAGCACAGGCTGGCCAGCCCCACGGCGCGCTGGAAGCAGGACAGGCACATGGAGTGGCGGCACGGCATGGTCACCGGCCGCAGCAGGACGTCCAGGCACAGCGGGCACGCCGCCTCCTCCCGGGACAGGGGCTCCAGCCCGCTCTCCGAGGCCTCCCCGCGGCCGGAGGCGGCGGCGGCGACACTCCCGCAGTCCCCTCGGCCGCGGCTCACCGCCGCCATTTTCCGCCCCGTTCAACGGCCGGCGGACCTGGCCCAACGCTCGGCTCCGCCCCCTCGTTCCACGCGCGCGAGGCGGCACCCCGGCCCTCGGAGGCACGGCGCTCTGACGCACGTCACCCCGTGCGTGTGAACGACTCCCAAGCGGCAAACACCGCAGAGATAGGAGCACTCCGTGAAAACACAAGCACACGGGGCAGACAGCGTCACCCAGCCGGACAACTTACTAACAAAAAGTACAAATAAATGCATTTTAATGTTTCATTTTAAACAAATGTAGCTGCTAATTAATATTTCATATACATTTATATTTTCACAGATTGTTCACTCTTGTCCATTTTAACACGCAGGTTTACATTTAATGCAGCATTTAAGACATGTTTTTTAGGCTAGTGGTAAGAACCGTATTTTTAGTACGGAAATGCCCGACGGCGCGTTTAGTCTGCGGGCAGCAGTACACGCGCCAACGTGGCTGCCACGTTCGTGCACCGGGTGGAGGCGGCTTGCCTGACTGCCGTCTGGTGAGCCCCGCTACAGGTTTAAATACCAATGAATCAGAAATGATACATGAGGCGAATACAAAAAAAAAAACTAAATACATGATTGGTTTTGAGTCGTTTAGAAAGCAATGGTGCTACATGCGGTTATTTTTAATATACACCAAATGTTGACTTTTGACAAAATAACATAATAGGTGTACGTTGTAATTCCTAAATGAAATCGTTCTGTTTGCGTGTTTATAATCCAGAGAAACTGCCCGCCCGGCCTCCCTGAAATAAATGTGTTCTGCACTGACGAACGGTCCCAGTTGGAGGCCTGCCTCAACCAAATGATGAGAGACGGCCAAAAATACGCACGTTAATAAAAACACTTTAGTCCTTTCCTTGTATTTATACTACTCGAATGTTAAAGTGACCTCCTAAACTTGGAATATATAACATCGTATATAACACCAAACTGCTAAAAAATATTCTGGTAAACAAATAGCTGCGCCCTTTTCCAGGAAAAGTTCAAGCGCTTTCTCGATTGGCTCGCCTGCATGGCCTGACGAACGCTCTCTTGAATGGTTGCTGAACTTCAACCAATCGCAGAGCAGAGTGATGCCCTTGCAGGGACTAAGCCAGTGAAGACGGACAGAAGCCTAGTATGGCCAGCGGCCATCTTTTAGAAATGAAACGGTGCCCTTTTGTCGAAAAACTAAATTGCTAACTATCAACCTGAGGCGATACCAAGTGTCCGCAACTCGCCCATCTGAGCCGCCAAGCATTATATTATGAAATATATCTAAAACTGACCAAGGTATTTGAATAGTTATCTGTTATAAGACGCCACTGTTTTTCCTTATGAATCATATTATAGACCTAAATAAAGATTTTTTTTCTCGCAGGCCCAAAAATACTTTATTCCTTCCTAAAATTATATGTAGGTTCTATTTTGTAGTTTTTACATAAATACATGCATGCGCTATTTAGTTGTGTTGTACCTCTTTAGTGTTTATTAGTTATTGACGATTGGACAAATGATTCCCAGAATGCACTGGGTGCGTTTTTGCGTGTATAAAAGCACGAGCTCTTCTGTGTCCGTGTGCAGAACGGTGAGATGTTTGGATGGAGGGCGTGTAAAGTGTGTCTGTACTGCGTGATCAATGGCTGTTTTTTGTGTGTGAGTATTTACTGTGCAGTGGAATTGTGTGTCTGATCTCGCCTTCGGCACTTTTACACATTGATCTTATTTGACCGGCCCGGGGTTCTCCGCTCCTGGCCCCGGGCTGGGATGAGAAGGCTTCCTCAGCCGCTAGCCCCGTCGCCGGGCTCTGTGCGCAGAGGCTCCGAGCATCAGGCAGCGGATCCCGCCTTCGGGCTCAGACGTGATGAGTCGATCAGATATACTAGGCCGGGGGTGCGAGGCTTCGGCCCAGAGCACCGACCCGCCCGTGAGTATCCAGCGATCCTGATCTGAGCCCCGGCGAGGAGCGCGCCCGGTCGTGAGGAGGGGATTCTTCGTGAGTTTCTTGGTGACCCTGGCACATGAGTGGATTTGGCAGCGTGTAGGTTAACCTTGTAGGCAGTCGACTTACAAAGCAATATCCTTATACTTTCGGTGGGGACACTTGTAAATGATTTTTATCCACCGATAGCGAGTGGCAGTTTAAGGTGGTGCTGGCAAAACCAGGCAGTCAAACGTAACCGGCTGAACCGATACTCCCAAAGAAGTGAAAACACGTCTTCCTAATATGAAATGTTGACGCTCCGATTTTTTTTTTTTAATTTAAAATTCAATGTTACCTCTAACATATCTCGTTTTCTGGGCATAGTAGGTTGATGGTGTGATTTCCATCGCAGGGTCATGTTTTTTTTTTATCGTTGATACAAGGTGTGGAATACGCTTCAGCGGCAGGTAAGTTTTGTGGATCCTTTAAAAAATAAAATAAAAAAAAAAGCAGGTTGACACGTCCGTTTTGGACCACAGCTAACGTCCGTCTGTTGCACACGTTCTCGAGTCCTCACCACCAGTTCCTTTAGCAAGTCCCATGCAAGTGTAAGGCATGCGCTATAAATACCACACATTCCTTCCTTTTAATAAATATATGTAATTGAATCAGGTTTAAGCACAATAATTACAGATCACAATTATACTTGTTTTATTTTTTATATCTAACACAAAATCCCGATACTTACTTGGCAATCTTGCCACCCGTCCGCTACGCATATCAAACAGAGGCAATTCCTCTTGGTTATTAATGCAAGAGGGGTCCGACACTTGGCCCTGTTTTTCTTGGGCTGGTGATAACCCATTTTGGATGACTGAAGGTGTAGAACTTGAAGAATGCCCTTGTAGATCATGCCTCGTAGAGTGTTCTTGTTCGGTTTGCAGATGCTCATCATTTTGCCCCACCTCTGGCCATAGCCACTCAAAATCAAAACAAGATTTTTTGCGTACGTTCATACCACAGCGCTTCACCTTGGCACTGCACTTGGCCAATTTACCACAATGCCATATCTTCCCATCACTCAACAATGCTAAACGTATATATATATTTTTTAACTCGAAGCGGATCAGAAAACTTGCTGTCCCCTTTCTGTGTTTTACGTGTCAATTTAACTTTGACCCAATCTCCTGGCTTACGTTTGACTTCCATAACCTTATGACTATGATCATAATATTCTCTATAAGCCTCCTGTGCTTTCAAAATGCTGCTTTTGATCATGGCAGGGGACCACTCACTCTGAATCTTAAGTTTTAACCACACTCTTATCTTTAGTGAACGGCTCTCTACCCTGTTTTGAATAAACTATGCCCTGTAACAGTCGGGGTGATTCTATAAGCCCACACCATGTATGCATGTACCTTTTCCTAATCCTTCCCTGCACCAATGGCTGCTTGAACAGAACCTATTATCACATGGGTGAAGCGCTTCACAGCACTATTCCCTGCTGGATGGTAGACAGAAGTATGTTTTTCTTTAATCCCATGTGTGGATAGAAACTCCTTCCATTTCTCAGACACAAATTGTGGCCCATTGTCACTCAAGATAGGTCTGGGTATGCCCTCTCTGAAAAACACACCTGATACAAATGAAATCACAGTAGATGAGCCAATCTTCTCACATACTTTGTATTCAGGCTACTTAGAATAAAGATCTAACAGTACAATCAGGTACTTAGTGACTATGGTGTTTCCATCAACAGAGTTAGATATAGGATCTAAAATGTGAATTGCTACATCTTCCCACGGACTGTCCGGGCACAAACTCGCACCTAAAGTGTTGAAGCCAACTCAGATGTAAATCGGATTCAGACAATGTAAATCAGATCCAGACAATTCAGGATACAAACCAAAGACCAGCCCCTTCTTCTGTTAAATAAAGTTTATTAAGAAATACGTGTACACGGAGACTGAGCAGCCTAAATCCAGCTCGAACAGTCTAAAAGAGGAAGTAATACAAGATCTTTTATACAATTAAACCGGAAGCACATTAATACATTTAATTGGTTCTTAATACCAGCACATGATCAAATTTGCAATAAAGCACACATGATTTATAATTTATTCTTCATAACGCTCCATATAAGGGTTAAGATCATAGACAAGGAACTTGCACAATATGTCCTATGAATCTGAATAGCGCGTTATACATCTATATTAAGAGAAATAGGAACAATAAGTGCATACGTTAGTACTTTTGAAAGTGAGGATTGCTCAAGCTAGTGTGCAGTGATGTCTCGTGATGGTTGTAACGTTAGCAAGCCTCGCAGTATAATGCGTTCCAAGAGAGATAAACACATTTCAAAGGCCTAGATAATCTAGCATTATACAGTGTTCAACAGAAGCATGCCCAATTGTCATTGTGTATCACAGGGCCCACTAGGCCCAAGTCGGCACCAAGGAGAAATGTGATTCCATATTCCGCCCTCCGATACTCAATGACAACCTAAGTTTCACGATGGTTGGCTGTCATTTCAACTGAAGTTCCCTCCCTAGCATCATCCTCATACTGTCCTTTGTAGGTATGCGTAGTATCCCCGTGACAGATATTCTTCATCAACATAGACAGGAAGGACAAACCCTTATCAGCACACACAATGTTATTAATGCCACTATTTCCACCACTAGTGCTTCTATCAGCTATGATCCCTAACCATGGAACCATGCGGCAATGTCACTCAGTATTCCCCCCACGTCTGTCAACTCCGACACTTCCTTTGCTCCCTTTTCTATTTTCTCCATTTCCCCAATTGCCTTCCTTACATTTCTACTGTTATCCGGTATATATATATGCTGGATTCCTGGTGTATCACGTGACATACACCCCCGTCCTTTGCCAAAATGATGTCTAACGCAAGTCTATTTTGTATCACAACAGCTCTTAGGTCTGTAAATTCCTCAGTGATATTCCCCAGGTCTGCTTCTGTAGAATTTGCCAATCTTTCCACTAAGTCTGCTAATCTGTGTATTTGATATTCCGAATGTATGATCCCGAATGGCGGCACCAATACTCCTTCCACTGCTATTGCTCTATCTATCCAAGAGGGTGCCCTTCTTCTGCGTGTTCCTCAGGATGCTTCCTTCATTACCCTGGACAAATCTGTCACGTGTAAAATGCGAGGTAATACAAACGCTAGATAGCAGGTGCCTTGCCACCCCGCTGGTAATCTGAAGTATCCAGATGTCCCACATACAAAGAATATTCCCCCCTGGGGCTGAGATGCCTATTGACAAACCTTTTTTTCCATCGCGTATTTGGTCCAGAGTGGAATATGTGGAGCAGACACTGACCCCCACATCTATGCTGCTGTTGTCAGGGATGTTTATGCTGGTGCATCTTTCCGATGTTAAGGCCGCGCATATTTGACTATATAATGCGTTTACCACTGGGATGCTGCCCTTTCTGTATCTAATGCAAGATGGTGCTACTTTCATCTCATGTATTTGAATGGATGGTTTTTTCATTCCTGTGTAAGCTTCCCCTGGTGCATAGCTCCTGTCCCTTTCTATGTTAAATGCGTCCAGTAGTTCCTTCTCTCCTTGTTTTGGTATTAATTTGTCACACACTCTACCACATTGCCTTTTCTCTTCTCCACTTTCTCTCCCCCCCCCCTTTCTTTCCTTCCTTTTTTCTTCCCTTTTTCTTCCCTTTTCTGACCTTACTCTGTACATTCACCTTTGTCACTTTCTCCAATATATTCCTTACCATATTACATGAAATGTACTGGCTAAGGGGAATGTGTGTATAATTTGTCATCCCCTGGGTAGTAGTGGGCAGGTGGGTGCAAATATAGCAATCTGAAACATTTACCAGTTCCTGATAGAATGTAACCATTTGTACAAATGCATTATCACGGTAAGTGTCCCCATTTTACCCCTTCCCTGTTCCCTACCCTTTCCACCAGGCTGGTGTTCTCTTTGTGTTCTTTTTTCACAATCCCCTGTTCACTTCCACTTACATTCACATAGTGTTCTTGGTCTAGAAATGGTATTTGTATTTCGTTTTCATATAGTATCAATACGATTGTCACTATTATTGCTGGAACTGGGGTACATATGACAGTCAGTACCATAGGCCATTTTCTTTCCTCTCTCCTAGACATTATTATTCTTCCAATATAACAAATGTCACAATGTTTGTTCTTGTATGTTGGTCCACTTATTTTTCTTTTCCTTCTTGGTATCTCACAGAGTGGTGTCAGCGGTTACTAGCACTTGAAACCACACTTGAATATATTCAGGTAAGACTCGCTTGCACCCTTTCTCCTCCGAGGTGTGCAGCACGAGCAGTCTATGAAGAAATCCTTGCAGGACCCGCTTGCACCTCCTGACTCCTGTAGGAGCGCAGCACGAGCAGTCCTGTGAAGAGCCACCGCAGGACCAGCTTCCTCCTCCTGACTCCAACTCCTGTAAGGGGGCAGCACGAGCAGTCCTGTCAGCGTTGTCTTGTTACTTGTTGAGCGAAGGTTGTACCCCTGCGGGGAGGGTGAAATCTTCATCGGCACCGCAGGTGGTGGTTGGATGTCCTCTGGTCCAGCGGCCCTCTTGGTGTGTGAGCTGTGTATCCAGGATGTGAGACCCTCACACTTGACCGCTGTGGCTGTTGTCAACAGGACTTGGTACGGCCCCTTCCACCGTGGTTGAAGACAATTGCGTCTAGTGTGGGCCTTGATCTACACCCAGTTGCCAGGCTGTAGTCTGTGCTCTGGTGATCTTCCTTCTTCTGGCAGGGCCTGCAGCACCTGACGGTGGAGATAACGCAATGTCTCTTATTTTTCTGCAATATTGTAGCAAAAGATCACCTGTTATTGCCAATGGGGCAACTGACATGTGGCCTGGTATATTCATGGGGCGCCCAAATATCACCTCATGGGGACTCAATTTTGTGACTCTCTCAGGGGTACTCCTCGTAGCAAGTAGTGCCAATGGTAATGCATCAATCCAAGATAGTTCAGTTACTGCACATATCTTCCCTATTTTGGTCTTTAGCACCCCATTTTTCCTTTCCACGCTCCCGCTGCGGGTGGATGGTATGCACAATGCAACTTTTGTGTTATCCCTAACCCTTGGCAAAGGCCCTGAATAACCAGTGAAATGAATCCAGGTCCATTGTCTGAACTTAAAAGAATCTGCACCCCAGAGCGCGGTATCCGCTCCTTTAAAAGGCATTTGGCCACTGTTGGTGCATCACAATTCTTGGTGGGGTATGCCTCAGTCCATTTGCTGAACATGCAAACTATCACCAAAACATATCTTACTTTGTATACAGGGGGCATCTCGATAAAAGCCATTTGAAGACTTTCAAAGGGTCCATGTGGTGGTGGGAAGTGGCCTGAAGCAGTTGGTGTACCCTTTCCTGTGTTGTATGGTGCACAAACGGTGCACCTTTTACATAAATGTTCTGCGCATTGCCGAAATTCGGTATTAAACCAACACTGTGAAAACATTCATATTATTCCATCCCTGCCCACATGTGAGGGGCCATGGAAAAGGCGTGCCATAGAGGAAAGTAACAAGGATGGTAAACATATTTTACCGTTGGGTCCCACCCAGACACCCTCCACATTTGTCTGGCAACCGCCCCTTTTCTAGTTGCTAGTTCCAATTCTTCAGCCTGCTGTTGAACACGTTTTGGATCAAAATATGTGCTTTCTTGCTGAGCTATAATGGTAGGTGTGACTTGGACCATTTCATATTCGCACCCACTTAGTGCTATTCTCTTTGCTGCTTTGTCAACAAATGCGTTTCCCGTGGAAAGGTAATCTTTCACAGAGATGTGCGCTGTACATTTCACAATTGCAATTTTCTTGGGCAAGAGTAGAGCTTGCAACAAGGCAACAATTAATGAGGCATGTTGTATGTGTTGGCCTGCTGATGTGAGGAACCCCCTCATTGCCCACAGCTGAAAAAAATCATGTGTGACCCCAAACGCATATTGGCTGTCAGTGTAAATATTCGTTGTCCTTCCTGCTGCCAGTTTGCATTCTCTGATAAGTGCTATCAATTAGGCTGCCTGGGCACTTTTAATTGTGGGTAGCCTTCCTCCTCCTAGTAACCTCTTGGCTGTTCCCACAGCATAGGCAGCTTGTAGTGTCCCTGTGTGGTCCCTAATGCATGACCCATCAACAAACAAATCCCCTTTGGCCTCTGGGAGTGCGGTGTCTCTGAGGTCTGGCCTTACTTTGGTGTGTTTGTCGACCGCCATAATACAATCATGGAAGGAATTGTCTATGGAGGGCTCATCGTCATCCTGTTCCGTAGGCAACAGGCAGGAGGGATTCAATGTGGTGCACCTCTTAATCTTTATGTGTGGTGTCAGCTCGTATCGTGAGAGGCAAGCATTTGTCAAGTGTTGAGTCTTGGTTGTGGTTAGTAATGTGTCAACTGCATGTGGGACATGTAACACTAGGGTGTGAGCTAGAACAATGTTCTCTGATTGTTCTACTGCTAAGGCGGCTGCTGCTACTGGCCTCAGACATGGGGGAAGCCCTGCTGCTACTGGGTCTAAGGTGGCCGAAGAGTAAGCCACTTGGCGGTAGAAGGTGCTGTGATTTTGTGCCAGAACCCCTAGGGAGCAGCCTCCTTTTTCATGGCAGAATAAGTGAAAGTCCTTGGTGTAATATGGGAGGCCTAACGCTGGTGCTGCGCACAACTCCCTTTTCAATTTCTGGAAAGCCTCACAATTTTCGGGCCATGGTACTTTGTCTGGCACATCCTTGTGTGTTAAATTCAAAAGTGGTCGTGCAATCAGGGAGAAATTTGGTATCCAGTGTCCACAATAACCTGCCACCCCAAGGAAAGCCCTCACCTCCTTTTGTGTTTTTGGTCTTGGGAGTTATTGTTACCATACTATCCGGCAGCAATCTCCTGGATCCTGGGGACAGCTCGTGTCCCAGGTATCTAACAGTAGATTGACAAAACTGCAGCTTCTTTGGGGAGACTTTATGTCCTTATCTTGCCAAGTGACATAGTAGGGCCACTGTGTCCTGGACACACGCTTCCCGTGATGGTGAGGCTAACAACAAATCATCAATGTATTGTACTTGGGTTGACCTCCCTGGTAGGTGCAACGATGCCAGATCTGTTCTTTAGGCATCCGAGAATACTGAGGGGCTGTCCCGGAACCCTTGCGGAAGTCTTGTATATGTTAATCTTTTCAATTTGAATGTAAATGAGATTAGACCTTGAGATTCCCTATGAAGGGGCACTGAGAAAAAAGCATTACAAAGATCCAGGACGGTAAAGTGAATGGTAGTACTGGGAATGTTAGAGAGAATGGTGTCTGGGTTGGGAACAACAGGGAATTATGGTATAATTGCTTTATTAAGCTCCCTAAGATTCTGAATACCGGGGCCCCATTTGGCCCCTTTGTTGCTTTATTCACAGGGAGAATAGGAGTATTGCAGGGACTGTTTCGTATCTCCCTCAGTATTCCTTTCTTCATCAGGTCTGCTATTACTGGGGCTATACCCTCCTCCCCTTCTTTCGCTATTTTGTATTGTGGCACCTGCAGTAGTTGGGCTCCAGGGCGCTGTGTCACTCGTACTGGGGGGTAATCTAATATTTTCCCCACATCTTTGGGCCCTTTTGCCCAAACTTCACTGGGAACTGAGTCTTGTAATTCCTGTGGGAGACCCTGCTCTTGCACCTTTCCTTCTGGATCACATCTCATGAAAGCCTCTAGTGTTATACCATTCTCCTTGCTCTCCAAGAATATCCCTTCGGGTGAGCAACTGATGTTACATTGTAATTTGCATAGGAGGTCCTTACCTAGCAAATTGACTGGGCAGTGTCTACCAAAGATAAATTGGTGGTTTACAGTGGCCTATCTTGAATTACAGTGGTTAAGTAAGATATTAATTCATAGGTTGGCCAGTCAACCCTACAGCTGTTATCTGTGTTCTTGATAATGGTGCGTTCGGCACATCAGATACTTTCAGCATGGATCTTGTAGCTCCTGTGTCAACTAGGAATGGCACTGTTTTACTTAATACTGTCCCATCCACATATGGGCCTTCTTGGTCAACTGATAGTACTGGGCCTGTGAAGTGCATCTCGGTGAGGCGGATATGGCAACCCGTGCCCCCTCTGGGGTGCCTGTGGTATATCTTGATATGTACCCCATCCCGCACAAGCCGGGTCATTGGTAGGGGCATCATATGCATTATTGGTGTAAGGCGGAGGTGGTTGTTGTGTCCCTTGTTGTCTCTGTTGACCCCTACCCCTATCTCCTCTGGCTAAGAGGGGACAATCTGCTTTCCAGGGTCCTTGTTGGTTACAGTGGAAACAGGTGGAACCTGGCGGGACCGTAGGGTATTCTCGTTCACCTTGTCCCGTACCCCTGCCCCTTCCTCTCCCCCTGCCCTGGCTATTGCTGTAGAACCGTTCCTGGGCCACCATTAACTTAACCTTATCCTTTTTAAACTTATCCTCATCTGCCTTTTGGATGTTTGTTTGATAGTCCGCGCAGTACCTTGCTGCTGCTAACACTTTGTCAATGGGTTCCTGTTGCCAGCATACAAAGAACGTCTGTAAATGAGTTTGTATGGGTTGCTGTAGTCCGTACACAAAATTGGTCACAAAAGCTGGCATTGCCTCCCCCAGTGGGTTCTTCATTCCACTACTCTGCTGGTATACCTGGAGGAGGCGGTCATAATAACTAGTGACACTCTCATTTTTCTCCTGTTTTGTGTGTATTATTTTCAACCAATCTACCTTGTCTTCTGGTACCTTATCTCTTATATACTTGATCACCCATTCTCTTGCTTTCTCTACTTTACCTCCTAGTGCCCCTCCCTTTCCCCTTTCCGGGTCCTCTGTTGGCCACCCTACCACCTTCTTGCAATCATCCCATAAGTCTGTTGGTTATTATACTAAATAACATGTTCAAATCCTTCCAAAGCATCCCTCCCATGGCTACTATCCTATTCATGTCTGTGTACCACTTATGTGGTTCATCTCGTAATTTAGGAAAGTCTTTGGTAAAGGAAAACATATCAGTCCTATTCCAGGATACGGATACATATGTCGGTGTATGGCCTTCCTCTCCTATAGAGGGAGATGGTACTTACCTCAGGGGTAGTATTTTTATGGGGTCTGAATCTGTTTCTTTTTCTAAGTCCTTGAGGACCTGGGCTGTGTTTAACCCTTCTAGAAACTCTTTCCATCTTTGTAGTCTCAGTATTGCGTACTCCAACTTCTTAGACAATTTATCGTCATCCCGCGCTTGCAATTCTGCATCTGTAAAACTCAATTGGGAGGTATCCCAACTGTAATGTGGTGGCAGGGGACCCGTACTGTTGGTGCTGTGTGCATATCATTTGTGTACCTCTGGGGCTAGGGTCATTATTTCCTCACTGTGCGCCCTGGTGTTATCCTTTTCTACGTCTGAAAGATTTTTCCTTTTATCAATGAGATCTGCTAGGATAGCACAACACTGTTTACTCCCTGATCTCAGGAACTTCTTTTTCTGTGTGCCGGGAGAATTGGACGGCGTATTGTACAGTGTACTGCCCTTAGACTGTGCACCTGGAAGGCTGCCCCTCCTATGTCCTAACTGAGCTGTTTCTAAAAACATTGTCAGGGTATTATTGTTGTGTTGCGTGTGGTGTTTAAAGACGCATATTTCATATGTATCCCTTGACTACAGTCCCAGGATGAATCTTCGAACTGCTGCCTCCGATGTGCTTTCAGCAACGATGGCCCTTTGCCTTTCGTTGCTGCTTGCGCAAGTAATCCTTCACTATCCGTGCTCATTTTCCGAGCAATGTGGGCTGCTTCCTCTTTTATCAGTTGTAGCACTTGAAAGTCTGTCACTGCTTCAAGGTCTATTTTAGCTACTTCCTCTTTTACCAAACGCTGTGCCAGCCCACAGGCTGCTGCCTTCTGAGCCGAGGATAGCTCAGGAGGTCGTGTCCCTGTCGCTGAGTGTGTACTTTGTACTGTTCCCTCTGACCCCACTTGGTTATTGGCATACCCTAACCTTCCCATCAATATGTCCTCCACAAGTAGGTCCTCTGTCTCTTCCACATTCCGCCACCTCTCTTCATGCCCTGTACACTGTTCCTACCACGTCACGCGTTTGACCTCTCCACACTATTCTTCCGTCATTTTACTTTCTTGGTGAATAAAATCCATCTTTCAATACCACTAACTCTTTGTGAACTTTTTCTTTCACATCATTCGTTACTCTGAGTTCCCTCACATTAAAGTCCCATGCGTAGTACGCGTCCCATTCCAGATTTCTAATCTTGTGCCCTTTTAAAATCAACAGCTGCCTCAAGTATGACAACTTATTCAAGTCATATTTGCCATTTTTAGGAAACTGTAAGTCTGGTCTCTTGGCAGTCAGTCTGTGCCATTTGTCAAGGAACATTAATGTGCGATGGCCTTGTTTAACAGCCACTTGATATGCAGGTGTGTCCTTTGGGGATGTAGGTTGATGTGTATCCAGGTGGTCCTTCCAAAGGGGGTTCCCCATGGCCAAACCGGCCCTGTCCCTTACAAGGCAACACAGACAATTTGGTCACGCTAGGAAACACAAGGGTGTCGGTATGCTATACCGCTCATACCAAAAGAAACATAAGGAACAACAAGGGTTCCCACATGCACTCGGATCACCACTGTCAACCGCGTTTGTTATTAGTGAAGCAGGTAGCTTGTCCTCAACCATACCACAATACAATCCGTCATGTTCACCATAAGCATGCACAAGCTGAAAAAAGTGCCAAAGGTGTTGTGTGATGGCGTCCTTTTGGCTAGTAGAAGGTGACAGAAAAGTCAGGAGAGAAAGGTAAGAATCCCACTCCCTTGCTATCCTGCCCAAAGGCAGGGGGCGGCTGCATGAGATTAGAACCCGTACCGTATCCACGGCGGGTAACACACAGGTGAGGCAGAGGCAGTGAACAGTGCACGCAAACACATAGGACAACATAACACAAAACATGTACTTGCCGTGAAAGATCGCAGTGCCTGCCGACCCTAGTGCTGGTGCGTGTGGACTGCAGAATATGATGTGCAGGAGATCCCTAAGGCCATTGCGGTCACTGGTCACTGTAGTGATATTGCCACGTACTCCCCCCACCCCCTGGGTCTTGATATCGTAGCAACTTGTCAGTTTATACACGCCAATTTTACGTCAGTCACGTCAAACGGGAACCAACCCACCTAACCCAGTATAACAGTCCATTCATCCCATGTTATTTAATAAAATGTATGCAATCAGCCAGTCCCAACAACACTCTCCTGCACACATCATTCACAACCGCCACACAACGTGCGCAGAAACAATAACCTTTTACACAGCACAATCAAACATAGAGCCTCAATGTAACAAGGAACAGAGACACGTGGAAGAGTCTGGCACCACCAGCCGCTCCGCTAGAGTGGAGAACTACCACCCAACAATACCCAGGCACCACCTGCCCATAAAACTGGGGCAGACAACTACCACCCCCTCTGGCCAGAGTATTCCTCCCCAGCCCCACCGGCTGGAGATGCCACTACCTTGCGCACCAACCCTTTCCTGTTGGAAGCAGTGGCTACACAGCGCCTCCCGCTGCGCACAGAGACAACTCCTCCAGTTGTCATCTAACACATGCAATCGCACTTGGTAAACTAAACCTCATCAAATAACTATAGCAAAATACTGAAACATGAAAACATTTATGTACGTAGAACAAAAGGGGGAAGGAAGTGGTGAGGAAACGAAAGTATCAACACAAAATACCAGCAGGTGGCAAAAAGCGATAGGCCACCAACGGCAAGTCTGAACGAGGCACTACAGTGGGGCCAGGAAGACAAGGGGGAAGGAACATCAGTATGCCAACGCAAACAAAGAAAAAACATAACCAGAAAAAAAAAGCAGGCTAATAGGAATAGCATATATAAAAACAATCCACAACTCCATGGATAAGTGAAGACGGAAACAACTCCAGCACGTCCCCCCTGTTCCACAAAACTCCCCTCCACCCCAAAAAGAAAGAAACAAAGCAAATCGAGGGGGGACCAACGAAGTGACAGATACTCACGACAGCCCCAGTTCCCCGTCCAGCTCACAGAGTGCCGTGAACCCCCCCCCCCCACGAAGACAGGAGTGAGGGCTGAGGAGAGCGCCAATCCGAACTGCTAATCCTCCACCAAGATGTTGAAGCCAACTCAGATGTAAATCGGATCCAGACAATGTAAATCAGATCCAGACAATTCAGGATACAAACCAAAGACCAGCCCGTTCTTCTGTTCAAATCAAATCAAATCATTAACATTTATAAAGCGCGCTACTCACCCGTGCGGGTCTCAAGGCGCTAGGGGGGAAAGGGGGGGTTATCGCTGCTCGAACAGCCAAGTCTTTAGGAGTCTCCGGAAAGCGGAGTGGTCCTGGGTGGTCCTGAGGCTGGTGGGGAGGGAGTTCCAGGTCTTGGCCGCCAGGAAGGAGAAAGATCTCCCACCCGCCGTGGAGCGGCGGGTGCGAGGGACGGCAGCAAGTGCGAGGCCAGCGGAGCGGAGGGGGCGGGTGGGGACGTAGAAGCTGAGGCGTCTGTTGAGGTATTCCGGTCCCTTGTTGTGGAGGGCTTTGTGTGCGTGGGTGAGAAGACGGAAGGTGATCCTTTTGCTGACTGGGAGCCAATGCAGGTGTCTCAGGTGTGCGGAGATGTGGCTGTTGCGGGGTACGTCGAGGATGAGGCGGGCCGAGGCGTTTTGGATGCGTTGCAGGCGGTTTTGGAGTTTGGCGGTGGTCCCGGCGTAGAGGGTGTTGCCGTAGTCCAGGCGACTCGTGACAAGGGCGTGGGTCACGGTTTTTCTGGTGTCGGCGGGGATCCAGCGGAAGATCTTGCGGAGCATGCGGAGAGTGAGGAAGCAGGCGGAGGACACGGCGTTGACTTGCTTGGTCATGGTGAGAAGAGGGTCCAAGATGAAGCCGAGGTTGCGGGCGTGGTCTGCGGGGGTCGGTGCGGTGCCGAGGGCCGTGGGCCACCAGGAGTCGTCCCAGGCGGACGGGGTGTTGCCGAGGATGAGGACTTCCGTTTTTTCAGAGTTCAGCTTTAGGCGGCTGAGCCTCATCCAATCTGCGACGTCCTTCATACCCTCTTGTAGGTTGGTCTTGGCGCTGGCGGGGTCCTTGGTGAGGGAGAGTACAAGTTGGGTGTCGTCGGCGTAGGAGGTGATGATGATGTCGTGCTTGCGTACGATGTCGGCGAGGGGGCTCATGTAGACATTGAAGAGTGTCGGGCTGAGCGATGAGCCTTGAGGTACGCCGCAGATGATCTTGGTGGGTTCTGAGCGAAACGGAGGGAGGTAAACTCTTTGGGAGCGGTTAGCGAGGAAGGAGGCGATCCAGTCCAGGGCCTGGCCTTGGATCCCGGTGGAGCGTAGGCGGGTGATTAGGGTGCGGTGACAGACGGTGTCAAAGGCAGCCGAGAGGTCGAGGAGAATGAGGGCGACTGTTTCACCGTTGTCCATCAGGGTTCTGATGTCGTCTGTGACTGAGATGAGGGCGGTTTCCGTGCTGTGGTTGGTTCGGAATCCGGTTTGTGAAGGGTCGAGCAGGTTGTTGTCTTCCAGGAAGGTGGTCAGCTGTTTGTTGACGGTCTTTTCTATTACCTTGGCTGGGAAAGGTAGAAGAGAGATGGGGCGGAAGTTTTTCAGGTCGCTTGGGTCAGCCGTAGGTTTCTTTAGTAGGGCGTTGACTTCAGCGTGCTTCCAGCATTCGGGGAAGGTAGCAGAAGAAAAAGAAGAGTTGATGACGGTCTGGAGGTGCGGGGCGATGATGTCGTCGGCTTTGTTAAAGATGAAGTGCGGGCAGGGGTCCGAAGGGGCGCCGGAGTGGATAGAGTTCATGATGGATTTGGTTTCTTCCGTGTTGATGTGGGTCCAGTTGTTGAGGGTGATGTCCGGGGAAGCGGGTTCAGTGGTGTATGGTTGGGTCTGGTGTCCGAAGCTGTCGTGGAGGTCGCTGATCTTGCGATGGAAGAAAGTGGCGAGGGATTCGCACAAATCCTGTGAGGGCGTGACGGCGTTGGCGCTGGCGCTGGGGTTGGAGAACTCTTTGACGATGCTGAAGAGTTCTCTGCTGTTGTGGCTGTTTTTGTCTAGTCTGTCGGTGAAAAAGTTCCTTTTGGCAGTGCGGATCAGGTGGTGGTGTTCGCGTGTAGCGTTCTTGAGGGCGGTCATGTTGTCAGCGGTGTGGTCCTTGCGCCAGGCCTTCTCAAGGGCACGACAAGTTTTCTTTGATTCTTTGAGGGTGTCAGAGAACCACAGAGGTTTTTTGGTGTTGGTCTGTCGATGCGTGCGTTTGAGGGGAGCAAGGTTGTCAGCGCAGTTGGAGATCCAGTTTGTGAGGTTGAGAGCTGCGTCGTTGGGGTCGGTGGTGAGGGTGGGTTGGTTGGCGGCGAGAGCGGAGAAGAGTTGCTCTTCAGGGATCTTGTTCCACTGTCGACGAGGGATGGGTTGAGTGCGGAGGTGGGAGGTCTCGCGTCGGAATGTGAAGTGGACGCAGCTGTGGTCGGTCCAGTGTAGGGCAGAGGTGTGGCTGAAGAAGACGTGTTTGCTGGCGGAGAAGATAGGGTCGAGCGTGTGTCCGGCGATGTGGGTGGCGGTGTTCACCAGTTGTTTGAGGCCGAGGTTGGCGAGGTTGTCGAGCAGGGTGGTGGTGTTGGGGTCGTTGTTTTGTTCCAGATGGAAGTTGAGGTCGCCTAGGAGGATGTAGTCCGGTGAGGCGAGGGCGTGCGGGGAGATGAAGTCGGCGATGGCGTCGCTGAAAGAGGCGCGAGGTCCGGGAGGACGGTAGACGAGGGATCCTCTGAGGGTGGTCCTTGGGTCGGTGCGAATCTGAAAATGCAGGTGTTCAGCGGCGAGGGGGGGGTCTTCGGTGGAGGTGGTGACGCTGATGGAGTCTTTGAAGATGATGGCGACACCTCCTCCTACTTGGTTGGTGCGGTCTTTTCTGGAGATCTTGTAGCCTTCGGGGATGGCGGTAGCGATGTCTGGAGCAGAGGAGGCGTTCATCCATGTCTCCGTGATGAAGGCGACGTCCGGGGCTGTGGAGTCCAGGAGGTCCCAAAGTTCAACGGCGTGCTTGTGGACGGAACGAGCGTTGACCAGGATGCACTTGAGGTGGTTGATGGCGCGTGGGCTTGTGGTCGTGGTAGTTGCGTGGTGGAAGATGCGTTTGCAGGAGTTGCAGGCGAAGGGTCCATGGGTGCGTTTGGGGTGAGCTAGGAAGCAGGTTTTGGAGCGCCCTGGGTTGAGGGCGTGGAGAGTGGTGGGGTCGTAGCGGATCAGCGGGGCTTGGGGGAGCTGGGGACCAGGGGTCGTGCAGGAGGTCGCGGCGGGAAAGCGCGAGGGAGGGGGGGGACAGGTAGAGTGAGAGGAGCTGGGGGAGGGGGTTTAGGGTGGAGGAGGGTGAGTGTTAGGAGGTTTGGAGATTAGGGAGAGAGATAGGAGTAGGGTTGTGAAGATAGGGGAGGGGGGGTTGTAGAGGTGGGTGAGGGAGAGAGGTAGAGTGAGAGGATAGGGAGATAGGTAGTAGAGGGGGTGGCGGGAGGGGGGGAGAGATAGAGAAATAGATAGAGAAAATAGATAGAGAAGTCGATAGATAGGGAAATAGATAGATAGACAGATAGGTAGGTAGGAGGAGGTGGAGAGTGGGGGAGTTAGATAGTGAGATAGGGAGCTAGAGAGATAGGAAGATAGGAGGAGTGAGGGAGGTAGATAGCGAACGGGTTAGCTAGGGGTGAGAGAGGGGGAGGCGAGTGAGGGAGGGGGATGAGGAAGGAGCAGGAGGGCAGGCTCGGGGGAAGAAGACGGAGGAGGTAGAAGAGCCGAAGACAGGAGAACAGAAGACAGAAGAGCAGAAGAGCAGAAGAACAGAAGATCGGAAGAGCAGAAGAACAGAGAAGAACACAGAAGAACACAGAAGAACACAGAAGAACACAGAAGAAGAACACAGAAGCACAGAGAAGAACAGAGAAGAAGAACACAGAAGACCGGAAGAACACAGAAGAACAGAAGGGAAGAACAGAAGAACAGAAGGGAAGAACAGAAGAACACAGAAGAAGATTGCAGAGGGGGAGCGAGGAGGAAGAGACAGAGAGGAGGAAAAGAAGCAGGAGCAGGAGAGAAGGTGAGTGGCGCGGGGCAGGGCGAGGGGCTGGGAGGAGGGGGGTACTTACAGTTAGGTGGGTCTCAGGAACACAGGAACTCGGGAACTTGGAGGAGCTGCAGCGGCAGGGGGAGCGACCTACCCTTGGGTCAAGGGTCGCTACCACTGTCGCGCAGCGGCCGCCATAAGAGGTAGGAGGGGGGGGGAGGGGTCAGCTGGGGGCGAATGGGAGCTGGGGGGCGGGGGCGTGCAGGAGGTCGCGGCGGGAAAGCGCGAGGGAGGGGGGGGACAGGTAGAGTGAGAGGAGCTGGGGGAGGGGGTTTAGGGTGGAGGAGGGTGAGTGTTAGGAGGTTTGGAGATTAGGGAGAGAGATAGGAGTAGGGTTGTGAAGATAGGGGAGGGGGGGTTGTAGAGGTGGGTGAGGGAGAGAGGTAGAGTGAGAGGATAGGGAGATAGGTAGTAGAGGGGGTGGCGGGAGGGGGGGAGAGATAGAGAAATAGATAGAGAAAATAGATAGAGAAGTCGATAGATAGGGAAATAGATAGATAGACAGATAGGTAGGTAGGAGGAGGTGGAGAGTGGGGGAGTTAGATAGTGAGATAGGGAGCTAGAGAGATAGGAAGATAGGAGGAGTGAGGGAGGTAGATAGCGAACGGGTTAGCTAGGGGTGAGAGAGGGGGAGGCGAGTGAGGGAGGGGGATGAGGAAGGAGCAGGAGGGCAGGCTCGGGGGAAGAAGACGGAGGAGGTAGAAGAGCCGAAGACAGGAGAACAGAAGACAGAAGAGCAGAAGAGCAGAAGAGCAGAAGAGCAGAAGAACGGAAGATCGGAAGAGCAGAAGAACAGAGAAGAACAGAGAAGAACACAGAAGAACACAGAAGAACACAGAAGAACACAGAAGAAGAACACAGAAGCACAGAGAAGAACAGAGAAGAAGAACACAGAAGACCGGAAGAACACAGAAGAACAGAAGGGAAGAACAGAAGAACAGAAGGGAAGAACAGAAGAACACAGAAGAAGATTGCAGAGGGGGAGCGAGGAGGAAGAGACAGAGAGGAGGAAAAGAAGCAGGAGCAGGAGAGAAGGTGAGTGGCGCGGGGCAGGGCGAGGGGCTGGGAGGAGGGGGGTA
The DNA here is from genome assembly GCF_031143425.1 of Pleurodeles waltl. Lineage (NCBI taxonomy): Eukaryota > Metazoa > Chordata > Amphibia > Caudata > Salamandridae > Pleurodeles > Pleurodeles waltl. The sequence continues at coordinate 90,260,695 of NC_090447.1, read as the reverse complement.
CTTACAGTTAGGTGGGTCTCAGGAACACAGGAACTCGGGAACTTGGAGGAGCTGCAGCGGCAGGGGGAGCGACCTACCCTTGGGTCAAGGGTCGCTACCACTGTCGCGCAGCGGCCGCCATAAGAGGTAGGAGGGGGGGGGGAGGGGTCAGCTGGGGGCGAATGGGAGCTGGGGGGCGGGGGCGTGCAGGAGGTCGCGGCGGGAAAGCGCGAGGGAGGGGGGGGACAGGTAGAGTGAGAGGAGCTGGGGGAGGGGGTTTAGGGTGGAGGAGGGTGAGTGTTAGGAGGTTTGGAGATTAGGGAGAGAGATAGGAGTAGGGTTGTGAAGATAGGGGAGGGGGGGTTGTAGAGGTGGGTGAGGGAGAGAGGTAGAGTGAGAGGATAGGGAGATAGGTAGTAGAGGGGGTGGCGGGAGGGGGGGAGAGATAGAGAAATAGATAGAGAAAATAGATAGAGAAGTCGATAGATAGGGAAATAGATAGATAGACAGATAGGTAGGTAGGAGGAGGTGGAGAGTGGGGGAGTTAGATAGTGAGATAGGGAGCTAGAGAGATAGGAAGATAGGAGGAGTGAGGGAGGTAGATAGCGAACGGGTTAGCTAGGGGTGAGAGAGGGGGAGGCGAGTGAGGGAGGGGGATGAGGAAGGAGCAGGAGGGCAGGCTCGGGGGAAGAAGACGGAGGAGGTAGAAGAGCCGAAGACAGGAGAACAGAAGACAGAAGAGCAGAAGAGCAGAAGAGCAGAAGAGCAGAAGAGCAGAAGAGCAGAAGAACAGAAGATCGGAAGAGCAGAAGAACAGAGAAGAACACAGAAGAACACAGAAGAACACAGAAGAACACAGAAGAACACAGAAGAAGAACACAGAAGCACAGAGAAGAACAGAGAAGAAGAACACAGAAGACCGGAAGAACACAGAAGAACAGAAGGGAAGAACAGAAGAACAGAAGGGAAGAACAGAAGAACACAGAAGAAGATTGCAGAGGGGGAGCGAGGAGGAAGAGACAGAGAGGAGGAAAAGAAGCAGGAGCAGGAGAGAAGGTGAGTGGCGCGGGGCAGGGCGAGGGGCTGGGAGGAGGGGGGTACTTACAGTTAGGTGGGTCTCAGGAACACAGGAACTCGGGAACTTGGAGGAGCTGCAGCGGCAGGGGGAGCGACCTACCCTTGGGTCAAGGGTCGCTCGTTAAATAAAGTTTAATAAGAAATACTTGTACACAGAGACTGAGCAGCCTAAATCCAGCTCGAACAGTCTAAAAGAGGAAGTAACACATGATCTTTTATACAATTAAACCGCAAGGACATTAATACATTTAATTGGTTCTTGATACCGACACATGATCAAATTTGCAATAAAGCACACATGATTTATCATTTATTCTTCATAACGCTCCATATAAGGGTTAAGATCATAGATAAGGAACTTGCACAATATGTCTTAGGAATCTAATAGCGCGTGATACATATATATTAAGAGAAATAGGAACAATAAGAGCATACGTTAGTACTTTTGAAAGTGAGGATTGCTCAAGCTAGCATGCAGTGATGTCTCGTGATGGTTGTAACGTTAGCAAGCCTTGCACTATAACGCGTTCCAAGAGAGAGAAACACATCTCAAAGGCCTAGCTAATTTAGCATTATACGGTGTTCAACAGAAGAAGGCCCAATTGTCATTGTGTATCACAGGGCCCACTAGGCCTAAGTCGGCACCAAGGAGAAATGTGATTCCACAAAAGCTGGTCTAAATACTTTCAAAGACATGTCCGCACTAGCACACACCACGCAATTCTGCACCACCCTTTCAGCATCTGAATTCATACCAGGCCACCAATATGACATTTTCACTCTTCTTTGACTTGACAATTCCCCTTCATGAGTTATTGCAAATTTTTTCCCTCTAAGCACTTGAGGTGGTACAATTTTTTCCCTTCTCATGAGGAAATTGTCATCATTAATGGTCAATTCATTCCTGACCTCCCACAATCTGACGAGATCTTGGGTCAGTTTAGTCTTACAAGGCCAACCACTACGGACATACCACTTAATCTCTTGCAAAACCTCATCACTGTTGTTAGCAGAAATCCATACCATCTCATTAATGACACTACTCTCCAAGTTGGCCAGATCATCATCTACAATATCGGCAATAGCGACACTATACTCGTTCCACTCACATTCTTAAGTTGCATGGAAAGGTAGTGGAGGAAGGCTCATGTAATCAGTAACATTATTTGCTATACCTGGAAGATGTTCCACTTCATAAACATAATCCAATAATCGTAATGACAATCGAGCTATGCGGGTGTAGACTTTGTAATGCCTTGGGAAGTTAAAACTTTCACCAAAGGTTTATGATTGTTTTCAACACAAATTCAGATCCCCAAAGGTAGTGTCTACATTTCTCCATACCCCAAACTGCCGCCAGCATTTCTTTTTCAGTAACCGATAATTTCCCTTCCGAAGGGGACAAGGCATGCGAGGCGAAAGCAATGATACTTTCAGACACTTTTTTGACACTTGTGTAAGAACTGCCCCAAGGCCTTTCCCACTAGCGTCAACCGTGAGTATACTCTTCTCTTGGTTATGAAATCCTTGCAGGGGAAGAGCTGAACAAATTTCATTTTTGATTTGCTCAAAATCCTTATTCAACTCCGCATTCCTGTCTCTCTTTAACCAACTGTCTCAACTGGCAAGTCTTAGTTGAAAAATGTTCCACGAATCTTGCATAGAATTCAAGTAAACTCCAAAAGGATCTAACATCATCTTTAGAATTTGGAACAGGAGCATCCCTTATCGCTGATACTTTCCTTTGGGAGGATACCCTTTTTACTCACTACATGACCTAAATATGTAACGGATTCTTTAGCAATCTTGCACTTACTTCATTCTGCCGTAAGCCCATTCTCTGCAAGCCTTTCCATAACCAACATTAGCCTGGTGTCATGCTCACACTTATCCTTCCCCATGATGAGTATGTCATCTTGGAAATAAGTGACCCCGCAATGTCACCCAACATCCTGTGCATAAGTCGTTGGAACACTGCTGCAGCAGAAACTAAACCGAATAGCATGCAAACAAATCTATAACGCCTAAAAGATGTCATAAATTATGTACATTTTTTACTTGACTAACGTAAACAGATTCAATGGTATGCCGACTTGAGGTCTATAGTGGAAAACCATTGACACCCCTTTGATTTAGTTAATAACTCCTCAATCTTGGGTAGGGGAAACTTATCAACTTCAATACACTTGTTAAGCTCCCTCAAATCCACACACAGCCTATTCTGCCCATTGGCCTTAAGAGTCACAACTAAGGGTGCTAACCATTCCGCACTTTCAATGGGCTCTATTATTCCATCTTTTTCCAATTTTTCTAATTCCTTCATAACGGCGTCCTTCACACTTAAAGGAACGTTCCTTACTTTTTGGGAAACAGAGTAACCACATCTTTAACTACAGTTATTTGCTTAAACTTCAACAATTCACCCACTTTGCCTGAAAACACTTGCAGTAATTTTTTCAATAACTCTACCTCTTGGAGTTTACCCGGTTCTTCCAAGGATAGTACTTGTGTGACACCATTAGGATTTAAAAGGACTCCCAATGCTCCCTTGTCCTTCCATCCTAAGACAGAAGGTCCTTTCTCCGCCACCAACAAGGTACTAGGTGCCCTCCTGCCTTTGAACGCGAACAGCAAATTCACAGAACCCACCATAGGAATCTTTTCACTTGTAAAAGTAACTGGCTGTACGCACAAAGGGGATAAATCACATCCATACAAATTAGCAAACTTCTTGTTCCAAACATCACTACATATAATAGTGAACGGTGACCCTGAATCAGCAACCATTTGTATTGGAACTCCTCTGATTTTTATATCACAAATGAGCTTACCCTGCAACTCATTGGTACTTAAAATGACATTGTCTATACTTAGAATGCAGTCACCATCAGCTGACTCAGACTCTTCAACGTGGCATTCTTGTTCCACCTCCACACACTTAACCACAGACTCATTAGTCTTTTTTTTACACACCATGGCGAAATGCCCTAATACACCACAAAAAGCACATTTTGACTTGGTCGCTGGGCAGCACATGTCTCTTGCATAATGTCCTTTGTTGCCACATCTATAACAGATAACCTTCCCTTGCTGACTCTTCTTCAAGCCCAATTTATGTGCGGTACATTTGCCTTCTTAACAATAGCGACAATTTCATTCAAGGGAGTGTCTCCACAAACCCAAAGTTTCTCTTGTACCCCAGTATTATTAGAATGCATTATAATTTGATCCCGGATCAGTTCATCATGTAACTGCCCAAACCTGTAAGTAATTGCCAATTGTTTTTAGAGCAGATACGTAGTCTTCCACAGTCTCATCTTTGCCTTGCTTGCGTTGACATTTTTTTTATCTATCTGCAGCAGCACACACAACTGGTTGGTAATGTGCATCTAACTCTTCCAGTGCATTCCTGAAGGCATCTGAATCCTCACTCGCTCTCTGTTTTTTTCCATCTGTGTGAACACTCTCTGTCCTTCAGGACCCAGACAATGTAAAAGAATGCGTTTTTTCCTAACACTGGAGAACACTTCTTCGCTCTCATCTTCAGTTTCAGCAATGTAATTTAAAAAATAGTCTTTCCAATCACCCCATTTCATAGTAGGTTCCCCTGCTTTGGGAAGGAAGGAAGGGAACGAGAGGGGTGAGCCAAAAGGCCTGCACACACATGTTCACAATAAGTAAACAAATTTCCTTTCCCTTGAGTTGTGGATATTTTTATATTATGCACAATATAGTGGGAGTGCACAAAAAAAAATGCAAGGTAACAGTTGATGTACAACTTAAAAAACTCTAAGCAAAATTCTAATGCTGTACAACTCAATAGAGATTTTAAAAAAAAAATTCTATAAACAATGACTAAAATCTCCTACTTAAATCAAATCCAGTCGTTACGATCGTATAATATCCATCCAATATGGTGGCACGTGCTTTAAAATGCTGCCGCGTTAAATGCCTGACTCAAATATGGCCGCCGCATCTAAAGTCCTGCCACCATTATGATTGTCAAATATCCATCCAGTATGGCAGTACATGCTGCAAAACGTCACCCGGTTCAGTGCGTGTGCCCAAAAATGGCCGCCGCAGCTAAAATCCTGCTGTTAGTTGCCTGATCCAAAAATGGTGGCTGGAGCAATGTCACAAAATGACGTGCAATAGTGCGCTCCGCAACAGTACCTGAATGGCTTCCTACACGAACTGGCAAGACATCGCTGGAAACACTGAGGCTCCGCAAGCGGCTTTACAGCGAGACGAAGGCCAGGCTCTGGTCCCAGACCTGCTCTGCATCCACTCCGTAGTGCAGCTTAAGCGATCCAGAGTGCCAACGTGGATCCAAAGTTCCTCCGCTCGTCGCCAAAGTTATGTGGAAAACAACATGCTTCAGCGGCAGGTAAGTTATGTGGATCCTTTATTAAAAAAGAGCAAGTGGACACACGTCTGTTTTGGACCACAGCTAACGGCCGTCTGTCGCACACGTTCTCGATTCCTCCCCACCACTCCACCCTCTAAGTTCCTTTATTGAGTTACGTGCAAGTGTAAGGCACGTGCTATAAATACCACACAAGGATGTGAGTTGACACTCAGGCGACTTTTTAATTTTTTTTTAAAAGAGGTAAAATAATGGCTTTTGCACGTAATCACCCAATGTGCAATATGACCCTACCTCGTATAGAGGGACTAGTTTGAGTGTATGGGTTAGTGTCGTGTCAAGTTCCATTCCGCACACAAGGAAGCAAGGGCCGCAGTAGTAATATATTTCCTTTAATATAAGTTAAGGAGATACAGGAAAAGGGTCCACCGCATTCCACTGTCGCAACAAATTACCCTCAACCGCAACTGACAGTCGAGCGCCGGTATGTCATTTTCTTGGACCGTGGAACACACTCGTCATATAGAATACAGAATGTAGATTTTCCTAGTAATTTATGAAGGAAAGTCTTAATTGAATTAAAGACACGGACGCAAATATTATGCATTCTTTTCTTACTTTATTAGAATAGCAGCAGTCAAGAACTACAGCTCCCAAAAGGCTCAGCAACAGGCTAGCCAATGGGAGCAAAAAAGTTGGCATTTACTAGACCAATAGAGAGCCACCAAGGACCATAGAGTACACCCTTGACTGCAAGCAGCCCTCATTTCTTGAGTGAGCAGGTCACACAGAGTCATTAAACAAAGGAAAAATTATTCCTATAATTGCCAAAGCCAGAATGAAAGATAGCAAGTCTTGACAACAGGAAACAATCCAGGCGAAACTTGGAGGAGAGCAAAAGTCTTGAGGAAAAAGGATTCGAGGATACTGAGGCCCTTCACCGGAAGTAGCGGCTGTAGAAAGTCTGGCATCATCCTGATGAAGGAGGCAATGCTGGAGTTGCTGGGAGGGAAAGAAAAAATACATATTAGTAGAAGTGGTGGGATAATACTCGCCTCTGTGTCTTTAATAAAATTAAGACTTTCCTTCATAAATTACTAGGAAAATCTACTTTTTATGTCAAGACCGGAGGCTCTTATTATGCAAGTTTAAAGCTTGTCAATTACCAAAGAAGTTGCAGTTTTAAGAGGTTTACAGTAAAAAGCTTTAAAAACATTATAATTAGACCAATCGGCCGACCTGAGAATGTCCTCTAAACTGAAGCCCAAAGAGAAGGCTTTAGAAGCCATGGCTCCTCTGGAAGAATGGGCCCCAAAGGTGGAAATATCTATGCCTGGTAAGGACATAATCCATTTGACTCAACAGGCTAACGTAGCTGAAGAGACTGGTTTATGGGGCTTACGAAAGGAAATTAGAAGTTGGTGGAGAGAGCACATTCTGAGGTTAAGATTTCTTTTTTCATATTCCTTTAGACAGAGACCCACACAGAGTTTTAGTTTGTCAGGGAAAAAGGGATAGAAGACTGAATGTAGATTGTTTTTTGTGCGTTTTGAAATATGAAATAAAATACCTGTAGGCATAAATTGGCGAGAAGAAACGTCTTTAAGGATTTAACATCAGAGACACGTTTAATAAAGATTAAACACAACAACATCGTTAGCTTAGCAGAAAGCATTTTCAGAGAAAGGTCTGGATTATCCAGCCATGCAAGGAACACATTTAAGACAAGGGAAACATCCCATAAGTAAGAGTATTTGGAAGCAGGAGGTTTCGTCAGTTTTACCCCTTCAGAAGGCGACAGATTTAAGGATGTTCTCCGACTGGTTTGCCGTTAATATGACAATGATGCATGGAAATAGCTGATCTATAGAGATTTATAGTTCTGTAAGACTTACCTTAACTAACTTGGGCTGCTAAGAAGTTAATGATTAAGTTTAGATCTGTTGAAAAGGGATTGATACATTTTCCCACACCAGCCTGACCAAAGAGACCAGGCTGATCTGTAGGCTTTCTTTGTTCCAGTAGCCCAGGCATTACTAATGAGTTCTGAAGCCTCTGCCGAAATAGATGTGGTTTGTTGGGCCATCCAGAGACCCTCCACGCTGAAAGAGTTAACGAATTGCTGAGAATTAGATTGGGGGGCGATCTGGACGGATCTAGGAAAAGTAGAGGAAAATCTGTCGATAATTCAAGAAGAGGGGGAACCAAACCTGGGACTGCCAGAAGGGAACCACAATGACCAGAGAGGCTTTTTGACGTCTGACCTGAGCTTGAACTCTGTTGATTAAAATGAACGGAGGAAAAGCATAGTTGAACGATTGGGACCAATCCTGAAGAAAAGCATCTGTTGACATTGCCAGCGGATCGGGGCGCCAACTAAAGAAGAGCGGAAGTTGGGAATTGAGCCGAGAAGCAAAGAGATCTATGTGAAAAGGACCACATTTGTTCAGAAGCTTTTGAAAGAGTGACGGATGAAATTTCCAATCGCTGGTATCCTTGAAATGACGGGAGTGCCAATCCGCTATAGAATTATGGGAACCTGGTAGATACTCTGCAAGGAGAGAAAATTTGTGGGATAGACAGAACTCCCAAAGGCTTTTGGCTAGAAGAGCCAAAGGCTTGGATCTGTTTCCCCCAAGATGATTTATGTATCGGACTGCCGATATGTTGTCCATGCGAAGAAGGATAGAGCACTGAGCCTTGTTTTTTGTAAAACTATGGTTCGCAAAGGAGCCTGCAAGAAGCTCTAAACAGTTTATGTGCAATTTGGACTCCTCTGTGGACCATATACCACCAGTCGATATTAATCCACAGCGGGCACCCCACCCCGTGAGGCTTGCATCTGATTCTAACACAAGATCGGGCGCAGAGGGGAAGATAGTTATTCCGTTCCAGGCATCTAAATGGGATATCCACCATTGAATTTCTATCAGAGATTCTGCATCTAGTGATATGAGGTCGGAAAAGGCGAGACCTTTGCGAAGGTGTAGAATTTTTAGACGTTGAAGGGCGCGGTAGTGAAGAGGGCCTGGAAAAATGGCCTGAATCGAGGCAGAGAGGAGACCTACCACTCTTGCTAGAGATCTGAGCGAAATTAGGTCTTTTTGGAGCGTTAGAAAAAGCTCTTTTTTGATTGAAGAAACCTTTGAGGGGGGAAGATGGAGAGTAGCTCAGGAGGAATCTATTTGAAAACCTAAAAACTCTATTTGTTGAGAAGGAACCACCATGGACTTTTCTGAGTTTATAAGAAAACCGAGATCCATGAGAAGAGAACTTGTGATATGAAGGTGTGAGTGGAGAGATGACACATCCTGATGCATGATGAGAATATCTTCCAAGTAAATAATGAGTCTGATACCTAGAGATCTGAAGTGAGCTACTACCGGTTTCAACAATTTTGTGAAACACCAGGGGGCAGAAGAAAGGCCGAAGGGAAGGGAGGAAAACTGATAAGTTTTTGAGAGCCATTGAAATTGTAAAAATTTCCTGTGAGATGGATGAATAGGAATGGTCATATAGGCATCTTGAAGATCTAGTCTGACTAGCCAGTCGTTTTGAAGTAAAATGTGCCTGAGATGAACTATAGTTTCCATTTTGAAATGGTGATATACTACGAATTGGTTGAATGATTTGAGATTGATTACTGGTCTTAGTTTTTTGTTCTTCTTGTGAACAAGAAAGAGGGAGCTGAAGAATCCTGACGGATCGGAAATGGAAGGTTGAATAGCGTTTTTGTCCAAAAGCGACTGAACCTCTGTGGTAATGAGAGAAGACATTAGATGAGAGAATTTTGGAGGAGGAGGGAGAAAGTATTGAACAGGAGGGGAATATAGTTCGATGTGATAACCCTGGACTGTATCTAGAACCCAAGGATCTGATGAAATTAAACTCCATTTTGGAATGAAATATTTTAAACGCCTTCCCACGGGAAGGCCAGAAAACCGGCTTACCTTGGGAATTATTGGTTCTGGAATAACGTCCACGGTTGCGGAAGCCTCTGGGGATAGAATTGAGGTTTGTATTCTTGATTGTTAGAGTAGTTATATGAGCCTTTTGTGCCTTGGTTTAGGTAGGTGCGGCCGGTAAAGCGGCTCCTACCTCTACCGGCCCGCGCAAAAACACGCTGGTTGAATACCTTCTTCAAAGATTGTTGCGCTTTGTCAATCAAGGAGAAAGTAGTAACATAACCGCTGAGGTCCTTAATGAAAGAATCCCCAAAAAGCTTTCTGTCGGCCTGAATGCCGGGATCAAGGGAAGCTAGGTTAGCCAGCGTAGGATCCAGCTTTAGCAGTAGACCTTTTCTCCTCTTGTGAATAATAGCTGAATTGGCGTTTCCTAAGAGACAGAAAGCTCTTTGGATCCAGAGAGAAAGGTCTGAAGGGTTAATAGAAGAGTCATCCAGCCTGGCTGCCTCCGCCAGGTCGAAAATACGGGCCAGAGGGCCCACCACGTCAAGGAGTTTGTCCTGACAGGTTGTCCAGGCCTTGTCAACCCCTTTACGGGGATCCTTGCCGAACCTGATGAAGAAAGTAATTAGTGATTGATCTATGGAGTGGGTAGCAGTAATGTTGGATGATAAGGTCTTGGACACTCACATTTGAGTTTTGCGCGTGTTTGTCCAGAGGGAGGCGAAGACGGGACAAAATAAATTCACCCACATGAGCAGAAGGAAGCCATTTGGTGGAATTGGGGTGATGGAAAAGAGTGGGGTCAAACATCGGGACGCCATCGGAATCCACAATGGCAGAAGAAGCATCAGCCAGAGAGAGTTTAAGACGTTTAGTTGGATGAGAAGAGGTTGAGAAACTGTCGTCAGGAATATCAGAATAATATAAATCATCCATGTCATCGTCATCTGTGTCCAAAATGTTAGAAATAGTGATCTTTTTTGGCACATAATCAGTATTTTTTTATTTGAATTTGCATTTGGAAAGAAGAGTAGAGGAGGCGTCAAGATTTTTTGTGGTATTCCCCTCCTTAACAGGAGGCCAGGGAGGAATCAAGTCCTCAATCTGTTGTGAGGCAACCTCACTGGTCATTTCAGCACCTTTAGAAATTCTCTTTAGAGGCTGTTTACGTTTTCTGCTTTCCCCCGCAGAATGGGCCAGAGAATTGTACACCATGGTTTTGACAGTATTCTCAATGTTTTTTGTACATTTTTTCCATGGAAGCTTGTAAAGCATGTTTAACCAAGGACTGAATAAAAATATTCAAATCTTGTTTGAAGACCTCCTCATCCTCATTTAATTCAGGCATGACAGGAGAACTGTCTGAATCCATGTAGGAAAAAGGAAACTAAAGGAGTGGTCAATAAACAGTTAAAGTAAAAATAAAGCACTCCAGACGAGGAAACAGGCAAGGTAAAGCACTCCCCTCAAGGGTGGGGATAACAGAATAATAGCCAGTGAGGAGCGGAAGGCCCAGAGAGGCCGCACCCCCAATTGTAAACGACGACCGTAGAATTACAACGTGGTCGGAAAGCAGGTTACGAGGAACGCGCTCCGAAAATGAAGGTTTCTCAGGGAGACGGAGCAGTAATGGCGGTGAGAAAAGAGCGTGGAGCGCGTTCAAACGCAGACCCCCGAAGCGGAGATAAAACGGAAGGCGCGACGGTTAGAAAAAACAACTGTTAGCACGCAAGCAGGACGCCAGAGAACAAAGGAAGGGGGAACGGGGATAAAACGGGGCCAGGAGCGAAAAATAAGCTATAGCAAAATCGCTAAGGTTATTAGCAAAACACACATTAAAATAGCAAGTATATCAAATATCTAACAGTATAATAGAGAATACAATAATGAAGAGTGTAAAATAAGAGTACTTATCTTGACTGCGAGCAGCAAGAAAAGATGGCTGCTTGCAGTCAAGGGTGTACTCTATGGTCCTTGGTGGCTGTCTATTGGTCCAGTACATGCCTACTTATTTGCTTCCATTGGCTAGCCGGTTGCTGAGCATTTTGGAAGCTGTGGTTCTTGACTGCTGCTATTGTAATAAAGTAAGAAAATAACGCATAAAAAGAGCCTCCGGTCTTGACATAAAATTACATTTCCTAGGTAAACACCCAACAGTAAGTTGTGTTTAGAAATGCATGAAGACTCCTTGACCATGCTGTGAAGAGCAGGGTGTTTAATCCATTATCTTCAGTGTATATAAAACCTGTTCTAATACAGGCAGGTTTAACTGGTTTACCACTGTGGTTGTACAACTACGTCAGACAATGCAGTCGGAACTATGCTATACCTGGTCTGTGTAAAATCAGTGTTGGCGATTGGGGCAATAGGTGATTGGTGGGGTATTTTATGTGACTTCACTGCTACATTAAAATATTTAAGGGTTATGGATTTTTGTTGGCACAAAAGTGGCACTTCTGGGATAGGAAGGTTTGAATCTTTAACAGTCATTATTGCATCTTTTTTTAGACTCCTGAAAGGTATTTGGAGGAATGCTTGCAATTTGTCTGAATTCTGGAAACCATTCAGGCTTGCATTCCAACCCTTAGTTCTTTTGCCCTATTCAACAGCAACCTCGCCTTATAACCTCATAAGAATCCGTAGCTGCCAAATGCACTTTACTATTCAGACATGTTAGGAAACTAACTATATTTGATACTGGCAGCCCTAAAAATGGTGATTACCTACGAGATTAGATTACATGAACTCTGCTTTCTTTCAGCCTTCCTGCCGCGGCTACTCAGAAACTCCAGGTGATTCAGAACACAGCTGCACATCTTGTTGTAAATGCATCTAAATGTGTAGACTCTGCTCCTTTACTTAAACATCTTCATTGACTTCCCATTAAGTACAGAACACAGTTCAAATCTCTGTGCTTCATGTTTAAAGCCTTGAAAGGCATAGCTCCCTTATTTATTTTTAGGCATCTAACACTCCCTCTCTTCTGTCAACCTTTCACAGGTGTCAAGAATAGGAAAACATAGAGCTGTGGATGGTCTTTTCCTACATAGGCTTCCTCTTTCTGGAATTCTGTGTCCTCTGAAGGCACACTAGCGTAATTTTTTAAAAGTGTCAAAGACTTGACTTCTCACCAAGGCTTTTGTTGCTCCACCTAATCCTTTTAATATAGACTGCTGGGTGTATTTGGTTAGCAGGTGCTTCTATCAACGCCAATAACCCTTTCATTGTATGGGTGCTATATACATTCTCCTAACATAAAAGCTTTGACTAAACAGGACAGACCATCTTTGCTAGTGCTTCTTTCGTCCTGGACCATAGGTAGTGTTTCTGCAATCTGATGTCAGGACAAAAAAACTAAGTATTATAGTGATTTCACTTGTTCTGTTCTTTATCAGTGTCCTTCTGTAGCAAAGGTTATTTAAAGCAATTGGATTCATTTTTTTGCCAGAGTAAAACATTTTTTTTCCCTCAGCATTTTTTTAATGTGGCTTCATAAAAAGTATGCAGCCCGTTTGCTTCAGAAATACCTATCCAACCAAGCATTGTATTCTGTTGCTTACAGTTTGACAAAGAAGTCTTCTCGCAAAGATTGTTTTTACTGTGCTTGTGAGTCGTCTTTTGGGCGGGGGAGTCTAATTTTATAGAGTAGTAGAATGGCATTGACCCACATCCTTTCCTCAACATGCTTTTGTTAGCGATGTGCTAGTTCTCGTTTTCCACTGATGTTTTTCTCTTTAGCGAACACTAAAGAAATTGCTTTTCTGGGATGCGAGGTGGAGTGGTGTTGCTTGTGTGTTGAAACAGTCTCCTTTTAGAACTGATGCAATTGCTGTTTTTTCCAGAATGTTCTCTGGAGGGCCTGAAAAATACCTTTTATTATGGGGCCGTCAGTACACTGTGCTAAAAAGTAAAGGCATAGAACCCCTTTATGGTTTTGGGATAGGAAGGCCCCTTGTGTGGTAAATGGATGGAAGCCCTGCCCTTAGTTACCTGGCTAGAAATAAATCTGATATCCTGACTTTATCGTGGCCTAGCAACCACAAAATCCTATGTACGCAGAAAGAAAAGGCCTGAAATTGCCTTGTGTATTATTGCCGGACTGTGCGGTACGTGCCTGCTAGCCGGACTCCCTGCTGGTTTTGAGTGTCTGTATTCTATTGCCAAGGAAGTCCATTTTAGATAGCCCTTGGTTAGATATGGCAGAAGATGGAGGTGCGGGTACAACTTTCCCAGATATTGGCTGTGTGTTTTCTGCATTCCAAATCTGAAGGATGTAGCACTATACCAATGAGTGGAGCGAGGAAGATGAGGTTGGCCCTACAAATTCTATGTGATCTGTTTGGAGGAATTGCTGATTAGTCTTAATCACCACCATATGAGTGATGGTAGGAGAATAAGAGTCAGCAGTTCAGTTGTTAGAGGGAGAGTAGTTTCTAGACATGGCCTGGGCCTTTGTCTTTCTGTGAGTGTCCGCTGGAGACGGCCAAAGACAGAGCTTCACACATATTATGCTTGTGTTATATGTACTTCTGTTTGGAGCCTGCATCATCACTAGAGGTTGTGTGAGCCAGCACATTACATTAAGAATTGTCTGTTCGAAGGTGAAGTTATGAAAATGAACCACCCCAAACATTTTCCTGACCTGTATACAGTGGCTTCACATTGCATGTCTGGAAATTATAAAAATGGGATCTAAACCTCCCTGCTTTGTTCCAGTTTCAACCTGCTTCACTGAGGGACCTCTGCATAGTACTCGGCTGCCATGATCCTGCTCTGATATCAGTAATAGTCAGTCTTCCAGAGACAAGGGAATATTGCTTGAAAAGTTGCGTAGAAGCTGTGCTTCTGCCAGAGACACTGGAGCCTTCCTGCGGAGTAAGGAGAAAGGACGTGCGGACTCTGCCATACCTGAGGACCACACCCCAGCATTGGAAGGATAAGGATTTTCCACTGCGAGTGCTGCAGCTGCGTGTCCAGAGTGCCTTTGCCAATGTGCTCGATTCTTCACCACCTGACGTGGAGAAAAAAAAAGATCTGGTTGCTGAAACGAGCCCCAGAGACCCCAAATGTGACTGCTTGCCCCATGCAGATAACAGTTGCACACCAGTGCTAGTATGATCTGAGTGCACGCGTCATCAGGTTAACCCGGTGCCTGAAATACCTTGACCTTGAAATGGGTAAGCAGATCTTGTTTTGGTGGGATTTGGAAAGATAACCTAACCCCACAATCCAGAACAGCCTATTGAAATGCTGCAGGCTGACATGAAAGCTGCTCTGCTTTCGCCACTGTGGATCTGCACCTGTGCTTAATTCTAAAACTTTCTTTGTCTAGACTCTAGTGTGCATGGTAGCAGTGCAGCTTCTTTAAGTATTGTACTATGTTTTGGTGGGCTTCTCATTTCTTTAACCCTTTTGCTGCCATGCCTTTTCCCCCTCAGGTGCCAGGCCTGTTTTGGGCTGTTTGAGGCAGTTCGCGCTTAGGCCCTCATGACTTTTTGTCCACATACGCTACCCACGCCAAATTTGCATCTTTTTTTCCAACATCCTAGGGATTCTAGAGGTAAACAGAGTTTGTGGGTTCCCCTGGAGGAGACCAAGAAATTAGCCTAAATACAGCAAACATTTCGTTCTTTAAAAATAGAAATGGTAAAAAAAGGGCTGCAGAAGAAGGCTTGTGTTTTTTCCCCCTCAAAATGGCATCAACAAAGGGTTCGCAGTGCTAAAATCACCATCTTCCCAGCTTTCAGGAACAGGCAGACTTGAATCAGAAAACTACATTTTTCAACACAATTTTGGCATTTTACTGGGACATACCCCATTTTTACTATTTTTTGTGTGCTTTTAGCCTCCTGCCAGTTAGTAACAGAAATGGGTGTGAATCCAATGCTGGATCCCGGACAGCTACACATTTCTAAAAAGTAAAAGTAGACAAAATTCTGAATTCAGCAATTTGTGTAGATCCTACAAGGTTTTCATACAGAAAATAACAGCTGAGATAAAAAATATTGAAATTGAGGTGGAAAAAACAGCCATCTCCACGTTTTACTCTGTAACTTTTTCCTGCGATGTCAGATTTTCAAAAGCAATATACTGTTACGTCTGCCAGACTCATCTGATTGCGGGGATATATAGGGCTTGTAGGTTCATCAAGAACCTTAAGTACCCAGAGACAATAAAGGAGCTGCACCTTGCAATGGGTTTTCATTGTATACCAGGTATACAGCAATTCATTTTGTGAAACATAAAGAGTGAAAAATAGGCATCAAGGAAACCTTTGTTTTTCCAAAATGGGCACAAGATAACGTGTTGAGAAGCTGTGGTTATTTGCACATCTCTGAATTCCAGGGTCCCCATACTAGCATGTGAATTACAGGGCATTTCTCAAATAGATGTGTTTTTTACACACTTACATTTGGAAGGAAAAAATGTAGAGAAAGACAAGGGATAATAACACTTATTCTGCTATTCTGTGTTCCCCTAAGTCTCCCGATAAAAATGGTACCTCACTTGCGTGGGTAGGCCTAATGCCCGCAACAAGAAACGCAATATGGACACATCACATTTTTACATTGAAATCTGACTTGTTTTTTTTGGAAACTGCCTAGCTGTGGATTTTGGCCTCTAGCTCAGCCGGTACCTAGGGAAACCTACCAAACCTGTGCATTTTTCAAAACTAGACACCTAGGGGAATCTGTGGTGACTTGTGGGGCTCTCACCAGGTTCTGTTACCCAGAATCCTTTGCAAACCTCAAAATTTGGCAAAAAAAACACTTTTTCCTCATATTTCAGTGATAGAAACTTCTGGAATCTGAGAGGAGCCACAAATTTCTTTCCACCCAGCACTCCCCCAAGTCTCCCGATAAACTTGGCACCTCACTTGTGTGGGTAGGCCTAGTGCCTGCGACAGGGAATACCCCAAAACACAATGTGGACACAACATATTTTCCTAAAGAAATCTGACATGTTTTTTGCAAAGTGCCTAGCTGTGGATTTTGGCCTCTAGCTCAGCCGGCACCTGGGAAAACCTGGGCATTTCTGAAAACTAGACTCCTAGGGGAACCCAGGATATGGTAATTTGTGATGCTCTCGCCGGGTTCTGTTACCCAGAATCCTTAGGAAACCTCTAAATTTGGCAAAAAAATACTTTTCCCTCACATTTCGGTGCTGCAAAGTTTTGGAATCTGAGGGGAGCCACAAACTTCTGTCTACCCAGCATTTCCCCAGGTCTCCCGATAAAACATTTCTGAAAACTAGACACCAGAGGGAGTCCAGGGAGGTGTGACGTGCGTGGATACCCCAGTGTTTTCTTACCCAGAATCCTCAGCAAACCTCAAATTTAGCTAAAAAATCTAATTTTCCCACATTTCTGTGTGGGATCACAGCTCTGGCACAAATTTCCTACCACCCAACGTTCCCCTCAGTCTCCCGGTAAAAATGATACCTCACATGTATAGGGGGGCCAAGTGCCTGTGACAGGGAAGGGCCAAAAATGTCAAAATGGGGGGGGGAGCCAAAGCGGGTCCCAAAGGGCAGGTTGAAAGAAGAAAAAAAAACGTTTTTAGACTGGCAAGTGGGGCACAATTTTTATTGGTATAGATGTGACAATGCTGGGTGGTAGGAATTTTGTGGATTCCTTCAGATTCCGGAAGGTTCCATAACAAAAATGTGGGAAAAATGTGTGATTTCCAGCAACGTTGGAGGTTTGCAGGGCATTGTGGGTAAGAAAATGGTGCGGGGAGCATGTGAAGCACACCACCCTGGACTCATCCAGATGTTTATTTTTCAGATGTCGACAACAAAAAGGTACACAGTTCCTAGTTCTAGGGAGACAGTTAAAGTATCAGGAGCAAGAGCCCTCACACACCCAGAAGGGTGTCATGCTTCATCATCGGGAAGCTCCTCGTCAGACCGGCGGTGCAATATCTGACGGGCTCCCCTTTCGGGGGCTTTTTACCGGAGATCTTTTTATTGTGTGGCTGCCGTTAAGTTTAGCAGGTCAGACGTTTATTTTTGCAGGAGAGTGAATATAAAATTGATTAGGAACCCCTAAGTAATCTACTTTACTGGTTATTTCAAGGAGTTACGATCAAGATTAAAAAACAAATCAGAAAGTGGAGGATGAGAATAATGCTCAACCACTTTAGAAAAAGCCTGGAGATCTGGGAAATTGTCACCTGACCCCTAGGGTCTGGTCAACATGTTTCGCGTAGTGTGGTCATGAAAGATCCTTTAACGCTTCATCAGGACCTATAATGAACTGAGCTTCTCCTGACTCTATAGCATTATTTCTAATATATATATGAGAGAGAGTAACAGTCACTTACATTTGTATAAACTGTCTCGTCAAAATTCAGAATCAAAAAAAGGTCGCCCATCCCTCACCATGTGGGGGGCCCCTTGGGGAATAGCACGAAACAGCCAGTCACTTTTGGGACTCGGCGTACTCCTCGCAGAAACCTACCCGCGGCATTCTGACCCCGACTAATCCTTTTGGGAGAACGTACACTGGACCTTTAATCCTCCCTATCCCTCCTTTTGTTGATATTTTTCAGATGTGTCTAGGTCTCGTAGATTTTTCTACATGGCAGCATCCCAAAGTGCAGCCCTCACCATTCCAAGTGGGATGATTTTGAGAGTTAGACAAGCTCTCATGGCCCAATTGTAAAACCAAAACAATCAAATGTCCTCTTGCTTACTGTGGGATAAGATGTTTTAGTGTGTGGGGGGAGAGCTGAAAGACTGTTACCCCCTTCAGTTGGGGAGGGGATATAACCATGCCCATACTGGTTGGTAGCCACCACCCCACTATTTTTTTCATTTTTTAAATACCCTGGCATCTAGTAGGCTTTCTCCCCACCTCCCTGGGGAGTGGATCAGAGGTAATTCACCCATCTGCCCACCAGGGGGCAGAACAACTTTGTCCCCATTTATTTGGGGTGGGGTAGGGCCATACCCCCACCCTCTTTTTTTAACAACAAAAAAAATTCTTCACTGGTGTCTGGTGGGCTTTCTGGCCCCCTTGGTGGCAGATGTGCCTTACAAAAATAAGCCGATCTGCCCCCAGGGGGGCAGAAATGGCCAACAGTAATGTGGCCCATGGGAAACGACCCCTGCCCAAGGGGCTACCCCCAAACAAAAAACACACACAAACACCAATCCCTTGTGCCTAAGTGGTTTCTGCCCCCCTGGGGGCATATGGGCCTAATAGAAATAGGCCGATCTAATGCCCTAAAATAACTTTGCCCCCAGGGGAGCGTCCCTTGCCTAAGGGGTCGCTCCCCATCTGTAAAAATGTATAAAAAATTGAAATCCACTGTGCCTAGTGGTTTCTGCCCCCCTTGGGGGAGGATCGACCTAATTAAAATAGGCCGATCTGCCCCCAAAGGGGGCAGAAATGGCCTAAAATAAATTTGTCCCTCAGGGGAGAGACCCTTGCCTAAGGGGTCGCTCCCCTTGCGTGAAATTGGAGCAAATCAAAAAATCCCTTGTGTCTAGTGGTTTGGCCTAAACAAAATAGGCCGATCTGCCCCCAAGGTCGGCAGAAATGGCCTAAAATAAAATTGCCCCCCAGGGGAGCGACCCTTGCCCAATGGGTCGCTCTCCGTCTGTAAAAAAAAATTATAAAAAAATCCCTGGTGCATAGTGGTTTGTGCACCCCTTGGGGGCAGATCGGCCTAATTAAAATAGGCCTATCTGCTCCCAAGGGGGGCAAAAATGGCCTAAAATAAATTTGCCCCCCAGGGGAGCGACCCTTGCCTTAGGGGTCGCTCCCCTTACGTGAAACTGACATAAAAAAAAAATCTCTGGTGTCTAGTGGTTTCTGTTCCCCCCCCCCCCCCCCCCTTGGGGCAACCGTGGCCGAGACCAGCTCGTCCTGGGCATCCAAGAGGTTAAAAAAGGAAAAACACTGGGCTGAACGTTCACTTATGGTGCCTATTGTATGACTGTATTCTAAGGCCCTCATGTACAAGTCTTTAGCGATTCGCAAATTGGTCGCATGCTGGTTTGTGAACACTAAAATAGGTAATCCTTATGTACCAAACGGTAAAAATAAGAATTTTTTAAATTGCACATGAAATGAATATTTTACGAAGTGCTAAATAAAGAACCTTTTCAGCTATTACCTAATTATGAATCGTAATGTGCAAATTCTTACTTGTATGTACTAAACATTTGCAAATTGCAGTTACTTTACACAAGGCCAAAGAGCACATACAAGATACCATCATGTGAAAGCAGGTGGTAACCAGGTGGCAGATATAAAAGGCCAGCTATATTCCAGGGCTGGCATCCACAATGGTTGCGCTCTACACAATGGTGGTCAGGAGGCATGCGGTAGGCGGACAAGGAGACAGAAGGGCATTTAGACAGTGTATAGCTTAATTGGATCAAACATAGGAGGTATATGTGTCATCCTTGCTCAGCAAGGCTGCCATTATGGATCTACTTAATGACTTGGAGCCAAGACTTTCATGGCCCACTGGATCCCTGCACATTTTCAGGTTTTATGCTCCCTAAATCTGTTTGTGTCAGGGATTTACCAAAATAATGTGGCTTTTGCTGGTGGTATTTTCCACAGTTTGTTGTCTACGGTTTTTTGAACTTTTTGGATGCTTTGTTCCCTAGAATTAATGTGCGAATTTCCTCCCAAATAGCCGTGCTTATTTGCAGTCAAATAAATTAAAAATTTACTGAATAGTGCAATTTCCAAACATCATAGGATGTGAGGGTGGTACACACATACTTATTATTCCACACTGCAACTGAGCTCCACTACAGAAACAGAATGCATCAGCACTCCATTAAAATTCAAGTGGTGCGCAGTTTAGAATATATTATAACAGGCATTGTTACCCGTTATTCTGAGATCACTCATGACTTGTTCCTGTTCTGCAGTTGTGCACTCTACACTCGACTAGCCCAAAGGGACATCGGGGATGGGTATTTGTTAAGTGACTGGTCTTATTGTATTTTACGATACCCGCTGCACTTAAGACCTATATTTTTTTTTTCCTGCAGGGGACATTGCATATGCTATTCATCCTTGGATCTTGAGTCATTATTTGTGGCCTAGGTATGCAAGGGAAATGCGCTACTGTGCTGCCCACAAGAAACCCAGAAGCATGATTGAAAGAACCTTTGGGATGTCTAAGGGCAGATTTTCGATGCATTCTTAAAAGCGGGGGTGCTTTGGAGTTTACACCGGAGACTACATGTACATAGTAGTAGTGTGTGCAAATTTGAATAACATGGGGAGGATTACCAAAGGAAATGCTTGTTGACGAAGTTGATGGTGATGAGGGTCAACCACACATTTATGTAAGACCATTTAGGTTCAGCTAAAGGAAGAGACCGTAGAACAGAGATCAGAAATGCTTATTTTTAATGACATGTATTATTTGAAAAAGAAACATAAGCAGAATTGTGCTTGACCTTTTGTTAAAATCTTATTTTTCTGTTACATAATATGAATGTTCATTATTTTAAGAAAACTAAAACAATAATTAAATCAAAATTGTGTTGCCATATTCCAACATACATAGATCTCCATTATGTTATACAATCATTTCTGCTTTGATCTACTACATGATTGGCTGCTGACTGCCTGCAGATTTCACTTCACTACTTTTATTTTGTGTATGTAACGGACACATGCACTGAAATGTTAGTGCCGCCTATACCTTCCTCGCTTTTCGGTGTTGTTAATTTTGATCTTAAATTTGAATTACCTCTCAGATTAACCTTGAACACATTATTTATTTCTTAGTAAACTCTCATTCATCAAAGTATTCAGCCTACTTAATTGAGCTTGGACAGCTATGATCTGCGGCACATTGATGTAGTGTTAGTGACTAATTTTCTCACAGACTCAATTTTTTTTAATGCAAATATCAAGCTTGAGCTGCTTAAGTCTTTTCCCCAATTCAATAGACGTTTGGCATAGTGCTTGTGCAGCTTCTGCCATGTCGAAATACCATTAGCCAAAGTCCAAAAAATTGTGTTTTTGTAAATCACTAACCCTACACAACACATCACAAATCACTCTATACTGTTTCTTTAGATAGTTATTGAGGTACTCCCCAGTTTGTGGAAATGTTCTAAGGGCCTTGCGTGCTCTTGTACATTTTGTTGACATCTATTAGGTCAAGAATTAGTTGCTACAGGCTTAACTCCAGATTGTCCTATTGTTACAGAAACAGTAGCAGTGGTGGATGGGATGATTATGTCCTCAAATCTTGATGGAAAGATGTCTTCTGGTTCTATAAATTCCACATTCAGTCCTGTGTAGGGGTTCTCATCAAAATTGTTTGTAGGACTAAGCTGATATTCTCCAGTTCGGGACATTCTAGCTAAGGATGGGCTGTAAACTCCGCTCCGCTGGAGGACTGCGCAGAGTTTTGCCACTCCGCTTAGAACGTAGAGTTTGACAAAAAAAAATTGCCGTCCGTTGCGTAGCAGAATTTCCCGACCACCTCTCTCAAAATAGGACTTAAAAAGTTGCAAATTCTCTTACTGCTCCCTTGTGCAGTACCAGCATCTTCAAAAAGTAAATCTTGATCTTTAGTTTGATGGCCATCAGGTCCCTCCAGTGAAGGAAAGGTGGAGAATGAGCTATGACGTCAGGTAAACACAACTGAACGCTTCAATCTGGAAGTAACTTCCCAGAATAATGTCTCTTTTCTGGCAGCGCTCTCTTCAGTGGTCACTGTTTTTGCCCCAGCACCTGCTTTTTTTTGCTGCTACTCTCCCTGGCCTCAGGAAATTGCTCCTGGTGATGGACTGCATGCATGCAGCCCTATTCCTGCAAAGCATTTGACCCCACTTAGTGCTGCTAACTTTGAGAGAAATCTTCAGAAAGAAAGCTTTTTGTTTGCTGGTAAACAGAGGTAAACACAGTCTGACTTGAGACTTGTTGCTGTTTGTGCATGACGTTTCCTGATTGATAAAAACATGCTTTACATGCATGTTGAAACCTAAGTACTCCAAAATGAAGAGATTTTCTAACTGCTGCCTGCAAAAATTATGATTTGTGAATGCGTGTAGTGTGATTAGGTTTCAGGATGTGTGTGTGGCGTTGCCTGGTCTCAGAGATGGATGCCGCTCGCTGCTGCCTGAGCTCCTGTAGCTCTGCATATACCTCACATTCCACTCTGCTTTGGTCATTTGTGCATGGTCAGATGATAGCAGCCTTGTTATCCTCAAGGAAATCACTCGGGTGTTAGTCAAAGGCTAGGCCTCCAGTCTGCTGGCCTAGCATTTGCAACAAATTGAGAGTTGAAGCCTGAGCTGATTTGGGCCTTTATACCCTTTTCATGAATCAGGCCTTTCCAAATAGTTGCTCCTTTTCCGCCACGCACTCCTCAACTAAGTTTTCCAATTCTTTGTCACTGAACGTGGGAACCTTCCTGGCATGCCATTTTCCTGCAAAGTTTGATGTCAGAAACCTATCAAAATCCGTGCTTCTCTGCTGCACACAAACGTGGTTTCCTGCTTCCTGGATTGCTGATGTCATCAGCAGTAGACAGTGTACATTCACAATTTACAAATACCATTTGCAATTTGCGAATCAATATTAACATTTCTTATTTTGAAATTTCGAATCCTAACATTTCATTATCGATGGAGGGTATGTCTTCATACATTACAGATAAGAAATTGCTCTTGTGATTTGGGATAATCCACAGATTATGATTTCTTATTTCTCACTTTCATATGTAAGTTTCTACCTATACACTACTTCCCTGAGATGCCTTGGACTGCTCACCCTCACTACCCTGAGAATCAAGTGGTGTACCTGGCTGTGCTTGCTGGGCCATAGTAGGACAGACTTGAGTAGTGAAAGGGTCCAAACAACACCACTGTTGAGGCCTAGTAGCTCCTGATTCCCTTGTGCTATTAAAGAATAATAATTGTGATGCATAGTTTTAAACACCACCTGTAGCTGGAAAAGGCCATCTTTTAAGGCCTTCCATTGGGTGTGTTTTAGGAGGTGGATATGTTTGTTGAAAGATTTACCAGAACAGATTCTCCTATGAGGCTTTTGGCCTTGCATGAGTTGCTGCAGCTTGCTGTATTCTGAGAGAATACAAGCTATTTATCCTTTCTATTTGGGTGCCCGCAAATCTTCACATTACATTTGAAATGTTTGATTTGCATGCCAGTGGCATTCATCCTCCTTCCAGAGGATTTTTAAAGCCCTGCAAGTTTTGGCTAAAATCATTCTCACTAAATATGGAGACTGATCGTCTTGCTGTCCTCCCAACTGTGTTCCGGTCTACTGTGACATCCAGACAATTGGGAGACATTCTGTGGTGGACTGGTTGGACATCAAGAGAGCCACAAGGCATTCTTGTTTGAATCTCAGGCTGCTCCTGAATTTCTGACATAATTATCCTTTATCCCTGAACCACACTAGGGCTGAGGATTCTCCATATTGCTCACTATTTTAATCACAGCTCCTCCCACTACCTCTCTTTCTGGGCATACATTTCTTAGTGGAAA
The DNA here is from genome assembly GCF_031143425.1 of Pleurodeles waltl. Classification (NCBI taxonomy): domain Eukaryota; kingdom Metazoa; phylum Chordata; class Amphibia; order Caudata; family Salamandridae; genus Pleurodeles; species Pleurodeles waltl. Next base: position 90,236,863 of record NC_090447.1, on the reverse strand, counting down.
GAATTGTGAGTTGGTGTTTGAAGAACAAACATCTGATGGACCATTGTCAGTCAGTCAAAATCCTCATTTTACGGCAGCAGGATGCATTTTTCCTCTACAGATAGTTGGTTAGGGGAGGGGTCTGGGGTGGCCTAGCAAGATGGCCGCGTAAACGCCTTAGCCCTGAACTCCATTCCACAAGTCAAAAATCCTGCATATGTTCTTGCATCTGCATGCTGCTGATGCCATTCACAGCTGCTGGCTGCTTGACGAGCTGCGTTGCCTGACTGGGGGTTTCACTTATCCCTCCCAGTGGCAGCCTGAATGACATTGCTGGCGACGTGGTCTCTGAAGTGCAGCTGGTGAGGGGCTACGGTAAAGTTAGGCATGCTACCAGAGATGACTGTAGCGGATCCCTGTGCCGGCCTAAAAAGTGACAGCATATAATTATGCCTTCAGTTGGCATGTGGAGGATAATAGCCGGGTGTCTTGGTGCCACCCAATGTTGCCGGCGAAGAAGATGGGGCCCTGGTGAGACGAGGCAGTTGCAGAGCGCGCTGTGAGGAGGCAAGCATGCGGTTGAAGGTGGTGTGGATCGAGTGCTGTGACAGCCCTGGACATTGGCTGTGATTGGGGTTTCACCTTACCTGGGGTGAGTGGAGGCTGTACTTGATGGATTGAGAGCAGATAAGGAGTGGCGGGTTGGGGCCACTTTGGTGGTGTACGGAAGAAGCAGAGATCTGATGCCTGAATACACCCCTGCATAAGACTGTCAAGCTGAGGTGAGTTTGTTGACTGGTGATCTTGGTGGCATTAATCAATGGTGGCCTAGCTGCTGTAGGCCTGTGGAGGGGCAGCGACTGGTGGAAACCTAAAAGTTTGAGACAATAGTGTACTGGGCCCTTGAAGGTGCACGGATTGAGGAGGGGCCCCTTGACTTGAGGATGGCCTAATTCATTGTGGGGACCTGCTTGTTTAAGGGTGAGTGATAATAGATCCTGGCCCTCTCTGGTGGGAGGATGAAGTAGATGACTGAGACCCCAGGGAAATATTAGGGACTAAGTGGTCCTGGGGAGCATGATGACTGTGAACATAACCATTGCCTGTGACTGCAACCTAAGGCGCTTGGACAGCTGAGATAGGGACAACCAGGCTAGCTGAACCCTCACCTTCTAAAAAAAAAAAAGAAATCATGCAATATGAATATGCCACCTCTAGAGTTGATAAGGGTGCAATGCAAGTTGAGAGAGATTGAGTTGATCAGTATGGGGGTGGGGACTTATCCGCAGCAGACATTTTGGCTGCCACCAGGGACACATGGACTGCTCTTGATGGAAAAAATTACAGTTACAATTGAGGTCAACTTGCTGAGAGCCAGTATACAGAAAGGTGCTGATCATGTAACAGAATCAGAAGACCAGCTGGAATCTCTGCAAAAAGAAGTCAAAACTCTGAATGTGGCTATTTGACTACTCATGCGGATGTCGTGGGGGAGCGCTTGGAGGACATAGAAGGGAGATCATGGCTGAATAACCTCTGGTTTATCGGGTTCCAGAACAAGCAGATGACCCTTCGGCAGGGCTGTTTTTGGAAAAGTGGATTACAGAAAAGTTGCAGTCCCCCAGGCTCCTTAAATTCTTCTCGACTGAGCAAGCCCATAGGTTGCTGGCAACACCTCCCCTACCAGGGCCCCCCCCACAACTCTTTAATTATGAAGACCGAGATGCTATCATACAACGTATTAGGAAGGTGGGGCCATTGCAATACGAGAATGCCTTGGAACAAGTGTTCCGGGATTACATAAAGAAAGTCCAGGATAAGTGGAGCATATTTTTGGCCATAAAAATAAAACAGAGAACTCAAGACTATCTGATATACTCATCAAAGCTCCACATGAGGGAAGGGCCCACTTCTCTACCGCCCCAGAGGCGGCATGGCAGTGGCTAGAGGCATTCTCCAAAACATATGCCGGTTGACTCGGGTTGCATACGGTGGGCTGGTTGGACCAGGATTACATTCTGGCAGTGTTTGATATTGAACAGGCCTTTGATTCGTGGAGGTGCGATGGGCCTTTGCCCTGTGACAGACTTATATTAGCTCAAGTACCAGATGTAAATACATAGATTTTTATCTCAGACATTGGGGATTCGTTAGAGGACTTGTTTGTTCTTTAAAAGTTTTTTCCAGTTATTACTCACAAGTTGGGGAATTTTGGACAGGAACTCACAAGGCTACTAACCTGGGGAGGGGGGGAACACAGAAGTTTATGTTTTAGTTACTGCTCTGAAGGAGTCAAATGGAGGGTCTGCTGATCACAAATGCATTCTCACAGGACATCACTTGTGGTGGAAGATGGCCTCCTCTGTTGCAAGTTGCTGCACACAAGGTATAGTTGGGCATCACCCCCCTAATCATGCCACTCACCACTAGACCACTGCTGACACCCCACAGTATAACTTCCTAACGTGGAATGTGCATGGCATGGCTACTCCTGCCAAACATTACTGCATTTATGCTTACCTCAGACAGCCCCACATGCACGTTGTCATGCTACAAGTAACACATCTCTCTCTGGCGGAGCTGCAAAAGGTCCGTGCAAAGTGGAGGGTGCAACTATATGGCACTTCAGTATCACCTATGCCTAGAGGGGGGGTGTTCATTTGGATCATACCAAGGTCCCATCTGTTGTTGACACTCAGGGAGGATGCAGGGTAATTTGTGATACTGGAAGGGCACCTTGGTGGAGTCCCCCTCACACTAGTGGCAATCTATGCACACGACTCTAGCCAATCAGGTTTTTTAGACACTCTTACTCCAGCTCTCTCCAACACCCAGGGCTATAGGTGGTGAGTTTAACTGTGTGCCAGATGTAGATACTGACCGATCTACCCCTCCCCTGAACAATGCCACTTGTGTCCGTACGGCACAACACTTTTACAGCTGGCTCTCCCAGCAACGTTTGTACGATGTATGGTGACTTTCACCCGCTGGACCACAATTAATCATTCTACTCCCTGGTCCACGACATACACACCAGGATAGACCTCTGCCTCTGTATGGAATTATTGGGTATACAGATAACCTGGACGGAATACTTGGCTCGCACCCTCTGATCGCTGCCCTCGGCAGCTCACCCTGCAATAGGGCAGACAACGTTCCGAGGATACCCACCTGGAGATTACAAACAGAAGCACTTCTTGATCCTCCGTTCTGAGAGCACCTGATGCAGTGCATCACGTTATTTTTATCTCAGCATAGGCTCCACTCCGTCCCAGGCACTGGAGTGGGATGCGCACAAGGTTGTTGTGCGAGGTAACAGCCTGGCGGCCTTCTGGGTGATATGCTGACTCCTGGACAAGGAACTGATGGCCGTCAAACAAGAGATGCAGCCTTATGAGATAAGGGTGGCTTACCAAACAGCAACAGCCGAGCAACTACAGCAGGTGGCATGCAATGTAATGATGCAGAAGCGTGCCTAGGGAAACACAGTTGGAAGTGACATCTAGCCATGCTGCCTGCTGAGGGGGATCGCTCGGGGAGACTGCTAGCTTGACTCGTGAAGGAAGACCAGTGACAGACACCAGCCGTGGTGATTAGACTAGATGACAGCACAGTAGTCACATCACAGACAACCATCAACTCCACATTCTGAGCGTGCTATCAGGAACTGTACAAAGCAACACAGTTCCCACCACCGGGACACATACAGGGGTTCCTACACAACCTACTGCTGACTGAACTGAACCTGCTGCAGCGAGCCAAGCTGGACCTCTGCAGCTGGAGGAAATATGTGCAGCTATCTCTCAAATTGTTCGGAACAAATCGCCGGGCACAGATGGACTGCCGATCGACCATTATGCCACCTTTTCCGGTCACACTACTCAACACCTGTTAGAAATGTTTAAGGAGACCAAAATAATAGGGCATCTTCTGGTCTCTCTCAGTGAAGCCCTGATTGTAGTCTTACCCAAACCTGGCAGGGATCTGCTGGACATCTGCTCCTATTGCCCTCTATCACTTCTGAACCTAGACTATAAAATTCTAGGCAGACTGCCAGCGAACTGTCTGCTCCCCATAATCAGCACTCTGTGCATGAAGACCAGTCATGATTCATATCTGGACATAGTACTTTCACTAATATCCATCATCTACTACCCCTCATACAAGGCAACCCGCCTCCCCCGAAGCCCATGGCTAGGTGGCAGTGTCAATAGACATTGAAAAGGCGTTTGATACCCTGAGGTAGGGACTTCCTCCTGCTGGCCATTGGACACATGAGATTTGGTTCTTGCTATCTGTTTTGGATCTGCACACGGTGTGGCATGGGTCAAGACAGGTCAGCTGATTTCAGACAGCTTCTCTACCAGAGAGGCTCCAGACAGGGGTGCCTGCTCACCGAGCTGATTTTTGCTCTTGCAGTGGGACTACTTGCCTGCCAACTACGACAACGGGCACATCAGTGGAGTTGGGTGTACATCACGTCATCTCTTTATATGCGGATAATGCCCTAATTTGTCTTCGAGACATAGAAGCCTCCTTACCAGCCTTACTGAACGAATTTGGGGACATTTCATGGCTGAAGGTGGCCTGGCCTAAATCATGTCTGTTTCCCTGGAACCACTCCCTAAATTGCACAGGGCTGCCTCCCTGAGACTTCGTCTACACTTAAATATCTGGGTGTTCAGATATACCACTTGGAAAAGGACATCAAGGAAGGCAACGTGGACAAGGCGGCGGGATCTATCAGTAAGTCTTTGCCCTTTTGGCAATTGCTACCCTTATACCCACTGGGTCGGTGGCGAACTCCAAGATGCTGGTCCTACCCCGCTTGATTGAATTTTTTGCAGTGCTCCCTAAACCTTCTTTTTTTGAGCTGCATGGCCTCCTTCCCAAATTACTATGGAGCGAGGAACGCCGACGGGTTGCTCTCACCACTCACCAACGCCCCCTAACTGAAGGAGGACTTGGCACGCCCAATTTCGACCTGTACTGTGCAGCAGCGGAGCTACAGTGGCCAGTGTCCTGGCTGCGAATGGCTGCGTGCCCAGAACAAGCAATTACACGTGGTTGCCTGACCCAGGCACTTGCTTTCGCCATGAGTCATGGCAGATGTCTGTGGCTCTTATATGTTGACGTAGATTTGTACATGGCAAAGGGCCCCACATTCCATACTCCCCATCCATAGAAATATGGAACCTACCTCGACTCACTAGGACGGCATAATGACATGATACGGGTCCTTGGAGGGAAGAGGGAGTTGAACAATTGGGGGAGCTCTAACACGTAGGCACCCTCATGTCTTTTCAAGACATTATGGATATTTATGGTAAAGGGGCGGGTCATGTTTTGGCATTCCACACTATACAACATGCATGCCACATGAAACCAGAGGAAGCAAAACATCCTTTATCCCTCACATTACATTTACTCTTGACCCAGGACAGCACATATTAGATCTTTACCACCCTTTATACATCCTTTAATGCTACACCGCCGGGGTACGCAAAGGGGGTGTGTGTTAGATGGGATGGTGTTCTACCACAACCATTATCGGCCAAGGCTTTGTGCAGTGCACTTCAGCAGGTGAAAGAGGTATGCCGCAATCCGAGATTCAAATTCACACAGTTTAATTATGTGCTTACCTGTCCTCTCAGTGCATTAAACGCATGTTCCCGACCTTGACCCCTGAGTGCCCCCTGTGCAAATTGGTGAACGTTGGTTTCTACCAAATGGTATGGGAATGCCCAATGCTACAAACGTCCTGGCGCACAGTTGAGGAGCTCAGGGACACACCCTCCCCCCACATACGAATCCTGCCTGTTGAGGCTCCGCCCCAGAGCCAAGGGGGACAACATCTTCACAGGTTCATCGACCTCACTTTCATCCTGTTCGAAAGGCTGATAGCAATGTTGTGGAAGGCGCCCGCTGCACCGCCCCCCAGCGCTGGCTGGCCACATGGCTGGCATGGACAGGTGTGGTAGCAGACATAAAGCCCTGGTCCTGTGTGTAGTACTCCCAGGCAGACTTAAGTCGCTTCAAACAAAAGGGGAACTCAAGGACTGGTGGTGAATGCTGGGAAACCTATCTAACGCTGAGGTGGAAAACAGCACATGCCCACCATGAAACGCACCCCGTTACTGCTAAAGAGGGCTCCCAATCAGATGCCGACTGCGGGCTCCATAGATGCGGGAGAGCACAGTGGAAATTTGGAGCCACACATCGAAGGGTCACACGCCCTGCCGTGACCACTGACAGGCCTGCGGTACCCCCAGCCTGCGAAACGGGCACTGACTTGGTCGCACGTGTGCCTCCCCGCCCTGTGGCACTTATCACCACGCTCACAAGACGCCCGTGCCACATTACCCACACGTGAGACTGATCACTCACCACCAGCCCAATCCCACGACACGACTCACTCATTTCACAAGCGGACTCCACGGTTACAATTGTTATTATTGAAATCACCACCTGTTCGTTTTGCTTACTCTTTATTAGTGAACGACAACAGCTACTGTACCATCCAGACATGCTAGCATTTTGCTTATGAGATGTTTGACAGCATTTCATTGCTATAGTCTGCCTAATGCACTGATGTCATGATATGCAAATAAAATCAATAAAGCACATTAAAAAACATTGGGAATTTATCAAAAATAAATTAATGCAAATTTGCCATGAACATCTTGTCACATGGCCTTTTCCATTCTACCAGCTTCCTTCTGATATTATTTGCTGTCCCTTAGGGGGCATATTTTGTAACTCTGACTCCCCTTGCTCCCCACCTAGTTAGGAATGCCTGCACTGCAGTCAGGAATTAAAATACATGCGGTTAATTTAAAATCTTTATAAAAGAGACCCACTATTTCATCTTCTCAAACTGGTACTGCTATGTACCCGTAAGTCAAAAAACATCCAAGCAGCTGTCTTTTTCTGCCTACCTGCAGTAAAGGGATTCTTTTGTTGCCCCACATTTTTGTTGTGTTCTCTCTATTTGCTGTCAACTCTTCCTGTAAGTGGCACATTTTAGGTCACAGCCTACCTGCCTGGTTTGCTAAATACATCTTGAGGACTTTCAGAAAGCTGACATGCATCCTGCTTGTTGATTACCATTGGCGTTGTGGGTGGTAACTCACGTTTTCTTGCTTCCCATTTGCTGGCTTTATTTGGTTTAGGCTCTCCAGGTTCAGTTCTTCACCGGGTGATACAGCTGTGTTCACTGAATACTTCCACAAACTCCTTTTCATTCAGCAGGCCTTTAAATCTTGTACTCATCTGTCACATTTGCTGGACATTCAGAGACCGAGGCAAAATGTCAAGCTGTATTTTCGTGGGAGTCTGGTTATTTTGTTTTGCTTTCTGCAGACTTCAAAGTGACCACCTTTATAGCAAAGAGGAATGCAGCCTTTCTCCAAGGAGCCTGCTTGTACCCCTCTTAATTTAATTTTAGACATAGCCATCTCAAAAAGTATCTAAAACATTTGCATTTTATTTTGCAAAATTCTTCTGGGTCCATTTAATTTGTGAAATTGCCTTTTGAGGAACAAAGTGCAAAACCGCAGTTCAGTCTCAGCGTTAGCCTAATATATGGTGATTTTAGGCAATTTACACTCTTTATGGACCATTCACTGTCAAGCACAGGATAAGACATTTTCACAGAAAAGAGCCAGCCACATTGTAACACAAATTAACAATGCTTGTTTTTCACTTTGATGTGTAAATCATATGCTTTATTTATAACATCTGTGACAACTCGTTTTGGAGAGTTAGATAAGATTAAAGGCACTTTTTATGAAAGCTTTTGTGTTTGTTTACCTACAAAATAATTATGTATTCTGTCTCCAACTGTAAATTCAGAACGCATACTGGATATAAATGATTCCCTCATGTTACCTTGCAGGTATTAGGGCCATGATTTGGATGGTGCAGCAGGTGCACTGGCTCTAGGAAACCAACAGAGCACCGATTCTTGCTATATGTTACCACTCAACAAGCAGTCACAAGCGCAGTTACCTTCGAGGCACTGGGGGGCGGGGGCACGATTTAAATGGTGCAGCAGGTGCAGTGGCACAGGTGCCAAAAGCTCTAGGAGACCCACCTAATGATGATTATTGCTTTATGTTACCACTAGGCAAGCGTTCACAAGCCTTGTTACCTTGCATGCAATAGGACCATGATTTGGATGGTGCAGCAGGTGCAGTGGCACCGGGGTCAAATGCTCTAGGAAACCCACGAGCACCGATTATTGGTATATGTTACTGCTAGGCAAGTGGTCACAAGCACAGTTACCTTGCAGGCACTAGGGCCACAATTAGGATGGTGCAACAGGTGCAGTAGCACAGGGGCCAAAAGCTCTAGGAATCCCACCGAGCACCGATTATTGGTATATGTTACTGCCAGGCAAGTGGTCACAAGCACAGTTACCTTGCAGGCACTAGGGCCACAATTAGGATGGTGCAACAGGTGCAGTAGCACAGGGGCCAAAAGCTCTAGGAAACCCACCGAGCACCGATTATTGGTATATGTTACTGCTAGGCAAGTGGTCACAAGCACAGTTACCTTGCAGGCACTAGGGCCACAATTAGGATGGTGCAACAGGTGCAGTGGCACAGGGGCCAAAAGCTCTAGAAAACCCACCGAGCACCGATTATTGGTATATGTCACCACTAAACAAGCAGTCCCAGGCACAGTTACCTCACAGACACCTAGGGGCCATGATTTGAATGATGCATCAGATGCAGTAGCACAGGGGCCAAAAGCTCTAGGAACCCACCGAGCATCAGTTTTTGCTATATGTCACCACTAAACAAGCAACCACAAATGCAGTTACGTTGCAGGAACTAGGGGGCAACGATTTTAATGGTGCAGTAGGTGCAGTGGCACAGGGGCCTAAAGCTCTAGGAAACCCACTGAACACCGATTATTGCAATATTTTACTACTAAACAAGCAGTCAGGAGTGCTTTTTTGAGTCTTTTATAACCATTGCACCCGAAGTAACATATAGCCTAAAGCATCACTGTAATAAAAGCTGTAACCTTTTGAACTTTTCTGTCTACCTACAACTTATGTTACATTCAATGCATTTATATGGCACATTTGCGCAGATTTTGTGTGGTCCTAAACTGCTTTTGAATCTGGACACAGTAACACCTTGGAAAGGGCATTCACCATTCTATTACCTTAGCACTTGAGCTGTTGTAAACACTGTATAAATACTTATAACTTAGCATATGGCATGCCATACAAAGCATTGGGAAAGCCAATCGGTCTCACCTACGCGAGATCTATTGGCTTTGTAAGTGTTTTTTAGCCATTATACAGCAGTGTTAGCTTAAGTACAGCACAACTGATAAAGAGGTATAACGTGGACAATGCTGGCTGTGTCATACAGCTTTTTTACATTACTTTCAGCCATTTTCAGCGTAGCTAAAAACATTAGCAAACCAATAAATCGGACATTGGCAAGAACTATTGGCTTTGCCAATGGATGTGGATAGTTTACGATTCAAAAGGTGCCACCTTCTTCCACCTAAGCCTCTGAACACCAACATTTAGCAGTGTATGAAGTGCAGTTGTTTCTCCTCGATCTTACCTGACAAGGCGTGCATTCCTTGCTTGTGGAATTTTCACCCAGGGAGTTCTGTACATTTTGTGCAGGAATCCAACCAAGGTCGCGGAAGAAATCAACTTCTATGGATCTTAAACTGGCCTGGCTTAGTACTGCAGAAGGTAACTGGCTTAGGCCAGATGCCATCAGTCCCATTGAGGTATGAATGCAGAAACTGTTTTGGCACTGCCTTATGGTACATGTGTGAGGTACGTTTCTTTTTTACTTCTTCAGGAGGTAGCCCATCCTTGCACAAGCAGTTGTGAGTGCCCTTGAAAACCCAGTGAATGCAATCTGTCCCCAAAGACCTATTTAAACCTCATAAAGTTATTACTGTTGAGAAGTGCCCTTTCTTTACAACACAACCAAATAGCCTCAGCGCTTAAGGGCTGATCATACGTCAAAATATGTCCCCCACCCCTGAATTTTGGTAGGCCTGTGCCAGATCTTTTCCAGTATAAGTTGTCTTGCTACCACTGGGGTTCCTGCACCAGTCCACGTATGCCAACTAGGCCTGGCACAAAAGTAATTTTATTTCTGTGGGGATCTAACGTTTCATGAATAAATGCCTTTTGACCTAGAACGGAAATCTTTCAAATGCAAGATGTAGGAGGCTGGACTGGCTTGTAGTGAGTACCTAGGGGTACTTACACCTTGCACCAGGCCCAGTTATCCCTTATTAGTGTATAGGGTGTCTAGCAGCTTAGGCTGATAGATAATGGTAGCTTAGCAGAGCAGCTTAGGCTGAACTAGGAGACGAGTGAAGCTCCTACAGTACCACTAGTGTCATATGCACAATATCATAAGAAAACACAATTCAGAGATATACTAAAAATAAAGGTACTTTATTTTTATGACAATATGCCAAAAGTATCTCAGTGAGTACCCTCAGTATGAGGATAGCAAATATACACAAGATATATGTACACAATACCAAAATATGCAGTATTAGTGTTAGAAAACAGTGCAAACAATGTATAGTTACAATAGGATGCAATGGGGACACATAGGGATAGGGGCAACACAAACCATATACTCCAAAAGTGGAATGCGAACAACGAATGGACCCCAAACCTATGTGACCTTGTAGAGGGTCGCTGGGACTGTAGGAAAACAGTTAGGGTTAGAAAAATAGCCCACCCCAAGACCCTGAAAAGTGAGTGCAAAGTGCACTAAAGTTCCCCAAAGGACATAGAAGTCGTGATAGGGGAATCCTGCAGGAAAGACACAAATCAGCAATGCAACAACGATTGAATTCCAAACGAGGGTACCTGTGGAACAAGGGGACCAAGTCCAAAAGTCACAAGCAAGTCGGAGATGTGCAGATGCCCAGGAAATGCCAGCTGTGGGTGCAAAGAAGCTGCTACTGGACAGTAGAAGCTGAAGATTCTGCAGGAACGACAAGGGCTAGGAACTTCCCCTTTGGAGGACGGATCCCTCACGCCGTGGAGAGTCGTGCAGAAGTATTTTCCTGAAGAAAGACCACCAACAAGCCTTGCTAGCTGCAAATCGTGCGGTTAGAGTTTTGGATGCTGCTGTGGCCCAGGAGGGACCAGGATGTCGCCAATTGCGTCTGGGGACAGAGGGGGCATCGAGCAAGACAAGGAGCCCTCTCAGAAGCAGGCAGCACCCGCAGAAGTGCCGGAACAGGCACTACGAAGTGGAGTGAAACGGTGCTCACCCGAAGTCGCACAAAGGAGTCCCACGTCGCCGGAGGACAACTTAGGAGGTCGTGCAATGCAGGTTAGAGTGCCGTGGACCCAGGCTGGACTGTGCACAAATGATTTCCGCTGGAAGTGCACGGAGGCCGGAGTAGCTGCAAAAGTCGCGGTTCCCAGCAATGCAGTCTGGCGTGGGGAGGCAAGGACTTACCTCCACCAAACTTGGACTGAAGAGTCACTGGACTATGGGAGTCACTTGGACAGAGTTGCTGGATTCAAGGGACCTCGCTCGTCGTGCTGAGAGGAGACCCAGGGTACCGGTGATGCAGTTCTTTGGTGCCTGCGGTTGCAGGGGGACGATTCCGTCGACCCATGGGAGATTTCTTCGGAGCTTCTAGTGCAGAGAGGAGGCAGACTACCCCCACAGCATGCACCACCAGGAGAGCAGTCGAGAAGGCGGCAGGATCAGCGTTACAGAGTTGCAGTAGTCGTCTTTACTACTTTGTTGCAGTTTTGCAGGCTTCCAGCGCGGTCAGCAGTCGATTCCTTGGCAGAAGGTGAAGAGAGAGATGCAGAGGAACTCGGATGAGCTCTTGCATTCGTTATCTAAGGAATCCCCAAAGACAGAGACCCTAAATAGCCAGAAAAGAGGGTTTGGCTACTTAGGAGAGAGGATAGGCTAGCAACACCTGAAGGAGCCTATCAGAAGGAGTCTCTGACGTCACCTGCTGGCACTGGCCACTCAGAGCAGTCCAGTGTGCCAGCAGCACCTCTGTTTCCAAGATGGCAGAGGTCTGGAGCACACTGGAGGAGCTCTGGGCACCTCCCAGGGGAGGTGCAGGTCAGGGGAGTGGTCACTCCCCTTTCCTTTGTCCAGTTTCGCGCCAGAGCAGGGCTGAGGGGTCCCTGAACCGGTGTAGACTGGCTTATGCAGAAATGGGCACCATCTGTGCCCATGAAAGCATTTCCAGAGGCTGGGGGAGGCTACTCCTCCCCAGCCCTAACACCATTTTCCAAAGGGAGAGGGTGTAACACCCTCTCTCTGAGGAAGTCCTTTGTTCTGCCTTCCTGGGCCAGGCCTGGCTGGACCCAAGGAGGGCAGAAACCTGTCTGAGGGGTTGGCAGCAGCAGCAGCTGCAGAGAAACCCTGGGAAAGGCAGTTTGGCAGTGCCAGGGTCTGTGCTAGAGACCCGTGGGATCATGGGATTGCACCAACAATGCCAGTATGGCATAGAGGGGGCAATTCCATTATCTTAGACATGTTACATGGCCATATTCGGAGTTACCATTGTGAAGCTACACATAGGTAGTGACCTATATGTAGTGCACGCGTGTAATGGTGTCCCTGCACTCACAAAGTCCGGGGAATTGGCCCTGAACAATGTGGGGGCACCTTGGCTAGTGCCAGGGTGCCCACGCACTAAGTAACTTAGCACCCAACCTTTACCAAGCAAAGGTTAGACATATAGGTGACTTATAAGTTACTTAAGTGCAGTGTAAAATGGCTGTGAAATAACGTGGACGTTATTTCACTCAGGCTGCAGTGGCAGTCCTGTGTAAGAATTGTCAGAGCTCCCTATGGGTGGCAAAAGAAATGCTGCAGCCCATAGGGATCTCCTGGAACCCCAATACCCTGGGTACCTCAGTACCATATACTAGGGAATTATAAGGGTGTTCCAGTATGCCAATGTAAATTGGTAAAATTGGTCACTAGCCTGTTAGTGACAATTTGAAAGAAATGAGAGAGCATAACCACTGAGGTTCTGATTAGCAGAGCCTCAGTGAGACAGTTAGGCACCACACAGGGAACACATACATATAGGTCACAAACTTATGAGCACTGGGGTCCTGACTAGCAGGGTCCCAGTGACACATAACAAACATACTGAAAACATAGGGTTTTCACTATGAGCACTGGGCCCTGGCTAGCAGGATCCTAGTGAGACAGTGAAAACACCCTGCCATACACTCACAAACAGGCCAAAAGTGTGGGTAACAAGGCTAGAAAGAGGCTACTTTCTCAAATAAGACAGTGGCAGTGACTGCTAAATCTATGAGTTCAATTACGACAGTTTTACAAAAGTGTGTCTGCTAGACTTCTCAAGCTCGTAAAGTTTTAAGGCTAGACAAGGTAAAAAAAACTGAAGCACTACAAAGCTTAGAATCATTTTTCCACAAACCTCAGGCTTCACCACTAGCACAAGGCTGTTGACGTTCTCCCACACCCAAGGAAACATAACTCATAAATACAAACTTATAAATACTGCATGGAAAGCAAAAACCTAGTCACAACAAGCTGAACTTCACATACCCCTGTACGGCGTCTGACCCATGAGTCCTCGTTTTGAACTGCCAAAGAGGTACATCGTGCCCTGTACCAGCTGGACATTTCTAAAGCTTTATTACAAATTTTCTTTGCATTTGATTGGGAAACGTTGCCTCTCTTTTTGGTTGTATAATTATGAATACGGAGCTGTTGGGCAGCTACCAATGATTTGACATTACTAGAAAGGGAACTTTTGGTGTGCTGCGGTGCTCCTTAGCTGTCCCAGATATTTTGCTTGTTATGGGCAAACATACAGCCTGGAAGGGCCTGTGAGTCTATCCTGCAGTAATCACTGAGTGCTTAGAACACTGGCTGTCTAAGTGTAGAGATGTTTACGATCTTCTAGAAAATCCTAAGCAAATTGAAATCGTTTTTGGTCACAAGCTGATTGCTGGATCAGGTCTGTGCTTGTCTGAATACAAACGGTGACTGTGTGCATACACACATGCCCCATCCTGAACTTGCAATCAGCTTCTGACTAAAGCATTTGTAAATGCTTACGATTATTTTAAACATCTCCTAATTTATTTTATTAAACCATATATCAAATGCAAGGTGGAAGGGAGCAGCACATTAGACTTCAAGTATGTGTTATTGTTGTATGATGAGACTATTATGCTCATAGGAGGATCCATCTTTATACAGGTATTTAGCTCAAAAGGATTATGGTTATTGGATGAAAATAATGGTTAGGTGTCATATGGGTTTACATACCACAGGAAAAGAAATTCTGCCCTGTGTTCTTTTGCACCAGTTTCCATCCTATCGCCCCCACTGATGAAACATTTGACTCACTGTAATGGGCAGTCCCCTTGTTCTCTTGCTCTTCTGCCCCAAGGGCAGCATAGTGGAACTAGATGCTCACATAGCTCTTCTCATCTGCTGATTATAAGCTTAGGTAGTTGTGAGGCTATCATGCCAATGATGTCCTGGATTTCAGCTCAGCCAAATCCAGCGATGTTCCTTTCTTCATCATTCCACATTTCACATTTAGCAATAATGCTGTCCAACCATTTAACTCTTAATTGACTGCCAGTTTCTGTCTGCTAGCCCATCTTTGAATCCAGTGGGATCCTCCACATGTGTTAAAGTGATCTTTATCATCAACCGGAATGACCTGAAAAGTAAATGAGCTTTGAGGCAGCTAGAAGTCTCTCTCCAGTCCCATGCCCCTCTCTGCATAGAGTATAGGAATTCTGAAAGCTACAATTAAGTATTTAGCTAATGTTATCCTTTTATTCATTTGTTTGTACTTTACCACGATCTATTCACAGGCTGCTTTAGAGTGCTCGTGAATGCAAAGAGGACAGGCTGAAGATAGCAAGCTAGAAACAGGCAGCATATATAGGCTGCAGGCAGGTAAATCACAGTTCCTCTTATCCAGAGGCTTTTTTGTGGACCAGTCCAAAGCAGGACAATGATTAACTGCCCTATGCAGTGTCATTAGGTTGTTCCAACAGGCTTATGTTTGTTTAACAGGCAGCACGGTCAAATGACCGCGGGGAGCATTCTGACTTTCCCGCTGGGCCGGCGGGAAAGCCCCAGCACAGATGAAGCCGGCTCCGAATGGAGCCGGCGGATTTGCTGGGGTGCGACGGGTGCAGTTGCACCCGTCGCGATTTTCTTAATGGGGCCCTGTTAGGGGGCCCCTGCAGTGCCCATGCCAATGGCATGGGCACTGCAGGGGCCCCCAGGGGCCCCACGACACCCGTTCCCGACACCCGTTCCCGACACCCGTTCCCGACACCCGTTCCCGCCAGCCTCTTCCTGGCGGGAAGGGGGTCGGAATCCCCATGGCGGCGCTGCATGCAGCGCCGCCATGGAGGATTCCCTGGGGCAGGGGAAAACCGGCGGGAAACCGCCGGTTCCCCTTTTCTGACCGCGGCTTTACCGCCGCGGTCAGAATTGCCCCGGAAGCACCGCCAGCCTGTTGGCGGTGCTTCCTCTGCCCTGGCGGTTACAAACCACCAGGGTCAGAATGAGGGCCTATGTGTCCCATGAGTCTTATAGTATTAGAGTCTGTAATAGTCCAATCACAACACAGTACAGCCTATAAGTAGATATGACGTCCCTTCCTGTTCCTCTATCTTCACTGTTCGTCAGTTAAGTACAATCTTTAATAACGCTTTCCTTAACTTAATTGCTTAATATATCTTTTTTGTTACACTTGACTTAAAGCGTGGTAGGCTTTTGGCCTGAGCGCTTATCTTTTATTATTTTAATCGCAGTTCAACAGAGGCGCACACGTGCCTCCAGTCAAACTGTCAGGCACGTCAGATGTTTTCTGAGGCGGCTTTCTTGGAGCATCTCAGCTGACGGCGACACGCGCTTCAGGGAAATGCTGACAGGAAATTCTTTGAATTCCTGTCACGTGTTGTTTCTTCCTGGACCAACCCTCGCTTCTGACACCGTTGGTGTATATTTGTTAGAGAAATTGCCCCATCTTGTGGCCATATTGTATATTTGTATTCTTTTTTTTAGATTTTTCTTGTCATATAATATTTGAGCACCAGCAACGGGGCTACCCTTTTATCGTTTGGGTGTTTTATATTTTTCCTTAAAACATTTATTTGTCCTAATATATAAAAAAAAAAGGAAAACTATACATTTTTTCTATTATACTCTTATTTGAGTTTGGTGCTCTCACCCTCATAACGGACCAATCTATTTGTATTGAAAGCGCTTCCTTTCAGGATGCACAAGAGTGGCCTCCCCATCGTCTTCCCCTAGAGGTGAGTCAAGGGCTTTCCATGGCTATTTCCAGTGCGCTTGCATCTCTTAGGGAACAGGTTGATAAGCTCACAAAGAGCATACTAGGGATTTAAACTGATCCTGTCCAACCCAAACCGGGCCCTAGTTGGGTTAGATCAGGGGGTAAAAAGGCCTCAAAGCGTGACGCGGGGCACCTGGAAGGTTTTGATAAACTAACCGAAACCTTCCATAAGAGTGCACGCATGCTTTAACATTTGCCCTACTGGGAGGAAGATAACCCAGGAGAAATGAGCGACTTTGTCAGAAAAATTTCAGACCCTCTCTTTGGGGTTCACCTTGGAGAGGAGGGTGTTTCGGATGCCGATTTTTCCTCAGACGAGGAACAAAAATTGAGTGGACCTTGGCGTCCTAACTCGGTTTCCCCAGATTCTCCTGAAGAAGACTCTGATACGTTTAACCCTTCAGAAATTTATCACCCCAGGACTTCTGAATGGGTACCTGAACCTAAGGTAGCTGATTATGGGGCTGATAAAATACGCCAACCCCTAGAGAAGGAGGTCAGAGCAAAACTTAGGGCAGAATGTCCCATACCCTCTTTACCGGGCAAGGTAGCAGTCACTCCCAACATCGATCCAAAGCTATGTACATTTTTTTAGGAAATATATTAAAGATCCTAAAAAGGGTATTGACAGATCTTGGAGAAGTTGCCAAGACAAATTTCTGGATGTAGTTGGTCCGCTTACACAAATTATCCAATTAGTCGATCAGGCTAAGCAATCTGGTACCCCGCTCTTGGTGGAAGTTATTGCTGGTTGGGCTCAAAGAGCGATTTGCCTCTTGGGGAATGCCAACTGTGCTCTTGCTGCAGAAAGCATGAGATCCCCCCTTCTTAAAATTGACCCCTAACTTGACTAGTTAGCTACATTTGAGGCAAGAGCTATAGCCCAGGGCAATCTTTTTGGGGAACCTTTTGTCAAGGAACTAGGCAAGTTTGTGGCAACCTTTTCGGCTCTTGACAAAGCCCAAAACCCTATTAAAAAGATTTTCCCTACTAAGATTTTAGCTTGGGTCGGGCGAGGAAGGGGTCGCTCTCCCGGCCATCTTTACCATCAAGGCCCCTCTAGAGGATACTCAAAGAGGAACAACGGCTGGAATGATGGTCGTCAAGGAACATTCTATCCCTCTCAAGGTTCCGGCAGAGCAAAAGGCAAACGCATCAGAGGAGGAGCTAACTCACCAGGAAGATTTTCTGGTAAGCATTATCCCTTTTTCCCCTCTAGATCTAGGGGGAAGGCTTCTGAGATTCACTCACAATTGGGAGACAATAACAAAGGATCCTTGGATCCTTCAAACAGTTTGTAGTTTTCGCATAGAGTTCTACAGAACTCCAATACAGCAATCTCATCCCAGACCTTTAGTTTTCCCAACTCAGGAGATGAATCTCATATATCTAGAAGTAGAAGATCTCCGACAGAAAAGCCATTTGCAAATCTACCCTTCACCGAATGGGTTCTTAAGCAAAAAATTTCTGGTAGAGAAGAAAAACAAGGGTTTTCGTCCTGTAATAAACTTGAGAGATTTCAATGAATGGATAGTTTATCAACACTTCAAAATGGAAGGCATTCATCTATTGAGAGACGTTCTTCTTCCAAACGATTGGATGATCAGACTAGACCTCAAAGATGCATATCTTTCAGGTTATATGGGTTAGATGGATCATGGCAGAGGCAGGTATTAAAATCCATAGACTTGGAGCTCATTCCACGAGAGGAGCAATGGCTTCTAAAGCCATACAGGTAAGTGGTAGATTTGAAGACATCATGAATGCAGCGGATTGGTAATCGGAATTCACCTTCAAAAATGTATATTTTAAACCTATTTTAGAACCCGCATCTCTGGTTGTCAGTAAGTTTTAAACATGCATAATCCTCGCCTCCAGTCCTGACATAGAATGAAAAATGTCCTAGCTAACGAGAAGGAAAGTTTCCTTCCTTGGCGTGACCGCGATGAAGAGTGCATTGCCCTCTCACAAGTCCTCAAGGGGAAGGAGGTTTTGGGAAGAGAAAAAGAGAAAATACCAGCTTCTGTTTTGTGGACTGCAGAATCGGAGTGTTGGACCCTGAACTACGTGGCGTGTTGGGTGTCAGGACTTTTGATTTCTCAAAATACTGTTTTCTTGGTTTTCAGGATTCTGGGCTGCAAAAGAATTACTTCATTAATACATTGAACTTGCATAAACTGTTGTACATAGCATAATGTCAGTTATTGTTGACACATTTTTCATATGTTTCTATAAGGCTGAATAAGTCTCTTCTTCTTTTTACAATACTTTCAGGGTCTCTGAAGCAATGTCCAAACTCAAAAACAATCAACTTGACTAAAGGGCTACTTTGTGTTCTGGCGTAATCTGTTGCCAATAATAGTTTTGATAAACTTGCTCTATTTCCAATCTTCTAATTCTTAGGGGAGCGCTTGTTACAAGAAATACATCTTTCCTTAATGTCTGTTTAGTAGTGTCTTGAATTCCCACTCAAACAATAAATCACACTAGTTCTTAGTGTCATAAATTATTTAAAAGGACAGAGCTCTGTTTTGTTTCATTTAAGTGATTAATCTTTCTTTACCTTGAAGTGAAGTTACTTGCTTAAAAATTTCATAAGAACCCAAACTGGGTTTTTTCGCATTTCTTATTTTCTCTCTTTTACCAGAAATACGGAGTCTTTGGCAGAAGATGAAAGAGGAGAGCTGGGACTCAGCAGGAAGCCGACCAGAGGGAAAGGATCACTAAAACTCGACTGGAGGCTGTCCAGAGGATGTGAAATACTGGAAATCGACTGGAAGCTGGTCAGGAAACGAGGAACACTGGAACTTGACTTGAGGCAGGCTGGAGAACAAGGAACTTGACTTGCACTGGAACTCGACTGGAGGCAGGCTGGAGGACAAGGAACTTGACTTGACTGGAAACAGGTGAGCAGAGCAAGAGGTACGAAGCCAAGCAATGCCTCAGACTCACAAGCATCCTTAAATAATCAAATGTGCACATGTGCCTTTTGGCAGTCGATTGCTTGTTAAGGAAATGAGCAATTATCCTCCTGATTGTTCAATACAGATCACATTGTGAAGAGCACATGTTTTGGTAGTTACAGTTAGAGCAGGTGGAAAGGCAGTTGGTTTCTTGTTAAGGAAATGAGCAATTATCCTCCTGATTGTGGCACATGTTAGATACAGATCACATTGTGAAGAGCACATGTTTTGGCAGTTACCGTTGGCACAAGTTTAGCAGGTGGGATACAATGTGCATGATCAACAAGCATTGGTTATAATTAATGAGACATTTAACAAGCATTGGTCATTGCAAACTTGATATTCAAGGATATAATGAATATACCCAAATAAGTCTGAATGTTGCAAGCAACAGCATCTTACTGTAATCAAGCTCTTGGATGTGCTAGTGTACCCACAACACTTCTCCCACCCCCTCAAAGGCTGATGTGCTGGGCGTGGTTTCATAGGGTTTAACAGATGAAATTGTTGCACCAAATGGGCATGAACGAAAGATGCAGGTTCCAAGAAGGCTCAGAAGGATCATATCCTTTCCAGTCTATCAGATAATGCAATTTACCATGGATTCGCTTAGCATCTAAAATGCGACGTGCCTCGTATTCCTGATGCCCCTTGACAATGACTGGAGGGGGTGGTGAGTCAGGTCTGGTGTTTGGGTGGTAGGGTTTTAACAGAGATACATGAGATACTGGGTGTATTGTATATTCAGGAGGTAGTTGCAGCTTCAGCATAACTGGTCTTGTGTGATCTTGAATGGTCCTAGATAACGTGGTTGCAGTTTTCTGGGACTTGCTAAGGTAATGTTACGAGTAGAGAGCCATACTAAATCTCCAATTTGGTACGTCCGTTCGGGGCTTCTGTGTTCGTCAGCGTGTAATTTCATTTGGGTCTTGTGTTTAGGTAGCTTTTTTTATCACTTTCCATTGGATGTCCTCTAAAATCTTTAATCCTTCAGTGATGGAGGGGACTGAAGGGGTTTTAGTCTGGAAGGGTTACCGGGAGATTACGGGGATGGGTGCCGGTGAAAAAAAAAAGCGGTGAGCACCCTAACCCTGAGTGGATCGAGTTATTATATGTCAATTCTGCCAATCGTAGGGCTTGGTCCCAAGTCCCTGTTAGTGAGGATGGGAGGCACCTGAGTTTTTTTTCTAATGTCTGGTTAACTTTCTCCATTTGACCATCCATTTGAGGGTGGTAAGCAGAGGATAGGGCTATTTCTATGCCAAGTGAAGAGCAAAAGGCCTTCCAGAATCTTTATGTGAATTGACTGCCATGATCGGAGATAATTTTTGTGGGCAAGCCATGGAGTTTGACTATATGATGTAGGAACAGAGTGCTAAACTCAGCAGCCGTTGGTAATTTCTTGAGTGGCACGAAATGTGCCATTTTTGACAAGAGTTCTACTAAAACTAACACAGTATTATGTCTGTTAGATTCTGGTAATTCTGTAATAAAGTCCATGCTGACTGTGTGCCATGGTTTAAGGGTAATTGGCAAGGGTTGGAGAAGACCAGCGAGGTGTGAGGATTTATTCCGAGCACAGGTTGGGCATGAATTTACATGATCATAAACATCTTGGCACATGTTTATCCACCAACATTTTTGCGAACCGTTTTCTAAAGTCTTTTGTATACTTGGATGCCCAGCCAGAGTGGAATCATGACTCCAGACTAGTACTTGATGTTGCAATTCCTGCGTTAGAATGTACAATTTACCCACAGTAATAGTCCTATTCAATCATATTACATGGTTTTCTGAGCCACTGTTCAGGGGTGAGGTCATGAGATGCTGTCTTGACATTATCCATGAAGGTATCTATTGTGCTTAGAGCTAGCACTTTGTCTGCAGGTATTATACTGGGAGGCTTACAAGAACTAGCATCCTCTGGGTGCCCTATAAGTGACAACATATCTGCCTGATGTAGTTTGGTCCCTGGTCTGTATATGATAAGAAAAGCATCAGATTTAACATAAAATGGCTGCTCAGGATCTGGGTGGCGTAAAATAGGAGCAGAGGTGAAACTTCTTTTGAGAGTTGTGAATGCCTGCTGTGCAACTCGAGACCAGATAAATGGTTGTCCCTTCTTTAATAAGGTGGTTATGGGGACCACTATTGGTCAGAATTGTAGTATGAAGCGACTATAAAAATTGGCGAACCCAAGAATGTTTTGGACATCCTTAACAGATGTAGGAGTTGGCCATGAAAGAATAGTGTCTACCTTTTTGGGATCCATGGTCATGCCGCTGGATGATAAGTGATATTGAAGGAACCCTACTCTGTCTGTGTTAAAGGTATATTTTTCTAATTTGGCATACTGGGAGTGTTCATGTAGATGTTGCAGAATGGCCCTAATGTGCTGAGTGTGTTCCTGTTTATTTTGAGAGCATATCAAGATGTCATCTATAGAGACGACAACGCAGACATCAAGGAACTCATGTAATACATCATCGATAAAGTATTGGAATGCCTCTGGGGTGTTGCATAGCACAAAGGGCATCACAGTGTATTCAAACAAACCACACTTTGTCAGAAAGACAGTCTTCCATTTGTCTTCTTCCTTGACACAGATCAGCTGATATGCACTGCAAAAGTCTAGCTTGGTGTAAATGGTGGACCCCCGGATTTGGTCCAACAGGACCAGTATCAGAGGGAAGGGGTAATGATTTTTAATTGTTCCTTTATGAACCATTCTGTAATCAATACAAGCCTCAAATCTCTGAAATTTGTTTGCCACAAAGAAAAAAGGCGATGAAATGGGAGAAGTAGAATGTCTTTAAACCCCAAATCCAACAACTCATCCAAATACTTGCTCAGATACTGATTCTTGGGTTTTGTTTATGCATAAATTCTACTGCAAAGAAGGTCTGCTCCAAGAACTAGCTCTGTTCGACAATCATAAACCGTATGGGGTGGCAACTGAGTTGCTTTGACTGGGTCAAAGACATCTTGGAAATGCAGATATTCTTCTAGTAGAATAGTGGGAGAAGGGTCATTGGTTGCGGCACAATGTAGGGGTGTCCCAGGACAGCGGGCATCTTGATAGCACGTGGTCTTGCATAAGGTGGAGTCCAAGGTGACTGTTAGAGAATCCCAATCAATTTTCGGATTATGGCATTCGAGCCAGGGAATACCAAAAATATCGCCAAAGGTGGGGGTATCAATTAAGTCAAAGGTTGTATCTTCTGTATGACCATTGTCATATACTATGGTTAATGGATTAGTGTGAAACTGAATACAGCCAGAGGACAAGGATGAGCCATCAACTGCCCTTACTGGTTTGGGTACTGCCCTGGTTACACGTGGCACTCCCAGATTGTCCGCTATGGCCAGATCAAGGAAGTTACCTGTAGCACTTGAGTCTATGATCACTGACAGACTTTGTCTATTCTGAGGGGATAGAATGAGGGTTACTCTAATGGTCAGGTGTCTAGGTACATGGTTTAGTACATTAGTGAAGTATTGGAAGATCTGGTAAAGGGACCCTCTCGGAGAGGCGATCTCAGTTCTCTGCGAGAGCATTAGTTTCCCTGCTGCAGTTCGGGAACATTCAATCTAGTGACAGCTTTTTTCTTTTTAAGTTTAACTGTGCAGTCTCGTGTGAAGTGACATGATTTACCACAATATAGTTACAGATTGGCCTTATGGCACTGTTCCTTCTGTTCAATAGATAAAGGACTTCTAACTCCCCTAATTTGCATGGGTTCTGGTTCCTGTGCATTTTTTCGATTTTTGTTTTTAAAATCTGTTTTTAAAAGAACTACCCTAGGTTCACTCGGAGGATGTTCAGATTTCCTTTCTCCTAACTGATGATCTAGTCTCACTACTAAATTAATAAATTCAGCGCAATCGTCTGATAATTCAATGATATGGGATAAACTATCTTTTAAATCATCCCTTAGGCCACTGTAAAAAAGTGAGGTGCGTTTTTCTTCATGCCATCTAATCTCAGTAATCAACCGGTTAAAAGTAGTAATGTAAGTGAGAAGGTCCTTGGACCTTTGTCGTAAATGTAATAATTTGTTATCACAAGACTGGATAAAAACATGTTTTGCAAACAATTGTTCCTTAAAGGTGGCAAAATAATATAGGATGGGTTCTTTGTTTTCAGTAAGTGGAATAGACCAATTGGTGGCAACACCACCAAGAAAGGAAACTACAGAAGCTACCTTAGCAGCATCAGATGTAAATATTTGAGGTTTACACAAAAAATGCAATTGGCATTGGCTCATGAAAGCAGCAAAGTGAATTTTTCAGGGTTGGCCAACAACACAGATGTCAGAGTGGTCACTGTTACATGTAAATTCTGGTCAGAGGGATTAGCAGGAGTGGAAGTGAAGTGTTATGTACCAATTTTTGGGGGATTAATAATGGGTCTTGGACATGAGGGATCCCTCCATTGCGTAAAGGATGTGGAACCCTAAGCTCTTGATTCTCGGTTCGTAATTTCAGGACTTGTTCCTGTAAATTTTGTACTAGAACTACAAACTGCTCAGTTGGGGTTAAATGATCTGAATCATTTACAGACCCGTGATCCATGATGACTTCGCCCCAAGGGAACTTTAATGTTGTGGCTTGGCTTTCTGTTCTGTGCGAGCCCCTCAAATGAATTCCAGACGTTTCGATGGGGTGATGACAATTTCCCAATCCTGTTGAGGACTAACGTGACCGCGATGAAGAGTACATTACCCTCTCGCAGTTCCCCAAGGGGAAAGGGGTCTGTTGAAGAGAAAAAGAGAAAATACCAGATCTTGCTTCGTGGACTGCATAATCGGACTGCTGGACCCTTGACTGCATGTCGTGTTGTGTTCGGCGTCAAGAATTCTGATTTCTCAAAAAACTTTTTTAGGATTCTGGGCTGCAGAACAATTACTTCCTTAATACATTGAACTTGCATAAACTATTGTACATAGCATAATGTCAGTTATTGTTGACACATTGTGCATACGTTTCTATAAGGCTGACCAAGTCTCTTCTTTTTCCAATACTTTCAGAGTCTCTGAAGCAATGCCCAAACTCAATTTGGAGGGAGTTTGTTGTTTCCAGGATGATGTGTTAATATATGGTGAAACCTGGGAGCAGCATAATAAACAGATGGTGAACGATCTTGAAAAAGTCCCAAATGCAGGACTCACACTCAATTTGGAAAAATGTAACTTTGGGAAGAATGAAATCTCATATCTGGGACACACATTGACGAGTTCTGCTGTTAAGCCAAAGGAAGATCTGGTTGGCACAATTTGTACTCTAAAACCTGGAAAAAAGGAGAAAGTGGTATCATTTTTAGGCATGATTGCGTTCTACAGCAAGTTTTTTACCAATCCCTCTAGCAAGTCCCAGGGAATGAGAAGACTATGTAAGAAGGGTGTTGACTTTAAGTGGAGTCCAGATTGTTAGAGGGAATTTGAAACTTTCAGACAGGATTTGAGACAAATTCCTAACCTTAAAGAGTTTAGTGCAGATAAGCAGGCCAAGGTGGTCACTGATGTGAGTGGTAGGGATTGGGTGCTGTAGTGATTGATAAAGAAAATACTATTGCATTTGCGTCTACTGCTTTGAGAGGTGCAGAGTTTAATTATTTGGCCATCGAAAGAGAAGCGTTAGGGGTGTGCTGGGCAATCAAGAAATTCATACATTTCCTGTGGGGGAGACATTTCATAGTGGAAACAGACCATAATCCTTTAAAGGAACTTTTTATGAAGAAAGTGTTAGATTGTGTGTCTGTAAGAATAAGTAAATGGGTTGTGGAATTGCAAGTGTTTACCTTCCCAATGGGGTATATTCCAGGTGTGCAAAAGAGTACGGCTGACTGTTTGTCATGTCTGATTTTGGTGGGTGAAGAAGTGGATGGAACATTGGAGGAAGTTAAATGCTAGGATGAGAGTGTGTGTGTGTGCTTACTGAAGGGGCGAATTCAGAGGAGGAGTGGCAATCAGTGGTCATCCTTGATTAGGTGCTTGAAATGATTATTCCTTTCATCTTGAATTGTTGGCCTGGAAAGAATGAATGATAGATGAAGTACGCCCATATTTGATGATCAAAGATGAATTAACATTTCATGATGAGATGGTTTTTAGAGGGAACTGTTTGGTCGTTCCCAGTGGTATCAGAGGGAGAATCATAGATATGGCTCATGAAGGGCACTTTGGTGTTGTAAAAACTAAAGAAAGAGTAAGAGCTGATTTTTGGTGGCCAGGTCTAGGTTTTGATATGGAAAGGAAAATATGAGAGTTTTATGAGTGCAAAGACAGTGGGAACAATACATAAAATTAGATATTTTCTAATGGTGTGCTGCGATTTACCTAAGGAACCTTGGTAGGAAATATACATGGATGTGGTAGGCCAGTTGAGAGGGGAAAGAGTTACTCCTTATCTTTTGGTGGTCATTGACTTGATTTCTTGCTTGCTCACTGAGCCACTGGATTCAAGCTAGCCTGGAAGATGAGAGGTGATACCCCAAAACTGTCCCAGGATGCTTGTTTCTGGTACAGGGAGGACTTGGCCTGGCAGTTTGGGCTGGACTGTTCCCATGGGGAGCAGGGTCAAGACTGATTTGCATACGATTGGGTCCAAACGGGGATGGCATGGTGAGCAAAAGAACAATGGATTAAACTCAGATCTGTGAATGGGGGTGAGTGTTTGAAATGTTTCAGTACTCCGTTCATCATCCTTTTGTGTTGCTAAGGAAAGTGATGTTGCAACAGCCAGAAGCCAGAAAATCAAGTTTCAGAGTCTCCACCAGTGATTAATACCTAATTTATTTCACCATTCAGTTTCAGAAAATTGCAATACACCCAGTGCTGGATGCCTGTTAGACATCATATAGCTGTGCGATGGAACTGGATGAGTGCTGGATGACTTTAAGCAGCAACTGCGTGTTGTCTGCATGGGCTGATGTTGGAAACCCAAGTAACCATATCAAGCTCAATAGTGTCAGGGTGTTAATGTTAAACAAAATCAGGGGCATAGCTAACCTCTGTGGAACACTTCATTGCAATGAAGTGTCGCTGGACCAGCCCATGGGGGTGATACAGATTAGACTCCATTGCTAAGAAATGAAGCTGCCGGAATGGCCAGACACGGCTGAGAAATGAAGGAGAATACCTCCACACTATCCTTCTTCAAGCCATATGTGCAGCAGATCCAAAATTGTGACCAGAACATATTCACTGCTAGGCCCAGGGCAAAGGACAGCTTGCTGCTCATCAAGAAGACTATATGCGGCAAGATGAGTATTCAGCCATCTTACTAGGTTTTGCTCCATTATCTTGGCGATAACTTAAAGTAGCGCAATGGAGCAATAGTTTATCGGGTCAAATGTATCCAGGCCCAGGTTTTTGAGTGAGGGAGTAATAACTTTTTTTTTAGATGTTCTACTTCATTTACTGAGGCTTTGATGGCCATGTGATAATGCTTATATCTGTCCTGTGAGTAAGCCGGAAATAGATTCATAAGATTGGATATAAGGTTGGGGTCATCTGATGAGCCTGATTTCTGGTGGTCAACTAAAAAGGACTCTATTTGACTTCTGAGAGGATTACATGAACCACCAGACTCCTTATGTTTGCCCCTTTTCTTGAATTTATTGCTCATAAATGTTGCTTTCTACAGCCAGCATTGCCCGTGACATTGCCCTGAAAGTCTGACATCTCAGACTTTCGCTTCTTCTCTTTTCAGACTTCCACTTCTACTCATCTCAGCCAGATCTCAAATTGTTGTACCTTTGTAATCATTGTTTGAATGGAAAGCTCCATCCCAGTCACTTTGCGCTCCAGGCTTCCCACCGCAGCAGGGATTGTCAACCTTGTATTGTGGAATACATGGACTGTCAAGCCAACCGTTGTTTCTCCATCTGGCACCCTCTTAGTGATAATCAGCCCTGGTTGATTCAGATCTCAGCAAGCGACGTTTGGGAGCTAAAAGGCAGGAGTGGCTCCAGAAGCTCAGGAGAAAGTGACCATTACATTTCCGTGACTTGACCCGTATTTGCCAAGCGTGTTTGCGTGTTTATAGATTGTTTTGTTTCTTCACAAAATCAATTGTTCCAGGCTAGAAAGCTCCTATTTCTATTGTTAGGGAGTGGATAGGAGGAACAGGCAGCATGGTAAAGGCCCATGGGCTCCTGCATCCCAATATTATTATCACATTCAGTTTCACTTATTTTGAGTATGGAACATGCAGGCATGGGTTCTAATCTTAGTATTGGCATATGACCAGCCCTAGTGCTATTGTAGGCAAATTGCTATATTTCCTTTTGCCTCAAATTGTATATGCAATGTAATAACTAACCTTACCTCAGTATTATTCGCATGCCATGTATAGACTATGGGGCTCATTATGACATTGGCGGTAAATACCACCTACCACCGCAGTGACGGTCGCCAACATACCGCCACGTCAGCTTCCATCCGTCTGCCATATTATGAGCACTGCTTGACTTCCGCAAAAAATAAGGGCGGAAATCCGGCAATGTTCATAGTGACGGAAGGTGGTAACCTGGCGCTACTAACACCAGCACCGCCCCACCAGTAGAACACTGCCAGCTGTATTATGACTAGTAATACGGTCTGGTGGTGTTCTGCTGGTGGGGCGCTGCTGGCGATATCAGCGCTCCTTCTTGTTCCCTGCTGGACGACTTCCTCGCCGGACAAGGTAAGTCGGGCGTCTGACGGGGGAGGGGGCTGGGAGGGCGGGGGTGTTGTGTGTGTGTGTGTTTCTGAGTGTATGCATGAATGTGTGAGTGTGTGTGAAGGCGTCTGTGTGTGTTGTGTTGTTTGTGTGGTTGTATGCGTGTGAGTGAATGCGTGTAGTAATGGTGACTTGAGTGCATGTCTGCATGTCAGTGTGATTGTGTATAAGAATGTGTGAGTATGTTTGGAAGTATGCATGTATGAATTTGTGTATGCCAGTGTAAGTGAATGGGTGTATGTGTGGTGCATGTGGGTGTCTGTGTGCATGTATGCGGGGATGTGTGGGGTGAGGGGTGCTGTGACTGTAGTGGTGGTGGGGGAGGTGGGGTGATGTGTGTGGCTGTGGGTGGGTGGGGTCAGTTGTGTGGTGTCTGCGTGTATAGGAGGTGGGGTGAGTGAGTGGATCGGAGGAGGGTGGGGAGTTAGTTTGTGGATCAGAGGGGGTGGGAGGGTGAGTTTGGATGGAGGGAGGCATCAGGTGAAAGAATTCCCTGTCACCGGTAGGGCCTACCACCATGGTTTTCGTGGTGTTGCTAACGCCAGGAAAACCATGGTGGTAGGCCGGCTCATAATGCCATGGGCAGTACTATGTCAGCCACCGGGCTGGAGATAGACATCTCCGGCCCGGTGGCTCATATCGCCATGGCGGTAGGAGTGGAGAAGTGGCAGGTTGGCTGCAGCCAACCCACCAATCTCATAATGTGGCGGTATGTACCGCCAGCCTGTTGGTCAGAAGACCGCCAGGGACATAATGAGGGCCTATATATCTCTGCAGGGACCTGCCATTGACATCTATTCAGTGTTTTTTTTACTATTCTTACCTGGATCACCTGGAAAAATTATAAAATTGGAGCAAAGTAAATGCTCCTGCATTAAACCTTTAAAAGTAAATAGACTTTTAAGTGTACACATTATTCACAAGATATAGCAGCACAGTGCACTTAAATCAATAGTCGTTGACTCCACCCCCATGTTAATCAGGTGCTTTTTGTGATATTAACACAAATACAACTCTTGCCTTGGTTGGGGCCTACAAGATGTAGATTAACTTCAGATGACTGGCATCACACATTCCTGCCTCAATAGTTATGTCATTGGAGCCTACAATATGCATACCATCTAGTTTCCATGGCATGTACTTAGCATACGGTAGTTGTACACACATAAACCTTGATGCCTTAATAGATTTCAAGGGCTTCTAATGTTTCCTTTTCAGAATATCAGCCTCACTCCATCTACCACACCTCTAACCACTCACCCTCCTAATACAGTTTTTAGTGGAGTACACTGCGGCGATGACACAGAAATCTAAGAATCTTATGGCTAAGTTAAGTTGCTGCTTATCAAGGTTGGTAGTGGTGCTATTCAGTGTGGATCTGAATATCTTGGCACTGACACCCAGACAGGAGCATATGGGAGAGGGTGCAAGCAGCCCTTACCATCTCTGTGTCATAACATCCACATAAACTAAACATGCCAGACAGCAACCCTCTCAATCTCCTTTCCGGTGGATTTAGATTGCACCACTCTGGGATGGATCTCTCAGCCTCTATAATAATTCTGAAAATATGAGTACGTGTTTCTATGTGCTGTACCTGGCACCCACACTTTGATTTCACAATGCTGTGTTTGTTGAATAAAGGGTTCTCCTCTTCTTCTTTTGAGTGAACTCCTTATAGTATTCTTTGGTCACTTAACCGTGCTCCAGGGGGTTGGTTTGTTACACTTCTAGTTGAACTCCATATCTCTGGTGGGGGGACATTCCTGTGTAGCCCACCTAGAACATCACTTTTTGACTCCTGTGATCCTCATCAATGGTGACTTCTATACAGACCATCCTAGAGCAGGTAAGTTTATTTGATATTCTTCGAACAATGTTCTCCCATGGAACCATTCTTCCTGGTGGTTACAGAATGTATAGTTAGCCTATTAAGAGTTTGATTGTAGATATTTCAATTAGAAGTCTGGTGCTCTGGCTGTGACTAGGGTGTCTTCAAATACACTACTCATCTTGGTTGCTGATCTGCATGTGTTGTTACTCAGGGGTACAGACTTCGCACTGGTGATGAGTGACCTATTGAAAGACCCAACACACCAGGAGGATCATATACTTGTAGTAGGTGCACACAGAGGAGTGACAGAGTTCTCAGGATGGGAACTCCACAAAGGAGTGACAAAATGAAGGAGGAAAATGTGTTCCCTATGCAGACTATGGTAGTGCGAGTGATAATCGACCCTGGCTGTCGTTTTCAGATCTTTTGAGACACTTAAGGTACTGTACATTTTGAATGACTGTCACAACACTAAGGGGGTCATTACAACCCTGGCGGTACAAGACCGCCAGGGCTGTAATGACGGAAGCACCGCCAACAGGCTGGCGGTGCTTCCCAGGTCATTACGACCGTGGCGTAAGCGCCACGATCGCACCGCCGGGGCCGGCGGTTTCCCACCACAATGGCCCCAGCGGTAGTAATCCACCAGGGCAGCGCTGCTAGCAGCGCTGCCCAGGGGATTACGAGTCCCCCTACCGCCAGCCTTTTCCTGGCGGTTTGAACTGCCAGGAAAAGGCTGGCGGTACGGGGAGTCGCGGGGCCCCTGGGAGCCCATGCACTGCCCATGCCAATGGCATGGGCAGTGCAGGGGCCCCCTGACAGGGCCCCGTGCAGCTTTTCACTGTCTGCATAGCAGACAGTGAAAAGCGCGACGGGTGCAACTGAACCCGTCGCATGGCCGCCGGCTCCATTTGGAGCCGGCTCCTGTGTTGCGGCCGAGATCCCTGCTGGGCAGGCGGACGGGAACTAGGTTTCCGCCCGCCAGCCCAGCGGGGATCTCAAATGGCCGCAGCAGGGGTGTGGCTGCATTGGCGGCGGCCCGTCGGTCCGATCTTGGCGGGCGGCTTCAGCTACCCGCCAAGGTCGTAATGAGGGCCTATGTTCTGAATGAGTCAGAGTTCAAGGTAAAATGAAAAGCTGGATCAAGTTAAAAGATTCTCGTCCTGATTTAGAGTTTGGGGGACGGGTTACTCCATCAAAGACGTGATGGATATCCCGTCCACTGTATTGCGATTCACATAGGATGTAATGGGATCATAATACGGTGGGCGGGATATCCCTCACGTTTGTGACGGAATAGCCCCATCCATCAAAATCTAAATCAGTCCCTCTGTTCATTAAATGTGGAGGCACTTGTGTTGTGTGCAGTGAGCGTGGTTGTGAGATTTTGATGATCAACAAAAGCTGCTTATCAATGGAATGGGTGCCCACAGAATTTGAATTACCCACATATATATATAACAGTAAAGGCTGAGAAGCAATAGAGGAGGAAATAAGTTTGCGGTGGGACAAAGTGCACAGGCCCAGCTTGACTCAACTGTGAGCTCATAGTAGGAGTTGATATGCACACTGAAAAGTGGGATGCGCGTTGGATATAGATTAAATGTATGCGTAATCTGCATCTGTGGGTGTGCACCTGCAGGTGGACCTTCAAAGCAGCTCGGTTAATGAGCAATGGAAGGCACTCTGTGCTCACTTTCATGAGCAGAGGGAGGCTGACATTAAGCAGGCACTTCTGAATCTTATGGTGTCTGTTATGTGCACTCCGTGGTCTGAATCTCTATATTTGCACAACCTATCACAGTGTCACCTGTAATATTGGATATTACAGCAAGTTATTTCTATTTAGCTGAGCAAGGTGGGTGGATTCTCGTTATTGGCATGAACACCTGCAGCATCACCTGTTTTCACAGGATATTACAGCACATTATTTTAACTGTGCAAAGTGGAAGGAAAATCATAGTACTCAACAGTGAGCCACACTCTAAAGGTGGATTGTGTTTGCCAGTTAAACACCGGATAATTTGCCAATCGAGATCCACACACCAACAGTGGATCATAGAAAGTACTTATAGACATTTATGTAAATATATACATATACATCTTATGCAAAGTTGTTTCTGCAGCTTATTGACATACAGAGTCATCCATACATTTTCTGTTCAAAACTATTTTTGTATTGTTCTCTTGATCATTGCTATTGTCTTTAATAGAAATATTAACCCCAATATTCTTTATGTCCCTTCTGGAAGAATCAATCTTGAGATGAAGTAAGTAGAAAAAAAGGGTCCAGAATTATCCTGCAGTCTATGGTCCTAATATTGTCTTAGAAAAGTAAGGTATACCCACCACAACATTGTTTGGTGTAGAAGAACAAGAAGTGTTGGAGTAGTTGCCTGATTTTGATGTAGAACAATCCAGCGGTCTGAATGTATCCACATTCTGTGTAAAAAAAAATTAAATGTTAATTTTCTACCACAAATAAGTAATAATATATTGGAACGCTATCATTTCAGAAGGCAAACACAAAGAGGAAGGTGAAAAAGTAGGGAAATTTGTATCACCACTTAGAAAATTAGCTTCAACGTGTAAAGGTGGTGTATGAACCGATGAATGCATCAGAGATCAATTTTTGCTTACTTGTAATATAGATAGAATCAGAGAAGAGATCTTGTTAGACGTTTACCCCACCCCCTTCTGATGTATTAGTAGTGGCAAAACAAATAGAACACATGATGGATTGTGTAAAAGGAGGTAAAAAATGTATGGTTAATGCCATTAAGGAGAGATAATTTGAACTCAGCACGGGGTCTGATACTGGTTTAAATAGTGAGTGTTTTCATTGTGAGCAAGTGCAACATGTGGCCATCTGTAAAGATTGGCCAGCAGTAAGACTGATGTTCAGTAAATGTGGTGAAAAGAAGCACTATACGGTTACAGAAGTGTGTGATGGAATAGTGTTACAGATGAGCGATGTTTCTGCAGGGAGCCCAAAGGACAAAGTGAAAATAGATGATGCAGAAGTTGAGAACATGTTTGACTCATGCTCAAGGATGACTATTAGTAGAAATGGGGTCTCTGGTTGGCAGTCAGTTTGCACTCTGTCCAAGCAGGGACCCTCACTCTAGTCAGGGTAAAAGAGATACACACTTGGATACCCCCTGCGCACCCCATTGGAAGCTTGGCACGAGCAGTCAGGCTTATCCCAAAGGCAATGTGTAAAGTATTTGTACCAACACACACAATAATACAGTGGAAACACTACAAAATGGACACCACACTGGTTTAGAAAAATAGCCAATATTTATCTAAATCAAACAAGACAAAAACGAAAAAATCCAACATACACAAGCAAAGTTATGAATTTTTCAAGATGGAACTTCTTTAGCGCTTAGAAGCACAAATGCTTCGAATTGGTGATGTCATGGCATCGTGACAGAATCGTTCCCAACAATCCAACGCTAATGGCACCGGTCTCGGAGTCGCACAGTCCCCCAGGTACAGTACCTGGTGAAAATGAGGAAACAAGCTGGTGCACGGAGTCGGATATCGAGGCCTTGCTGTATCTGGTGCAGCGTCGGTTCCCAGGTTGCAGAGTGAAGGAGGTGAGGCATCGGTGCGAGGCGTCGGCTCCTTGCTGCGGAGCTGTGGAGGTGAAATAGCATTGGTGTGAAGTGTTGGATCCTCGCACTTCCGGCGGGGTCGATATCCAGCGGTAACGGCGTGGTGCGGCAAAGTCGGGTGTCACCAATGTCGGTGACACAGCACTTCGGGGCTGATGGAGTCGTGGACTTCAGCGTGACTGTGGCGGCGTCGGGCCTGCGGGGTCGTCACACTCCACCGAGGACCACGGCATCAGTTGCAGGCAACATTGCGGGATCCGCCAGCAACGTCAGTCCGGAGTTGTCCGAAGTCAGTGCACTTGGTTCTTCTTGGTTTTTCACCAGCTTTTCCTTGCAAGGACCAAGGGACTGGATTAGGCACAACTTGGCAGGGTAGGAGTCTCAGCATAGAGTCCAGGCGCTGGTAGAGGATGTCTTTGATGGCCCTGAGACTTCAGAACAGGGGGCAAGCTCAATCCAAGCCCTTGGAGACACTTCACAAGCAGGAAAATACCACAAAGTCCAGTCTCTGTCCTGTTTCAGGCAGAAGCAGCAACTGCAGGCCAGCTCAGCAAATCACAGTCACAGGCAAAGGGGCAGTACTCCTCCTCCAGCTCTTCAGCTCTTCTCCTTGGCAGATGTTCCTCTTGGTTCCAGAAGTAATCTGAAAATCTGGGGTTTTGGGTCCACTACTTATACCCCTTTCTGCCTATGAAGTTGGCAAACTTCAAAGGAAAGTCTCTGTTGTTCACAAGATCCTGCCATGCCCAGGCCAGTCTCCAGACTCACATGAGGGGTTTGGAGACTGCAGCTCCCTTTGTGTCACTAAATAGTGAAGCTCCACAAATAGTCCAACTGTCAGTCTGACCTATACAGGGAATACACAAGCAGACTGAGTCACAGAATGGTTTAAGCAAGAAAATGCCCACTTTCTAAAAGTGGCATTTTCAAACTGACAATTTAAAAACCAACATCTCCAAAAGTTGTACTTTTAAATTGTGAGTTCAGAGACACCAAACTCCAGATCTCTGTCTGCTCCCAAAGGGAAACTACACTTGAACGTTATTTAAAGGCAACCCCCATGTTAACCTATGAGAGAGATAGGCCTCCGAATTTGGCAGTATTTCACTGTTAGGACATGAAAAACACATCACTACATGCCTACCTTTAACATACACTGCACCCTGCCCATGGCGCTACCAAGGACCTACCTTAAGGGTGCCTTACATGTATAAAAAGGCAAGGTTTGGGCCTGGCAAGTGGGTACACCTGGCAGTTCGAATTGGCAGGTTAAAATTGCACACACAGACACTGCAGTGGCAGGTCTGAGCCATGTTTACAAGGTTAGTCATGTGGGTGGCTAGATCAGTGCTGCAGGCCCAGTATTTGATTTACAGGCCCTGGACACCTTTAGGGCGCTTTACTAGGGACTTACTAGTAAATCAAATATGCCAATCATGGAAAAGCCAATTACACATACAATTTACACAGGGAGCACTTGCACTTTAGCAGTGGTTAGCAGTGGTAAAGTGCCCAGAGCAACAACACCAGCAGAAACAGTGTCCAGCACACTGTCAAAACATGGGAAGCAGAGGCACAAAGACAGGGGAGACCACACCAAGGATGCCAGGTCTAAGAACTATTATTTCTAAAGAAGCATTCAACAATTTGTTTGACAAAAGTGTGTCTTAAACAGATGAATAGATGAACAAATATGGACAACCTATCAAAACTGAAGGGGTATTTTCATGGACAGAGTGCAAGAATAGATTTGCTTTGTCAAAAGCGTATGTGCAGGTAAAGTTGACAACATATTGGAGTAGATGGTACAAAAAGAGTTAGGGGTATTTTGGGTTCCAACAAACAGCCATAGGTTCAAATATAAGTAGTTTATTGCAGGAAAGTACCCTGTTTTTGTCTGCTGTCAGTGTGTTGTGACTGTGTTCACTGGGATCCTGCTAACCAGAAACCCTGTGTCTGTGCTCTTTCTCTATAAATTTGGTTGAGTAGGACTTGGCACACCCCACAATTGGCATACTGGTGCCCCCATGTAAGTCCTTAGTATATGGTACTTAGTTACCCAGGGCACTGGGGCACCAGGGGTTCCCCAATGGGCTGCAGCATATATTGTGCCACCCAGGGGAGCCCATGCAAAATGTGTCTGCAGGCCTGCCATTACAGCGTGCGTGAAAAGGTGCATGTACCCTTTCACTACAGGTCACTGCACCAGATCACTGTAAGTCACCCCTGTGATGGGCCCTCCTAGCCTAGAGGGAAGGGTGCAAGTACCTGTGTGTGAGGGCACCCCTGCATGAACAGAGGTGAACAGAGGTGCCCCCACGAACTTCAGCTCATTTTTCCTGGACTTTGTAAGTGCGGGGAAGCCATTTTACCCGTGTACGGGACACAGGTCACTAGCTATGTCGAGCTACATATTGATAACTCCGAACCTGGGTATGTTTGGTATCAAACATGTCGGAATTATACCCCAATACTGTTGCCAGTATTGGTTGTATGATTCCATGCACTTTGGGGGCTCCTTAGCGGACCCCCAGCATTGCTCCTACTAGTCGTGTGGTTTTCCGGGCAACCTGTGCTGCTGCAACCCCACAGACAGGTTTCTTCCCACCTGCTGCTTAGCCATCTCAAGCAGAAGAAGGCAGAACAAAGGGGTTCCTTTGGTGGAGGGAGGCAACACCTTCTCCCTTTGAAAATAGGTGTTACATGGCTTGGGAGAGGTAGCCTCCCAAGCCCCCGGTATGCTTTGAAGGGCACATTTGGTGCCCTCCTTGCATAAACTGTTTTTCACCACGGCTCTGGTGCGAAACTGGACAGTGGAAAGGGGAGTAACCACCAGGGGTGGTGCACAGAGCTCTTCCAGGTGGCTACTTCATTCTGCCATCTTGAATCCAAGATGGGTAGGGGCTCCTGGGAGCATCTGAGTGGCCAGGTCAGGAAGGTGATGTCACAGCCCCCTCCTGATAGGTGGTCACCCTGCTAGGTGACAAATCCCCCTGGGCTATTTAGGGTCTCCCTCTAGGGTGGGTCTTCAGATTCAATGTGCCAGATTCCAGCAGAACTCCTTTGCATTGTTTACTTCATCTTCTGGCCACCAGGACTGCAAGTGGACCCTTCAGGAACCGACAATCTGCAACTCCAGCGACGACTCCGCTCTGCAACTTTGTTTCTCCGGCTCCTTCCAGCAACTGTAACATTTCCCTGGCTGTGCATTCTCTAAGGGCAACGAGTATTCAGCCTGCACAAGAAGCAATAAGGAATCTCTCTTAGAGTGAAGGAGGCACTCCTCTGCACCCGCAGGCACCAACTGCAACGACGACCGGCTGTGTGGATCTTCTCTCCTCCGGCATGTTTGGTATTAAACATGTTGGAGGAGATCCTGTATCACAGGTTGTGGTCTTGAGTGGTCCACGTGGTCTTGGGAGACAGAAAGCCCTTGCCGCTCCTTGCAGGACAGTACCCCTGTGCACCGTGACTCTTGTAGTTACCAAGGCTGGTTTGTTCCTCCTCCAAGGGATAATCAGGCTCTGTGTAGCCCTGACCTCCAGCACTCTTCCCTACAAAGCACAGTCTTGTGCTTGCTGTTCCAGCGACGTAGGACTCTTCTCCAGGTGTGCTGAGTGGGCCTCACTGCGACTCCTGTGCCTGCTGCCTGTGGGGGCTGCATCCATGTCTTCTGACTCTCCACAGTGCTAAGGGTCACCTGGGACTCCCCTCTGTGGGTTGAGTCCTCCCGGACCTTACTGGTCCCCGGCAGCTCTGCAGTTCTTCATCTGCGACTTTTGGCTTTGCCAAGGCTTGCTGGTGGTTTTCCAACACCACTGACTGACTGCAACTCTTTTGCGTTGTGGGACATTGCCTGCATCACCTCTGAAGCTCTTCTCCTGCTCCACTGCTGCACAGCTGCCTCCTTGTCTCCAGAAGGTTGAGTAGTAGCTCCTGCCTCAACTGGACATTCCAACTTGAACTGGACTTGGTCACCTTCTTTTGCAGGTCCTCTTCTGTCAGGATCCATCTTTGGTTTCTTCCAGTCTTGCTTGGGTCTTACACAATCCTTTTCCAAAGTTTACCTGTGGGTTTGGGGAAAATCAAGTACTTACCTCTTCTCTCCTGGTCGCTGGGGGGCACCCTGGAACTTTGGAGTTCCTTTTTCCTCCAGCTCCCTTCTACAGATTCCACTTCCTTGGTTGGTGGACTGCCTTTCACATTCTACTTATTTAGCATATGGTTTGGTCTCCCCCTAGGGCCTTCACTATTTTCTATTGTTTTACTGTTTGCTATTGCTTTCAATGCTAATCACTGACTTCTAAGGTGTATGTAATAGTGTGTTTACTCACCTCCTTGTAGAGTATTGCCTATACAGTATTTTAGTATTTGTGTTACCATAAAAAGTACCTTTATTTTTGTAACACTGTGTGGTGCCTTCATGTGTGTAAGTGCTGTGTGACTGTAGCGGTATTGCATAAGCTTTGCATGTCTCCTAGATAAGTCTTCGCTGCTCATACACATCCACATCTAAAGAGCCCTGGCTTCCTAGACACTGCCAACACCTCAGTAATAGGGGGTACCTGGACCTGGTATAAGGTGATAACACCATAGGTGCTCACCACACACCAGGCCAGCTTCCTACATTCATCGTCAACCAACATTTGAGAACTAAATTCCTG
Organism: Pleurodeles waltl; assembly: GCF_031143425.1. Taxonomy (NCBI): domain Eukaryota; kingdom Metazoa; phylum Chordata; class Amphibia; order Caudata; family Salamandridae; genus Pleurodeles; species Pleurodeles waltl. The sequence goes on along the minus strand of NC_090447.1, from coordinate 90,198,711 downwards.
AAGTATTAAAGGAAGTGTTGGTGTGTCTTAAGACCTACATACACAGAATTAGATTATACAAAGAAGCTGTTCCCGTGGTATTATGAGTGAGGAAGTTACCAATCAGTGTGCAAGGTGCAGTGAAAGAATTCGGAAAACTATGCAGAATAGGTGCGGTAGTGGAAGCCTCAAAGTAGTTGGCCCTCATCGTGGTGGCTTACAAAGCTGATTGGAAAATCTACTTGTGCTTGAGAGCCCTTAATGTGATGGTGGCAGACAGGTTTCCTCTACTGAATACCTCTGAGGTTTTAAGAGAACTAGGTGGGGCCAGGTTTTTGTAATGTTAGACTTGGTGTGAGCCTACTATCAAGTGTGGTAACACAGAGACTCACAAGAGTTGACTGCATTTGTTACACCAAATGGAGCATATAAGTGTAAATAGATGCCATGTAGACTGCTTTCTTCTCCCTCTGTATTTCAGAGAGCCATGCCTTCCATGTTGACGTCCATACTAGGTGTGTTTTACTACCAAGACAATGTGTTGATGTGTGGCAACACCCCATTACAACACGATGAGAGAGTGACACTATTTTTAGGAAAAATCAAAATAGAGAAATGTGGGTTTGGATATGAAAGGATCAATTACCTATGACACAGCGTAGCAGCAGGCGGCGTGGAACCTAAGAAAGAATTAGTAGATACCATGCTGAAGTTAGTTGCTACCATCAATAAGGAGGACTTGCATTCATTTTTAGGAGTGATAGACTTTTATAGTAAATTCATTGATAACTTGGCAAACAGAACATTTAATATGAGGACAAGGAATGCAGTGAAGAGTTTAGCGATGCCAAGAAGTCTTTGTCAAAAGAACCGATGTTGAAAGCATTTGTTCGAAGACAAAAGGCCATTGTAACGATGGATGCCAGGTCAAGAGGTTTAGGAGCTGTAGTGTTACAGGAAAATGTTACAGGAGAAGGGACCATTGCGTTTGCCTTCAGTGCCTTACAAGGTGTGGAAGTCAGTTGGGAGTCATGGAGAAGGAGGCGTTGGTTGTGTTCTGGGCTGTGTGTAAGTTCAAAAGTTTCAATTGTGGTGCTACATTCAAAGTACATACAGACCACGGTCCACTGAAAGAATGTTTTATGAAGAAAGGCCTGGAAGCAGTGTCCAGCAGAATTAGATGCAGGGACAACAATTTGCAGGAAATCACAATTGATGTTGAATAAATACATAAAATCCAACCCAGAGCGGTTGATTGCTTGTCTGTATAGATGGATGATTCTGTTGTCTAAATGAAAGGAAAGGCGGATTAGTCAACAGAGAAGGTGTCTGCAGTAACAAGAGGAATATTTTCAGAAAAAGTGGAAAGAAGAAATGGAAGGTGACAAAGTTTGGATAAGGTAGGGAGAATGCTTACTGATGGGTGGGACTGTAGACAAATGGAGTTGGAGTGAATAGGACCTTTCTGGGTGATTAAAGGCGAATTGGTGGAGGTTGATAGTTGTTTGTTCAGGGGTCCAAAGCTGATTCACCCAGGGTGTTGTGAGAGCTAGACATGCAGCATGAAGAACATTTTGGCTTTGAAAAATGAAAGAAAAACTAAGGCAACACTTCTGATGGCCAGACATGGATGTGTAAATTGAGAGGTTGGTCAGGAATTGTGTACAGTGTTGTAACAGTGATAAGATTTTGTTAACCAAAAAACACCAATGCATTGCTGTTAGATTCCTGGTGGGCCATTGGTGAAGATACCAATGGATATTGTGGGTGATGGGCTGATGAGGTGACTTGTCCATACGTGTTGTTGCTTGTGGATTTATTTCCAAGATGGCTAAAGTTTGTCTCTGATATCTACACTGGGAGTGTCATCAAGTTCTTAGTGAAGACATTGACAAGAGAAGGACTGCCTTCGTCAGTTCTTACAGACAATTGGGTCCAGTTGTGTTCCAAGGAAACGCAAGCATTCTTGGAGATTAAGGAGCTAAAACATCACCGCTGTGTTTTGTATCATCCTGGCACCAAAGGTGTGGTACAAGGGTTTAACAAAATGCTAAAGGAAGAAATTCAGTTGGCTAGGTGCCATGGAATGAACTAGAAGAAAGTAATTAAATGCCTTCTGGCATATCAGCTGGCTCCACAACAAGCAACAGCTAAATCTGCTTTTGAATTGTTTAGGCGAGGGATATCTAACACCAAGCTAGTGCCAGGTGGGTGAAATGGCAGAAAAGTTGAATGAATGTGGATCCTAGTGATTCCTGGGCACAGAGAGAGTTGAAGTTACAACATGAATGGAAGAAAGTTTATGGCAAAGTGGGTAACACAAGAACAGTGGTAGCAAAGTTAGGAGATTGGGTAAAGGTCAGAGTTCCTCCTGGAAATAAGGTGTGGTCAAAATGTACCAGGCCTGTGAAAGTATTGAAGATGTTTTTGGAGTGCAGGCAAACCCCAGGATGGGAAGATTTGGAACCTAGAAAGAGCTGCAAAGTGCTCTATATCCTATTGTAATTGCTCTACATAATGAAACAAGCTGGGACAGTAAAGAACGGACAGTAGATGTCTTACCAGTGAGGGTAAAGGTAATATATTTTGAAGTAACCCAAGTTGTGGGGCCCGGAGATGGCGTGAACGCCTTTATCATCCGGGGTTTTTAAAAGACTAGGTTACCAGATAGTTTAATAAAGTCACCAAGTGTTCATTTATATAGGTTAACTCGTATTCTGTTTCTTCTTTATTTTAGTTGTGTATTTTGAATTATTAGTTTTCATTATTACTTTGCTCATCGTGATATTTAAAAAAACAAAACCTGAGGTTGTGTGGTATTCTTCACACAATGTTGTGTCATGGAGCCATCCTTCCCGGGGGTTCCACAATGTACAGTGAGGTAAGTAAACATCTGGTTGTAGATATGTGAATTAGAAGTCTCCTGCTCTGGCTGTGGTGCAGGCGTCTTGGAATAAGCTGCTCATCTTGGCCCCTGATCTACATGTGTCTTTACTAAGGACCACGGACTTCACGTATATGCTTGTGTGACTGTGTCAATTCCAACACCACCCTGTAACACAGCTGCCAACATCCTTCCAGCTGGGTACTTTGAAATTGCGCCCAGAATCCAGATGCAAATGGGAGCGCACTGATACTTCTTCAAGGGTATGAAACGCTATATGAGTGAGTGCTTCAGTTGAATCAGGCCAGCCTTTAGGGTGGGCGAGCTGGGCCCACGCCCAGGGCGCTACCCTTCTGAGGAGAGCATGGCCTGCCGTCCATATTCACGCTTATACCGAGCTCCAAACAGAAATGCGCTTAAACACTTTTAGGAAGTTTGTTCTCCTTAGTTTTATTTTCTATCTCGTGGAACCCTTAGGCTTCCCCACCTCATTTTAACCCTGCAAAGTTTTTTAACACACAATAACTAAAGACGAGAGAGAGAGAGAGCGCAAAATGTGGCTTCGCCCAGGGTGCTATCTAAGCCATGGCCAGCTCTGAAAGCCATAGACCAGGCTTTTTCAATGAGTAGCTCGTGAGCTGCTGGCAGTTCTCCATCCACCAGGGATTAGCTCTCCTGTGTGCAGCCAAGCCTACTAAATGAGATGATTTTGCCTGTTGTGGTCACTATTACAACACCAATAACTCACTAATATGTAGCCCAAGAGAAATTTCATTGAACATAAGTAACTCTTGTTACAAAAAAAGTTGGAGACCCCTGGAATAGAGTGTCAATGTTAAGCTGCATTTGCAGAGTTGTGTATTTGTACTTTTAATTCTTGAACCTGCAGCTATCCATGCTGACCACTAGATGTCGCTCCCACCCTACAATTCATGAGAGAATTTCATTTATTTCTCACTTGAGTTATCACTGTACCTCGGCTGACACGCAGCCTGCAGTCAGTGCTCGACAAGCGTCAGTCACTCAGATACAAGGGCATTTTCTTGGGAAGAACTTTTTCCAATGTCTTTCAAGGTTCCATTTTCCACAGGTCACACCTCGCTTGTTGCAATCAATCTCAGGGCATTAGTCACAGCAGTGGCCAGCTTGGAGAGCCATGAAGGTGATATTGATGGATGGAGGTGTCAGCTCTCCCTCCGTCTTTAGAGGTTCTGTTTAAGGTTAGATATTTTTAGGAGTGCCACCTCTGAATCACTGTCTTTGCCAATGCATTTCAACGAGACGTGTTCTGACCTCACTCTAGTTAAGTGAAAGCTCACTTAACATGCGAGTACATGACAAAGTCATTTCAGTGGAGAACACGCAGCCCTTTATAGAAAAACATTTTACCTCTTGACATGATGTTGTTTTATCGCGAACACTCAAAATAACAATTCCAAAAACGAAGTAGTTCAAAATTTTAACTTCATTTAACCAGAAAATTAAAGTAGTCTACACAGTGCTTAATTTGTAAATAAAAATGGGCCGGGACCCAAAGCTCTCCTCTGAAACATGCGGCTGTTACAATTAAATGTGAGAGCACAAACTACTGAGGCTGAGCAATCCTAAAGCCATCTCGGGCCTCTTCAATCCATTTACAGCCACTCCCTGCCCCCTCAGCGCACTCTTGCAGCTTTCTGCTTACTCCCTTTGTGACGCTTTTTCACTTTTCTCTTCCTCCGTCTTTCCCATAGGTGTCTTTTACTTGCAGAAAATGCCTAAGGCCGAAAAATAAGTGCCGGCCCTCAAAAGTAAGTGGAGGTGCCCTGCTCAGGAAACCAATGGCTCAAATTAAGCACTGGGTCTACATTGGAATAGTAAAAACTCCCTGCCTCGTAAACCTCATGACTGCTAGGGCTTTCCTTACTCAACCTCCTGCCCTTCCTGACACCCTCCACTCCCCCACCAGCTAAGCTCTTTTTTGGGACATTGGGGGTAGCTTGTGTTAAACCTTCAAAACTTTTTTTTCCCACAAACAGTATTCATGTTAAATTTGCATCCTTTATTTCTAACATTCTGAGGATTCTAAAGGTACCCAGGGTATATAGATTTCCTAGAGGCAATAATGAAAATTGTCAAAATAAAGATACTTTTTGTTTTTTTGTGTTAAAAAATTTGAAAAGGGTCCTGTGCAAGAAAGCGTATGATTATTTTTCTGAAAATGGCATCAACCAAAAGTTTGCTGATCAAGGATGAACATCTTGCCAGCTTTCAGGAATAAGCGTCAAAAACATTTTTCTCCCAAAGGTTTTGCATTTTTCTAAGAGAGTCCATGGTTTCAACATGCTTGCCATTTGTGGTAGAAATAGGTGTGAAACCCAAGTGTTGTCCTGGGCAGGTATTCATTTCTGAAAAGTAGACACAATTCTGAAATCATTAAGGGGTCATTTGTGTTGATCCCTCATGGTTTTCTCAAAGAAACTAACTGTTGGAAAAAAAAAAGAAAATTAGTAGGAAAAACTCCCATTTGTGACAACGTTTTCATCTGTAACTTCTTGCCAAGATGGCTGATTTACAAAAGCAATATACCATCACATCAGACAGACAATATGTAGGGTTTGTAAGTTCTCCAAAAGCACATAGAGCCCATAGGCAGCAACTGAGCCGCACTTTACAACTTCCCATTGTGTACCGAGTATTCAGCAATTCATACAGTAACATATCAAGAATGATAAATGTGTATGAAGGAAACCGATGTATTTCTGAATTCTCATTTGTGACAGCTAACTAAAAACATAATTGTTTAAATACTAGTTCCCTTACTTGACCACATTTGCATAGGTAATCCATCTTTTCACCATGCTTCCCATGAACCCTTTTAATTTCTGGACTATTGATGACTGATATTTTGATAGAGACGTGTGTGGCCTCCTAAACAGCTACCAATTGCATATATTTCCAATGAAATTTACATATTTGGCCTTTTGTAAGAAAGCCATAATAAGAGAATAGATGGTGCAAGTTGCCCAGAATTCAAATTATAAATATCCCACTTTCATTTACAGCAAAACCTGCAACGCACGCTCAAGCACAGCCCCGCCGCAGCACAGGCCACTCCTGCGTTTTCAAAAATATAAACATTTCCATATTTAACCTGACAAATTTACAAATTTGTATTTTTGCTATAAAGGTACATTAAATGTTAAACGTCAATGCTTAGGTTGTAAATGTGAATAATCGAATGACCTAGTTGAGATCAAGGGCCTGGTTTAGAAGCCAGGGAGGGAATACTCCATCACACTCGTGACAGATATTCTGTTTGCTGTTTTACGATCTCCGTAGGATCTAATGGGATCATAATATGGCGGACGGGATATCTGTCACATTTGTGACGGAGTATTCAAATCCACAAAGAACTAAATCAGACCCTAAATGCAAACATGGGTTTAAGCCATGTTTGTGGACATACCAGTTGAAAAGTGACACTTGGACTTCAAATCTGTTATCTTTAAATGTATCTTACATAACTCAATGTCAACAAAGTCTCTTAAATTCAACACAAAAAAGGCAGAATTTACACTGCTATCAGCATATAACACATCCAAGGTGATAAAGAAAGGCTCTGAGAGCTGATAGCTTCACTCCATATCCCTCATCCTAGTTAAAATATCTGGGATTCTGGTTCAAAAAGCCTTCCTTAATAAGGGCACATAATGATCATTCACTAAAGTGTAATAGAACCCCTCTACATTCTGCAAAACTACTGAAACTGTTTCTCAACCCAAGAGACTTCCTCTCTTTGGTACAGTCCTTAATAATCTCTTTAGTAGACTGTGTAAATGTCACCCTGATTGGTCTTCCAGAAGAATCTGACACCGCCCAACATTACTTTACATCTGGTGCAAGCCTTGTATCAGGTAAGAAATGTAACTACATCACCTGTGTGATGAAAGATCTACATTAGATGCTTCCCGAAGCCAGAACTGCATTAATGCTAGCCTGGATCATATTCAAGGTGGTGCACCTCCAACAGTTTGCCTTCCTTGCCTCATCTAATCTCTGGAGGAAAAAACCTCAGAAGTAAAGGCAAGAAAATTCAATTCTCTTATAGCCATTTCATGGTCTTTGACAGGGGTGGCTCCCACTTTATGGAACTCACTTCCTCAAAATAAACATTTCATTGCATGAATACCGTTGACTTTCAGGGAGAAGAAGCACATTGTTGGTAGAGTTCTACGAAGATGGCAAAGATAGGTAGGACAGAGTTGTTGCCGAGATGTAACCCAGTCTTAGGCCATTATTCACTCTGATCTTTCTGGAGAAGATTCAGCCATTTGCACACCTGTGTCCAATTTGATCTATGTAATTCCCACAAGATCAGGTGTACAAAAGCTGTGTCTCTAAGATAAAAGGCGATTTCCTCCCCTTCTCGATGCGAATAAGAGTTTTTTCAAAGGGGAATTAAGTGTTATCAGGATGCAGCAGTTCTTAACCTTTTTCATTATTCCATTGACTTTGGGACCAAATGTAGTTACACAGACCAGCGTACCCATTTTCCATAAAGTTTTCCCTTGGGACGAATTTTGATATTTTTCAAGCCTTTCTGCCCCTTCCTTTGGGGCACTTCTGTAATCAGAGTGAGTAAAGAAATCCTTTGGTGGAATAGATAAAGAAATCTCCCTGTCTACTGCTATTTCTTCTGAACTCCAAGAACCACCTGAATGTTATGTCATCCCAAAGGTCTTGGAATGCTACTTCTTAGAGAGCTGTAGGGTGTTGGTTTCTCCTTGTTGGACTTTTTAGTTTATGCAGGGTCATCCCTAATCTTTTTATCTCCTGCCTCCTATTTTTTTCTGAACTGTTGCTGTTGGCTTTTGAACTCTGAGCACTTTACCACTGCTAAACAGTGCTAAAGTGCATATGCTTTCTGTGTAAAATGTGTACGTAATTGCCTTATCCATGATTGGCATATTTGATTTACTAGTAAGTCCCTAGTAAAGTGCACGAGAGGTGCCAGGACCTGTAAATCAAATGGTACTAGTGGGCCTGCAGCACTGGTTGTGCCACCCACATTAGTAGCTCTGTAATCATGTCTCAGACCTGCCACTGCAGTGTCTGTGTGCAGTCTTAATTGTAAATCGACTTGGCAAGTACCCCTTTGCCAGGCCTAAACCTTCCCTTTTCTTACATGTAAGACACCCCTAACGTAGGCCCTGGGTAGCCCCAAGGGCAGGGTGCAGTGTATGGTTGAGGTAGGACATATAGCAATGTGTTTTATATGTCCTGACAGTGAAATATTGCTAAATTTGTTTTTCACTGTTGCAAGGCTTCTCCCTCTCATAGGTTAACATGGGGCCTACCTTTAAATCTGATTAAAGTGTAGATTCTCTTTGGGAGCAGATGGGCACATGGAGTTTGGGTTCTCTGAGCTCACAATTTAAAAATACATCTTTTAGTAAAGTTGATTTTAAGATTGTGTGTTTGAAAATGCCACTTTTAGAAAGTGAGCATTTTCTTGCTTATACCATTTTTGTGACTCTGCCTGGTTGTGGATTCCCTGTCTGGATCAGTTTGACAGTTGGGCTGGTTACACCCCACACTAGACAGTGACACAAAGGGAGCTGGGGTGTAGCCTGCATATCCTGATGAGCCATCTGGGCTACAAGGGAGGGGAGGAGTGGTCACTCACACCTAAAAGGGTTGTGCCTGCCCTCACACAATGCAGTCTCCAACCCCCTGGTGAGTGTCTGGGGCCTGGTCTGGGCAAGGCAGGCCCCAGACACTCACATTTAAGAGAGACTTTGCTTTGAAGTAGGCCTACTTCAAAGGAGGAATTGGGTATAAGAAGGGCACCCAAAACCACAGACTTCAGAACACTTCTGGAAACCAAGAGGAACCTCTGCTTGGAGAAGAGCTGAGGAGAAGTGCTGCCCTGCCTGTGACTGTGCTTTGTGGATCTATCCTGCAGTTGCTGCTTCTGCCAGAGTAAGTGGGCAAAGACTGGACTTTGTGTGCCTTCCATCTTGTGAAGATCTCCAAGGGATTGATTTAGAGCTTGCCTCCTGTTGTTTGAAGTCTCAGGGACAGCAAAGACTTCTCTCTGCCACCACCTGGAGTCTGGAGAGACTCTTACTCTGCCAAGTGGTGCCCATCCAGTTCCTGGGACCCTGAAAGGAGAAGCTGGCAGCCTAAGAGAAAGAAATCCACGCACAGAATGCCGTGCGGGGAAAAGATCAACGCAACTCCGATCTGCGGCTGAAAAATCGGCGCGCTGCCGGCTTTGCCACTGAAAATCGACACTTGCCTGTAACGTGATTGAAGAATCGACGCACGGAGCTGGAGAAACGACGCGCAGCATCGCTGACGGAGGCTGCGTGGTTTTCAGATCATCGTGCGGCTGGATTTCCGACGCAAACACCGCTGGGCGTGTAAAAACAACGCAAGGCCTGCCCGGACCTGAGAATGCTGACCAGATCGAAGCATCGCTCTCCTGCGGAGAGAAGAAACGATGCGCCCGACCCAACGAAAGGAAAAACAACACAAGGTCCCGCTCATGAGTGGAATCGACGCATCGCAAGCCCTTTTTGACGCACACTCACCCACGCAGGGTTATTTTTAACACATCCAAGGTACATTTTCACGCTAACAGTGTTAGTGTGTGTTTAAAACTACATGAAGACTCTTTTTGCTTTTCAGTTGATAACTTGACTTGTGTATTGTGTATTTTTGTTGTTTTGGTCTTGTTTTGTTTAGATAGATATTTTCTATTTTTCTAAACTTGTGTTGCATCATTTTGTAGTGTTTTCATTACGTTACTGTGTGTGTTGGTACAAATACTTTACACCTAGCACTCTGAAGATAAACCTACTGCTCGTGCAAAGCTACCAAGGGGGTAAGCAGGGGTTAGCTGATGGTTATTCTCTTTTACCCTGACTAGAGTGAGGGTCCTTGCTTGGACGGGGGTAACCTGACTGCTAACCAAAGACCCCATTTCTAACGTTGGTGATCAGCGGTTGGGATTGGACTTGTATTTGTACTTGACATACAGTAATTAAGTGTACACTACTGTTTTGAGTTCAGGCCACCACGTGACCACATACTACTTGTCTTGTGATTTTGATTTTTGTTCTCTGATGTCCTCCTGGAAATATTGTTGATATCTTGGGACTCTGGTTTTTGGTTGTGAAGCCTTTGCAGAATGGAAGTCAATTTCTGGCACCTATTTATCTATAAAGAGTGGCAGCTTATAGCATTCTGCATGGAAAGGGGACTGGCTGTGAATAATAAATCCAGAAGGGAGGATTTTGAGTCAGCCCTGTTTCAGTATGAGTTGAAACGTTGTCAGGCAACACCACCAAATGAGTCTGAGGAGGAGAACTACTCTGAGGAGGAGGACTACTCTGAGGAGGAAGGAACAGAAAGAGATGAATGGCTCCTAGCTCGAATCCGGAGTCTGAAAGAGCTAGATGCAGAGCTTGAGAGGGCTGAGGAGAAGAGAGCCTTAGCCCTGGAAAAAGAAAGGTTGGCAGCTCAAGCGCTGAGCTGTGAAGAGCTGAAACTGGAAGCCATGAGGGCTGAGTCCAGTTCAGATGGTGGCAGCAGAAATCTTGTATCCAGTACTGCTGAAGAAGTGCACATGCCCAGAGATGTGGTGCCCTTCTTGAAGGAGGGAGTTAACACACACCAGGAGGTTCAGGGGTATGAGGTAGCTCCAGTGATGCACAGGGTCCTTGAGGTGGATTGGGGAACTGGCATATGGAGTCATATTCCTAGTGATGGGAGGGACACTCTACTGACTCTAGATGAGACTGACAGTGAGAGGGGTTCCCCCCAGGTAGACGTCCTGGCTATGGAGTGTGAAGACATCCCAGAAGAGTGTGGGTTGAGTGTCAGGGACAGTCAGGTACTGTCTCACCAGTCTTAGGAGGGTGATGCAGGGTACTTTTTCAAGTCTGAGCTGAGTCACAGGATGGTTAGGTGAAGGGTAGTTTGGTTAATACATGTGAGGGACTGAGTGATGTCATTGCTGGAGAGCATATGTTTAGTCCTTATTTTCCAGAGCTACGCCAATACCAGGTGGAGTGCGAGTTCTCTGACCCCAGGGAACTTACACTGGAGGCAGACCTCTGGATGAGTACCAGCGAGTCTGAAGAGGTATTTGGGGGTGCTCCTGAGAGGAGTGGTCCAGGTATTTCCCAACCAGGTGAGGTAGGGAAGGATTGTAGTGTCACAGGTAGGTCCCAGTGTAGTGGGATGGGTGAGGGACCCCATGTCCAGTCTCAGAGGAGAGGGAATGGGGATGGGCTGAGGCCCAAGGTGCCCAAGATCCGGTCCCAGGTCCTGGAGGGTTCCATGAGGGACCTCCAGGAGGGAAGCCTAGCCTGTACCGTAAGGCCATCTGTTGAGGGAGACCCCACAGTGTCAGGAGAACTTGGGGGGGACGGCTGTAGCCAGCGTCCCACCAGTTCTGGTGTCTGGCAGTACCACTCCAAGTGAGGGGGTGAAGAAGTCCAGACAGAGGGTTGAGAGGGGATTGCGGACCCCAGTGGAGAACCTGGAGGGTAAGGGGTCAGCTCGGAGAGCAGAGCCCTACTGGAATGACTTTGGTGAGAACATTTCTGGGTTGGGGGGAATCCAGACTCTGTCAGATGGGCAGAGGTCAGGAGACCTGCGCCAGCCAGACTCTTGTGCGGCCCTTGGGGATGGTGTGTCCCTTGTGGGGGGTAGCTGTGCCCCCCAGGAAGTCCTGGTGCGCCAGGCGATGGTTCAGCCGCAGGTTGGTGACTCTGGGTTGGATGACCAGGTTCAGAGGGTAAGCTCTGACCTAGTGGGGGTAGGTGTGCCCCCTAGGAAGTCCTGGGTTGCCAGGCAGTGGTCCAGCCTGAGGGTACAGACCCTGGACTGGAAGATCAGGTGCAGGAGGTAAGCCCTGACCTGAAGGGGGGGGGGGGGTCGGTTTGCCCAATCGCCCCCCCCCCACCCGGTGTGATTTCAAGGGGTACTCTCCCTGAAGGAGGACTGGGGTGCAGAACCCTGAGAGTAGGGGCAGGGGAGGGAGAGACTCACCCCTGACCTCAGTGCAATCTAAGGGTATAGACCCTGGATTGGAAAGCCAGGTTCACGGTGTCCCCCCTGACCTGGAGGAAAGGGGCTAGTGCTAACAGTGCCCCTACCATGTTGTCTTCTGGTGGGGCCACTCCTAGCTGGGGGGTGCAGGACCCCAGAAGGGAGTGCAGGGGGAGGGAAGCCTCACCCCTGTCCCTGGTCCAACCTGAAGGTACAGACCCCAGGTTGGAGGATCAGTTGCAGGTTAACATCCCTCCACTGGTGAAAGAATTGTGCAGGACTGCTTCTACAAGCACCCTGACAATGTTTTACTTTGGGGGTGCCGCTCCTGCAGGGAGGGTACAGAGCCCCAGAGGGGAGGACCAGGGTCAGGTTGTCATCCCTGACCTGGTGGAGGGGAGAGTGGTCAAAGGGTGCCAGGCACCTGGGGCTACCGCCCCCCACTCTCCACAGTCACAGTGGCTGTAGAGGCCTGAGGTCGGGCTCTCATCCCTGACAGCTGTCAGTGGCCACTGTGGCTTGCTGTCCTGGTGGACAGAGTTGCCTATGGGGGGGGGGAGACGAGTCGCACCCCGGGGTGGAGTGGGCAACACCACTGTGTTGGCCCTGGTGGTGCTATCTGCCCATTGGGATACATCTGCGAGCAAAGTAAAGTTAGGTGCTGCACAGATAGTATCTGCAGATGTGGAGTAGGGTTCCCCATGGGTTAGCTTAGTGGGCCCTGAGAATATGGACAGAGGGATCCAACTGGAGTCAGGAAGGTGTAGAACTGGAACATGGCCCTGCTGTTGTGGGCCTGGGTCCCTGTTCTATCACCCCAATCAGTGAAGTACATCAAAGATTTGATTGTTCTCCCCTGGATTTAGGCTGGTAGGGGGTTGTGTTGGACTTTTTAGTTTATGCAGGGTCATCCCCAATCTTTTTGCCTCCTGCCTCCTATTTTTGATGACCTGTTGCTGTTTGCTTTTGAACTCTGAGCACTTTACCACTGCTAAACATTGCTAACTTGCATATGCTCTCTGTGTAAAATGTGTATGTAATTGGCTTATCCATGATTGGCATATTTGATTTACTAGTATGTCCCTAGTAAAGAGCACTAGAGTGTCAGGGCCTGTAAATCAAATGCTACTAGTGGGCCTGCAGCACTGGTTGTGCTACCCACATTGATAGCTCTGTAATCATGTCTCAGACCTGCCACTGCAGTGTCTGTGTGCAGTTTTAACTGTAAATTCGACTTGGCAAGTGTACCCACTTGCCAGGCCTATACCTTCCCTTTTCTTACATGTAAGACACCCCTAACGTAGGCCCTGGGTAGCCCCAAGGGCAGGGTGCAATGTATGGTTAAGGTAGGACATATTGCAATGTGTTTTATATGTCCTAACAGTGAAATATTGCTACATTTGTTTTTCACTGTTGTAAGGCCTGTCCCTCTCATAGGTCAACATGGGGGCTACCTTTAAATCTGATTAAAGTGTAGATTCCCTTTGGGAGCAGATGGACATGTGGAGTTTGGGGTCTCTGAGCTCACAATTTAAAAATATATCTTTTAGTAAAGTTGATTTTAAGATTGTGTGTTTGAAAATGCCACTTTTAGAAAGTGAGCATTTTCTTGCTTATACCATTTCTGTGGCTCTGCCTGTTTGTGGATTCCCTGTCTGGGTCAGTTTGACAGTTGGGCTGGTTGCACCTCACACTAGACAGTGACACAAAGGAGGGAGCTGGGGTGTAGCCTGCATATCCTGATGAGCCATCTGTGCTAGGAGGGAGGGGAGGAGTGGTCACTTACACCTGAAAGGGCTGTGCCTGCCCCCACACAATGCAGTCTCCAACCCCCTGGTGAATGTCTGGGGCCTGGCCTGGGCAAGGCAGGATTTCACTTTTAAGAGAGACTTTGCTTTTAAGTAGGCCTACTTCAAAGGAGGAAATTGGTATAAGTAGGGCACCCAAAACCACAGACTTTAGAACACTTCTGGAACCAAGAGGAACCTCTGCCTGGAGAAGAGCTGATAGCTGAGGAAGAAGTGCTGCCCTGCCTGTGACTGTGCTTTGTGGAGCTTTCCTGCAGTTGCTGCTTCTGCCAGAGTAAGAGGGCAAAGACTGGACTTTGTGTGCCTTCCATCTTGTGACGATCTCCAAGGGATTGATTTAGAGCTTGCCTCCTGTTGTTTGAAGTCTCAGGGACAGCAAAGACTTCTCTCTGCCAGCACCTGGAGTCTCTATTTTTCTAAACCTGTGTTGTGTCATTTTGTAGTGTTATCATTAAGTTACTGTGTGTGTTGGTACAACTACTTTACACCTGGCACTCTGAAGTTAAGCCTACTTCTCGTGCCAAGCTACCAAGGGGGTAAGCAGGGGTTAGCTGAGGGTGATTCTCTTTTACCCTGACTAGAGTGAGGGTCCTTGCTTGGACAGGGCGTAAACTGACTGCCAACCAAAGACCCCATTTCTAACACTCCTTCATTAGAATAATGAGGCAACAAAAGTGTTGTTGTCTTGCTCACTGTTTAAGTACAAGATATTGATTACACAGACCATGAGGGATGCTTCTAGTGCTTAATTTATAAAATAAAGAGTGCCGGTAACCAAACTCTGCTCAGAAGCCCGGGCCGGCGCTATTAAATGTCAGCACACCACATACCAAGACTGTGTAATCTTAAATCCACCTCCCGCCTCTTTAATCCACCACCAGACACTCACTGCCACTTAATCTCACTCTTGGAAGTTTCTGCTTTCTCCCTTGGTGATGTTTTTTGTCCTTCTCTTTCTCCTACTTAACTTTCCCCACTTGTGTGTTTTCCCTCTCTTGCTCTCCGTTAATATCTGATTAGGAAAATTAAGTGCCAGTCCCTTAGCACCGGCTCAAATTAAGCACTGTAAGCTTGCACAGCAGCTGCCGGTGAGAGACCCCACCCTCACAGCAACCCACAAAGGAATTTTACAGCAGGGTAAGTAGCACTACAGGTGTCGGACTGACTGCACCACATATTCATAAATGCGTTTGTGAATTATCCCTAAACTAATGTTTCGGTTTTGGTGTCGTCCTTTCTTAATAACCACTCCTCTGGCATTCATGAAAATAATTTTTCATCCTCGTATTTATCAATCAATCAATCAACATTTATAAAGCGCTGCTTATCACTCATGTTGCCTCAAGACGTTAGCTGTGGGACGTGGGTCAGTCGAAGAGGCAGGTCTTGAGGTCCTTCCTGAACAGAGCCAGCGAGGGGGACTGCCTGAGGTCACGCGGCATCAGGTTCCAGGTCTGCGCTGCGAGGCAGGAGAAGGATCTTCCTCCAGCCGTGTCCTTCTGGGTTCTGCGGAGGCTAGCGAGGGCCAGCTGCACTGAGCGGAGTTGCCTGGAGGGGGTGTAGAAGGAGAGGTGGTGGTTGAGGTAGGCAGGTCCGACGTTGTGGACGGCTTTGTATGCGCACGAAGCTTGCACGTGTACTGCACATGCCGTGCCTGTGCTGTGTGTGTGCACTTTTTAGCTCCTGCTGGCTGTGTTGCTGATCCATACATACATAGGTGGGAATTTATGACAGATCCTCACGCTTGTGCTGTGTGTTAGTGAAGGTAATTAACACATACTCCGTAAAAAGTGCATTAAAAATTGGCGCTGCCAGTGTTTGCGTTTCTGTGATTTGTTGCACACAGACGTGGCCTTCCTGCTGGGCCCAAAGCCATTTTCCCGCCAAGTGCTTGGATAATCGCTGCTCTTTGACCGTGTGCCAACTCAGTGCCAGCACTGGTGGGCACCGTGCCCGCCAGCCGTCGTAAATCTTTGTAGAAGGCCTGGCAGCAGCTAGGCCTGTTTAGGGACAGTTTTCTTCTTACGCCAGGGTGAGGCTGGTGCCCAGTGTGTGTCACAGGCGGGCACATGACGGGGCAGAGAGTTCACTCCTGCCAGCCTGAAACCCCTGACTCACACTTTACTCAGACGGACGGGGTGTGCTCTGAAACTCGAAGTGTTTTCATACCAGAGTATTTGCTTGTGGTCTTGGAATGCATTTAAAGTCTGAGCTCCCACCGACGTGCAGTCAATTTAGAATTTACACATATGTTTTCAAGTGACTTTACCGAAGGGGGGCTTCAGAGAGGCCGCGCTGTGCAGAAACGCACCAGTGTGCGACATATTACCTCAGAAAAAGAGTATGGCTTGTGAGTGATGGAGCTTCCTTGGTGCCTTCTGGCCTTTTTGGATCACAAACTATCGTTTTGTACAAAGCACTTCATATGGTATGCTTGTCATTACTAAGCACTATAAAGAACTCATGTTACCCTTGCCCAATGTGATGGGTACCAGCCTAGGAAGGATGAAAGGCTGAGCTGACACTGCCAGGCTTTGAATTCATAACCTCGGGCATCGCGCCACGTCAGCAAGGAATACTTGAATTTATTTTATGTTTTTGAGCGACTGCTATAATCTTTTGCAGACTTTTTTGATGGAAAATTCAGTTTTGAGTATTTGTATCACTTCCATGGCATTTTTTAAATAATTTCCAGAATTATGCTGAATTCTTGTATATAATGCATTTGATGCTGCCCTCAAGTTTAATTATTGGCACAGGCATCATTTGGTCAGGGCCAGACATAGTGGCTTTGCTAAAGCTTGTTTTATTCATTATTATTTGCAGTAGTAGCAGAATGAAAACACATCTCAATACAATTATGTTAATAAAACATTCTTTGTATTCTCCTATAGGAGCACATTTTTCAGTATTTGTTTCTGCTATGAATTGTAAACAACATGCATAAACAATTTACAGCACCAAATATAATGAAACCCTCACCTCGTGGTGAAAAATGGGCTCTATTTTTACCAGTACATTCCAGTGTCTGGTTAAGAATGCTCTGATTTGTAAGCAAGAAGTTAAGGAAGTCCTTTAATTTCTCAAATTTTAAATATCAGGAAATATGTCTTGTTTTACCATATTGAGCATACAATACCATACCTGACCTAGCATACTTCTTATGTGGTAGGTTAGGTAAGGTATATGGTATGCAGTATGTACCTAACCTACCCTACTTACTTATAGTATCTAGCTTACCACACCAACCTGCAATGCACACCATGGCTAACCTACCATACAGAGCCTATCCTACCCAAGCTCCCAAAAATACCTGCAGTACCTACCTACCTAAGTGCCTGCCTATCACAATAATAGAGGGAATTTTAATAGTTATAATTTGTGTATTTGGAATTTGGGGAATAAAAAGGGGAATAATAATGATTATGGAAAGAATTAAAAGAAGAAAAGAAGAGAAAATTATGAAAAGAATGGCAGAAGAATACAAAGCGCAAACTAGGGGAATTAAAAGGAAAAGGGAACTGACAGAATTTTAATGGAATAAAATTTGTGGGCATGATTTGGTGTGATGACAAGTAGTCATCAGAGGAGGGATTGATGAAGCAGAAAATGAAGGTTTTGACTTATTAACGCGTAAATGTAGTGCTGCAATAATCATGTGTGACTTTAACCGAACTAATAAAGATTGTGCGGGGACAAAATGTGCCCTCAGAGTAGTTCGCCAACATTTATAAGCGTGCTTTATATAACGTGGTGTGCTAGAATTGCACTAATCCGACATAATCATAAACGTGTGCTACGATTTGCTTGTTTGAAATGTTTTAGCTTAGCATTACTTTAGCGGAGGCTTCGGCCTAGTTGCCTGGTCTCACGGTTTAGATGCATGTATTTTTCCACTGTGCTAATAAACGTGTATTTTTGCTTGAAGCTGTACTTTTCCACAGAAACTGTTCACATGCTTATCTTAAGGTTTCGTGCCAGCCTGGCATATTTCTCTTTATTCCAAGGTCGATTTGCAGGTGCGGACAATGGAGGCTCTGAAAGTGAGCTAATTGGTATACAATGTTGCAACTTGCGTACCCATCTCCAAGGATAATGTATGCTTAAGTAAAAGCTTGAGAACTGTCGTTTTTGATTGGACAATTTGAAGCTAACCTATGAACCCTCCAATGGAGACCCTACTGGATTCGAACTGTTGTCTATAAAACCCAGGTGCACGAGAAGAAGGCAGCCATTACAGCTATTATCAGCCATTACCCGCCATTTTGCAGACTTCGTAGCTATTATGGCCCACTTTGCTGCGACGCCATTTTGAGAGACTTTGATGCTTTCTCTAACCGAGAGAAAGAGACTTTAAATGATTCTTACCCTAGAGACTTTAACTTTGATTTGATCCTTTGCATGAAGTAATAGTTTTACCTTGCCGCCGTGAGGCAATTGCCCCGTCCACCCCTGCCCCTTTGCCCCGTCCCATGCCGATCGAAACGGTACCCATGCTGACCGAAGAACGGTACCTGTGAGACGAAGACTTCCTTGTATGCTGATCGTAATTGGTAAATATGAAAGGAAATGTACAATTGCATTGTGTTTCTTTTAGGTAACCAACTGCTGATTTTGATAAGATCCCTAGCTAGGAGTTTTCTAAATTAATGTTGCTAAATTGTTTTTGCATGAAGTCCCACATGCCGATGCTAATTTGAGGTTAGACGAGGATTCCTTTTGTTGCACAATGCAATTTGAGACCTTGTTATGCTGACTAAATGTATGCAATAAGTTCATTACAGATTATAGTATTAGTGATTTGCATTGCTATTATCGAATGCCTTGTTATTCAAATGCTGCATAGATTGCACCTGTTTCGCCGCTATGGACAGCTATTAATGTTCATTTATGTTTATCATTTGGTGTTGAGACATATCTATATTGTGCTAGCTTTGTTAATATAGGGAAATAAATTCACTAACTTTGCAATAAACTGGTGTGGTTATTCCTGGCTGAAAGGTCAGGGTTCGCCGAAATGTATTCTGGATTAATTGTTAAGTGTTATGTTGATCAAGGTATTGCTTATGTTCGTTATTGATTATTGATTTTAATGAAATTGATTGATTAAGAGTACAGAGAGTTCCCACTTAGTCAAAAGATTCATCGGCCTAAAGAGCGTCCGAACACAGGTAAATTATTACTACGGACCGCTCTATCAGTAGATGGTAGCAGAGGATGGTTTCGTCTTTTGGGACCCTGTACTCTTAGAGTACATGGTGTTGAATTAACGGTTACGCATTTTGAGACCCCACTCGAGAAGTTGAATTAGATTTTTCTTGGGTAAAACTGATTGACAGAATGATGATGGGCTAGGTCCACCGCGACTTTCCCGGGATCTCGGAGCTTGCGAATGGAGAGAACGGAGGTGTGGAAACAGCGTTGGCGGTACTAGTGATGGTTTGAGTGAAGTTAGGGTTTTGCGCTTGCACAGCTTATTGCCGCAGGGTGTGTGAAAAGGTTGCGAGGATTTTTCTTCTTAGAGGATAGCGGAGGTGCGACTCCGAGTGTAGAAGTAGGGAAGTCGTCGAACTTCATAGAAATAGCGGAGGTGCGGCTCCGAGTGTGAGAGTAGGGAAGTCGTCGAACTTCATGTGCGTGTGGCGCTTTGTGCATAAAAAGGTCCACGTGGTTGTTGTTGTTGAGACGGGCCCTGCGAGGTCAAGAGACTCCGGAGTATGTTGATCTATGTTGTGGTCTGGGCGGTTTAGTAGGTTGATCGGGCGTGGTCAACGAGTCGGTACGTGTGTTAAGGGAATGAAAGAAACTTCGACTTCGGGCTTTGACAAGATTCTAAGTGCACTAGAATAGATCACTGACAAGTTGAGAGCAGTCTGCGGGTCAGATTTGCTTGCAAAAGTGGGGACCGAGAAAGACGGAATAGCGGCCGAGGCTAGTGAAAGGTCCCTAAGGTCCTGAAGCGATTGTGTTACCCTTCCTGTAGTAAACCGACAGATCTGTTTTATTTTTTGGTAGCTCGCGATAAATGCAAAAAGTTGTTACGAAAAGAGGTGAGTGAAGGAGGACTAGCTGCAAGGCTTTGTCAGCCGCAGTGTGTGTGAGTGTGACGTCACTAGGAGCCGCGCTGGGATAGGTTGGTTGGTGAGAAGGGTCGCGCACGGATTGGACGCAGTCCGTGGGACTCGGTTGGAAGGGGAAAGGCAAGCGAAGAGTATTCTGGGAATTAAAGTCACCCATTGATTACAAACTTTGTGAAATAAAAGACGAGAAAATGAAATTCTTTAAAGCATTCAGGAGTGCGATGAAGGGGGAGTCTTACATTAAAGTGAGCGTAGGAGAGGAGACGCCGCCCGAGGGTACACCAGCTTACATTGTAATGGAGGAGAAGGGGGTAGCTCCGTGTCTTTGGCTAAAGCAATGGCACAAACTGACAGAGAAACATGGGAGCGTAACATTCCCGATCCATGGGACATTCAATATAAGGATCCTAGAGAATTTGAGATTCACGATGTACGACATGAAGGTGCCTCCAAGGCCAGCACAGTTTGAGGCTCTAGCGATTTGGGAACTAATGGCCAGACAGCAACAGCAGAAGAAGTTTGAGACCAGAATGAGAAAGGTAGAAAAGACACTAGCGGACGCTAGGTGGGATAATGCACAGAAGGTGTGGAGGTCAGATGTATTGCAGGGGATAAAATTGTTTCCCGCAATTACTAAGGAAGAAGAGGAGACAGGTAAGAAAGCTACCTGTAAGACAAACAGGAGGTGTTCCAAGGATAGAGAGGACGAGGAAAAGTTGAGAAGAGAAGAGGAGTTAGAGGATGAGGAGTTAATCATGCAGTTGCTGAACGACCGTCCACCACCTTATGCAGAGAGTGGACAAGGTCCAAGTACCAGTTCTGCCCCTCCGGCATCGGTACAGAACGGTGAAACTCAGAGTTCAGGAGCATCATCGGGATCTAAGGACCCGAGTCTACTGTTCACCCCGCAGATACCGCAGGTTAGGAGAATATATCCAGATGTGCCCATGTTGAAACCAGCAGAAAATTATCAGCCGCAGATGCCAGGGTACTACAACAGTGATAACAGTGCAGGAATGATTCTAGATCCAACCGTAAGGGGGGGGGTACAGAATGGTCACAACCAGACATTGTCACAAGCCGAATCAACCCAGTTTTTGATGCCTCAAAAGCAGATACAAGGGGGAAACGCACATACTCAGATGACGGGGAGCCAGATGGGCATGCCGGCAATGATGACCCATGGTGTAGGAATAAACATGCCTCAGAACATGGGAAATGGACAAAACCCAGATGCGGTATCGCTACCCATTACTGTAGGTCCACCGGTACCTCTGTACAGTCAGCCTAATATAGGTATGAGCGGTCAGGGATCAATGCTGCAGAATGGGACAGAGAGGAGGTGCATAGAAAACACTCCAGGGATAACTCCGATAGCGGCTCAGCCAACGGGATCTGGGACCTTGATGGAGTTTAGTCCCGTATGTGCTCAGTCGACACTGGTGAGGTCGAGTCCCCCACTGATAATACCTTTAACATCGAATACTGAAAAGTTGCCGCAACCATCAATGGCAGTCGATGTGAACGCTACACTGATGGGGTTGAATGCACAACAGCTGACACAGTGGTTCAACAGTCTAAATTCCACACAAAGCTCAGCCAGTGGGAAAGGAGAAGACTATATGAATAGGGTCAGGTTGAACATGGAAGCACAAGAATTGGTGGAAGGGACTATGGGTGTGAACAGGTTAGAGTCCTACACGGAAGAAGAGCTGAGGTATCTATGTCCCAGGATTACGAAGGAAGTGAACAAGGTACATAAAAGCTTGCAGGAAGCAGCTGACAGAAACGGGGTTGACATAGACAAGATGAAACACTTGAGCAGAAGCTACAGGTTGGATTTTGGGACCACAGATTTTGAACACATGAGGTCAGCAGGCATGAAGGCACACCTTAGAGAATTGCTGCAGAGTGCACAAGTGTGGAGGTGTTTAGACAAGTGGGAAAGCAGGTGGGTAAAGAGAAAGGAAAAGAGGAGGGACAGTGCTACAGAGCACAATGAGAAAAGACCGCAGAGTAGTGATACAGTAACAATGTTGCCAATGAGGGAGACAGCAGGGGGAAAATTAATACATGTACCATGGCACAGAAGTGACATTCAGTCTTTTACGGACGATTTTCCCAAACTGAGAGAGAAGCCGATTGAATGGTATCAGCAGACCGACAGGTTTGTGAAGCTTGCAAAATGTCTCTGGGAAGATCTGAACACTCTCTTTGAGATTGTGGTTCCAGCAGATTTGTGGGAGGATTGCAAAAGAGCTGTAGGTTGGCCGACAAGTGAACCAGAAAGAGACAGGGAGACAGGTGCACCATCACCTATGGTGATGAGCTTGTACTACAAGGTGATTGAGCATTTGAAGACGAAAGTTGCCGCGAAAAATGTGGATTGGCAGAAGATTGATCGAACGGCCCAAGAGGCTAAAGAGTCGATTCATAGTTACTATGAGAGGCTGTTGAAGGCGTTTAAGAACTACAGCGGCACGGAAACAATAGAGGCGAAGGACATGCTTCATTTTGTGTTTAGATTTGTGGAAGGGCTGAGACCAGAGATAAGTCAGATGATAAAGTCGCATTTGATTTGTTGGCAGTCGAAACCGATTGATGAGGTGTTGAATTATGCGAAATACTGTAGCGACGAAATTGAAGTGAAACAGAAAAGATTGAAAGAGAAGGTGATGATGATGCAGCTTAAGGCAGCTCAGACAGGTCTGCAGGGTTTGCAAGGGATGCAAGGGTTCCAACAGCAGGTACCGCAACCGCAGCCGCAGTTGCAGGGAAACATGGCGTTTCAGCCACAGGCGAGAGGCAGAGGCAGAGGAGGTTTTGTGAATAATGGTCCGGATTTGAACACTATTGTGACGGGTGTGCAGGCAATGAAGAAGGTGATGCCGTGTCACGTGTGCGGAATTGTCGGTCATTGGAAACGCTAGTGCCCGATGGTGGTGCAGGAAGGTGCAGGTGCAGGTGCAGGCGTTGGTCAGCAAAACAATGATGTCAATGCATTTCAGACAATGAGGGGACCGAAAATGAGAGGTCCAAGCCCAAATTTTCAGACCGTAAATCAGTTGCAGGGGTTACAACCTATGCAGCCGCAGCAGATGCAGATGCCTCGTATGCAGATGACGCAAATGCAGCCAATGCAACAGCAGTTACCTATGGTACCTAATCAGCAAATGCAAATACCCTTGGCACCAATGAGTCAGCAGCAAGTGATGGTTCCTCCACAGGTCTTGGGTCAGGTAATGAGTACAAATGGCACCTTACAACAGTTCCCATTACACAGTGAGAGTGGAATAAACAATGTATGGGAGAGTGAAAGCTCAGAAGAAGAAGGAGATTGTGTGCTTGCAGCATCCTTGGAAGTTGATCAAAGGGGTCCGTACGTGGAGGGAAGAGTAATGGGTCATCGTGTCTCGTTCTTGGTTGACACGGGAGCAACACGTTCAACTGTTAAGAGCAGTGAAGTACCAAATTTGCCACTCTCAGGGAGGACAGTTCAAGTGGTGGGAGTAGCAAACAGGCACCTGACGAACCCAATAACAGATCCGGTACCAGTCAGCATCGGTAACTATCAAGGGGTACATCAGTTTGTGGTATGTGACTCAAGCCCGATAGCACTGTTAGGGAGAGACCTATTGTGCAAATTGGGTTGTTCGATCATGTGTTCGAACTAAGGAATAACAATCCAGACGAGCAGTGATGGGGAAGAAGAGGACAGTGTAGAGGGGGATGAGATGGAAACTGTCGATGAAGAGTATCCTCTGATTTGCCTTTTCCCGATGATAACTGAAGAAGATATTCCAGCCGAATTACGGGAGACAGTCGGAAAGGAAGTGTGGGATATGACAGGGAAAGAGGTGGGATTGATGAAAGGAGTGGAACCAGTGAAAGTGACTGTAAAGCCCAATGCAATCTTTCCCCAGACCCCACAATACCACATGGCACAAGACACCCTCATGAAAGTTGCCCAACTCATTGACGAATTTGTAAAACAGGGAGTACTGAAAGAAGTGTTAAGCAGTCCATGCAATTCACCAATAATGGGACTAATAAAGCCAAGTGGAAAGGTCCGACTCGTGCAGGACTTGAGGAAAATAAATGACATCATAGTCAAGTGTTGCCCTGTCGTACCAAATCCAGCTGTAATAATGTTCCAGGTCCCTTGCGATGCCGAGTGGTTCTCAGTCATCGACTTGTCACAAGCATTCTTTTCTGTGCCCCTTCATGAGGACAGCCAATTCCTCTTTTGTTTCAAATTCCTAGACAGAGTGTACAGTTGGTGTCGAATTCCTCAAGGGTTTTCTGAGTCACCGTCAATCTTCAATCAGATTCTAAAGAAAGATTTGGAAGCATTAGAATTGCCATTTGAGTCAACCCTAGTACAGTACATTGATGACTTACTGGTTGCGTCAAAGACAGAAAGTGGCTGCACACCCGATACCATTGCTCTGTTGAACCATTTGGGAAGGAATGGACATAAGGTGTCTCCTTCCAAATTGCAGTTCTGTCAGAAGAAAGTGAAATACTTGGGTCACCAGATAGAGAAAGGGTCAAGGAAAATAATGAAGGAAAGAATAACAAGTGTACTTCAAATGAGTCCACCAAAGACAAGGAGGGAGGTGAGGAAGTTTTTGGGAATGGTGGGCTACTGTCGCCAGTGGATTCCCAACTTCTCGACTCTAACAAAGCCTTTACTGAAACTGACCCAGAAGGATGCCTTGGATCAAATTGAGCTGAAAGGAGATGAGATGGATGCTTTTGTTGAATTGAAAGAATGCATGTGTAGGGCTCCAGCTTTAGGTATGCCTGATTACACAAAGCCTTTCACATTGTTTTGTCATGAACGTGATGCATGTTCTTTGTCTGTCTTGACCCAAGCCCATGGTGGTGTAAACAGACCAGTAGCGTATTTTTCAGCTACTTTGGATCCGGTCGCAGCAGCACTCCCAGGGTGTTTGCGCGCCGTAGCAGCAGTTGGTATCAGCCTCATTCAGAGTGAAGGAATAGTGATGGGACACCCAGTAACAGTCATGGTCCCTCACTCAGTTGAGATACTTTTGACCCGCTCCCGAACGCAACACATGACTGGAGCAAGACTTACAAGGTATGAAACGATAATTCTGGGCTCACCGAATGTGCAGCTGAAAAGGTGCACTACGTTGAATCCAGCAACATTGCTTCCTGGAGAAAATGCTGAAATCGAGAATGCTGAAGACGTCGAGCATGACTGCCTTCAGGTGACTGAATTTTGCACAAAACCTCGACCGGACATCAAGGATACTCAGCTTGATGAAAATGACCAAATTCTTTTTGTTGATGGTTCATGTCTAAGAGATGGGATGGGAATTTTGAAAGCAGGATATGCTGTATGTACTGTAACAGGGGTCTTGGAAGCGGGATGGCTTCAAGGAGTCTATTCTGCACAAGTAGCAGAACTTGTAGCCCTTACAAGAGCATGTCAATTGTCTGCATTGATGAAAGTCACCATTTACACTGATAGTCAGTACGGGTTTGGGATTGTGCATGACTTTGGACAACTATGGTCACAGAGAGGTTTCCTGACTTCTTCAGGATCCCCAGTGAAAAACGGGGAGAGAATAAGGGAATTGTTACACGCCATTCAAGTGCCAGCCGAAGTTGCAGTGGTAAAGTGTAGTGCTCATACAAAAGGACAGGACTATGTTTCTCTGGGAAATGCATATGCGGATCAAGTCGCAAGATTTTGTGCCTTGAACTGTATATTACTCAGAGATGAATGGAATTCAATAAGTGAACCAGAACTCGAACCAGCTGAAGCATTTGCCTTGAAGGTCGTAGATACAATAGAGGAACTAAAAGCATTACAGAATAATGTCAGGGAGGATGAAAGAGATTCCTGGATTAAATCACAATGTATAAAAAGTCCAGATGAGTTATGGGTTTCAAATGAGGGAAAATTTGTTTTGCCAAACAGTCTCTTATCACAGCTTGCGCGGTTCTATCATGGGCAAGCTCACTTAGGGAGAGATGCCATGATAAGATTGTTCAAAACTGATTGGTTTAACCCCAGATTTCGTCAAGCTGCAGAAGCAGTTTGCGATCGATGTGTCACTTGCCAGCAGATGAACCCAGGAAAGGGAACGGTTGTGAACGCGAGTCACATTGGTAGGGCAAGCGGGCCTTTTAGTCGAATGCAAATGGACTTCATTGAGATGCCTGTGCATGGAGGTCTAAAATATGTGTTGGTGATTGTGTGCATTTTTAGTCACTGGATTGAGGCATACCCCACACGTAGAAATGACAGCCTTACAGTTGCAAAGCTATTGTTGAGGGAGTTGATACCACGTTTCGGATTCCCGATCTCTTTAGAATCAGATAGGGGAAGTCACTTCAATAACGAGGTGATAAAGTTACTCTGCGAAGCGCTGAACATTGAGCAAAAGCTGCATTGTAGCTATCGCCCTGAAGCATCAGGACTGGTGGAGCAAATGAATGGTACACTGAAATCAAGAATGGCGAAAATATGTGCATCGACAAATTTGAAATGGCCTGACGCATTGCCCTTAGTGCTAATGTCAATGAGAAACACCCCTGATAGAAAGACTGGATTGTCTCCGCACGAAATTCTCATGGGCAGGGCTATGAGACTTCCTGCAGTTCCCGCAAACGCGCTTTTGAATATTACAGATGATATGGTGTTAGACTACTGCAAGGGTCTGGCTGACGTGGTTCGCTCTTTCTCTCACCAGGTGGAAGCGACCACCTTGCCACCGATCCAAGGTCCAGGACACGCACTGAAAGCGGGTGACTGGGTCGTGGTAAAGAAGCACGTGAGGAAGTCGTGTCTGGAACCCCGTTGGAAAGGCCCTTTCCAAGTGATCCTGACGACAACTACCGCGGTGAAGTGTGCGGGGGTTCCCAACTGGATCCACGCCAGTCACACAAAGAAGGTGTTGTGTCCCACAGATGAGGAAGTTGAAGCGCTGAAACTGCCAGTGCCTGATAAAACAGTGCTGAGTGCTGAGACAGAACAAAATCGAACTGAAAGCGAACAGGCAGAAGCAGGAGAGAAAGAGATATTATTGGAGGGCGAAGAGTCCGACTCACTTGGGGAAGACCAAGGAGAAAGTTCAGGCAGCGACGAAGAAGCTGAGGGTAGCAAAGAGCCTGAAGCAGCTGAGGGTGAAAAAGAACCTGAAGCAGCTGAAAGTGATAAAGAGCCTGACGAAAGTAATGGTGACGAAGGGCTCGAAAAAGGTGAAAAGGCAGGAGAGCCTGATCAGAGGAGGGCTTTCCCAGAAGCAGACGATACAGAAAAAGAAAAGGAGAACGTGATTGATTCCCCAGAAAGAGGGGACAAGGCAGAACAGAACGAAAAAGTTCAAACTTCTACAGAAAAGGTTGCAGGTCCGTCAAATGGACATGGTGCAAAGAGGAGACTAAGTATATCGCCAGTAAAACAAAGGACTGGAGAAGGTTTGAACGACGGAGAAAGGCCAAAAGTGAAAGAGAAAAGAAAAGAAGTGTCTGTCGTGGTACCAACCTCGAGTGAGGAAAAAGACTTGACAAAAGAGGAAAGTACCAGCGAAGCAGAATCGAAAAGAGAAGCAAAATTGAAAAGGAAAAGGATACCGAACAGAAGATATTCCGGTCCTGAGTGGGCATATGCAGTCAATGACGATTGGACTGACGAGTTTGTATCTCTAAGCATCGAGAACGAAGAAGAGGAAGAGATACCAATAGAAAAGAAAAGTTTTATGGACAGTGTTGATTGAAAGGGTGATAAATGACATTGCCTGCTACAATCTAAAGTGATAGAAATAAGCTGAGACATTGCTAAACCGGATGGGACATTTGCTAAACCGATAAAGACTGAGTTATTGCCGAATTGAGACAAATGCTGCTAACCGATAAGTGACTGGCCTCCTGAAGAAGACTGTGTGAACATTGCGCTCGTTCAGCTTTGTAACTGAATTGCTAAATAGTTTCTTTATAGGTGCTTCTAGCTCTCTGATTCTATACAGATCATGACGCAAAACAATAGAAAGAAATATTGTAAATATGTGTGTATAGGCTTGATAATTGCATGTGTACTAATAATAATGGCAATTGTACTCGGAATGCATGGTAAGGGTGAGAATGAGAAAATTGATGCTTCTACTTTTGCTCCTGTCACTGTCACTGAACTAACTGCATTGAAAAGACTAGAAATAGATGAGAGACTTTTGCATGATAAGAAAGAACTTTCGTATAATGTTTTCTATCGCTTGCTAACAGAATATGTTGAGACTGTGGATGCGAAGGATTGTTATGTGTGTACACAAATACCGACCTCAGTAAAGGAAGGGGTGACTTATCACCACATGCCTCTTACATACGGGATTACATGTAGTACAGTAATGTCTAGATTTTATGGTCAAACTAACATACAGTATTTTTATTCAAATTATGATGTTACCTTTGCTTATGTTCCTATAATAGCGCAGCTAAGCCAGATTGCTAAAGATTGGGATGCTAAGATAATGAGGGAATTTTTCGAGCCAATGCTACCTTTTGAAACGGCTCACGCTCATAGGGAAAATCTTACCTGCTCGCTCTCTGCAGTAGAGATAAGCTTTTTAGATCGCACAGATGATAGAAGGGCACAAATGAATGCGAAATTAGAAAAAGAGCTACATAAGAGGACTTCAGTAGATAATTATGATTTTGCCGCAATAAAGACACAAGGGAGAATAGCTTTAGATGCTTGGCATGTAGGGAAATTTTGTATATATCGAGGTGAATCTTATTATGACAACATTTTTGTAGGAGCGAGTGAGTGTAAACATACGTTTATCTTTAAGGCCAATGGACATTCATGATGAACGGACTTGACCCTGTCATTCCAGGTGTATATTACATTTGTGGGCATAATGCCTATTATCGTCTTCCAAAGGGATGGTGGGGGAGATGTTATTTGGGTATAGTGTTCCCAAAGGTTTATCAACTGGATGACCTATCGATGATTCAAAAGACATCTGGATCCCATCGTATCCAGAAAAGAGAGACCGCAGCTGCTGTGGTAGGAGATATATTTGGAGCCATGATTCCTTCATTGGGAGTTGTGTTAAATTCCATCAAAATACGAAAGTTGTCTACTATAGTGGATAACATGTTGACAAAGTTTTCAGGTGCTATAATCCTGATAGATGCTGAACTTGCAGCGGAAAGAGCTATGACTCTTCAAAATAGGCTTGCTTTAGACATTCTTTTAGCAAAGGATGGTGGCGTTTGCAAAATGCTTGGTGCACAACACTGTTGTACTTATATTCCCGACAATAGTGTGAAGATTAAAACTATGCTTGCTAATCTAACAAAAGAAAGTGCAGATTTGAAGGAATTGAAAGAACAAGGAGTGTGGGAGAAGGTTGGAAAGGGACTTGCTTCAGTGGGACATTGGATTGGGGGAATTTGGAATGGAATATTGATAAAAATAATAGAGGGAATTTTAATAGTTATAATTTGTGTATTTGGAATTTGGGGAATAAAAAGGGGAATAATAATGATTATGGAAAGAATTAAAAGAAGAAAAGAAGAGAAAATTATGAAAAGAATGGCAGAAGAATACAAAGCGCAAACTAGGGGAATTAAAAGGAAAAGGGAACTGACAGAATTTTAATGGAATAAAATTTGTGGGCATGATTTGGTGTGATGACAAGTAGTCATCAGAGGAGGGATTGATGAAGCAGAAAATGAAGGTTTTGACTTATTAACGCGTAAACGTAGTGCTGCAATAATCATGTGTGACTTTAACCGAACTAATAAAGATTGTGCGGGGACAAAATGTGCCCTCAGAGTAGTTTGCCAACATTTATAAGCGTGCTTTATATAACGTGGTGTGCTAGAATTGCACTAATCCGACATAATCATAAACGTGTGCTACGATTTGCTTGTTTGAAATGTTTTAGCTTAGCATTACTTTAGCGGAGGCTTCGGCCTAGTTGCCTGGTCTCACGGTTTAGATGCCCGTATTTTTCCACTGTGCTAATAAACGTGTATTTTTGCTTGAAGCTGTACTTTTCCACAGAAACTGTTCACATGCTTATCTTAAGGTTTCGTGCCAGCCTGGCATATTTCTCTTTATTCCAAGGTCGATTTGCAGGTGCGGACAATGGAGGCTCTGAAAGTGAACTAATTGGTATACAATGTTGCAACTTGCGTACCCATCTCCAAGGATAATGTATGCTTAAGTAAAAGCTTGAGAACTGTCGTTTTTGATTGGACAATTTGAAGCTAACCTATGAACCCTCGAATGGAGACCCTACTGGATTCGAACTATTGTCTATAAAACCCAGGTGCACGAGAAGAAGGCAGCCATTACAGCTATTATCAGCCATTACCCGCCATTTTGCAGACTTCGTAGCTATTATGGCCCACTTTGCTGCGACGCCATTTTGAGAGACTTTGATGCTTTCTCTAACCGAGAGAAAGAGACTTTAAATGATTCTTACCCTAGAGACTTTAACTTTGATTTGATCCTTTGCATGAAGTAATAGTTTTACCTTGCCGCCGTGAGGCAATTGCCCCGTCCACCCCTGCCCCTTTGCCCCGTCCCATGCCGATCGAAACGGTACCCATGCTGACCGAAGAACGGTACCTGTGAGACGAAGACTTCCTTGTATGCTGATCGTAATTGGTAAATATGAAAGGAAATGTACAATTGCATTGTGTTTCTTTTAGGTAACCAACTGCTGATTTTGATAAGATCCCTAGCTAGGAGTTTTCTAAATTAATGTTGCTAAATTGTTTTTGCATGAAGTCCCACATGCCGATGCTAATTTGAGGTTAGACGAGGATTCCTTTTGTTGCACAATGCAATTTGAGACCTTGTTATGCTGACTAAATGTATGCAATAAGTTCAATACAGATTATAGTATTAGTGATTTGCATTGCTATTATCGAATGCCTTGTTATTCAAATGCTGCATAGATTGCACCTGTTTCGCCGCTATGGACAGCTATTAATGTTCATTTATGTTTATCATTTGGTGTTGAGACACATCTATATTGTGCTAGCTTTGTTAATATAGGGAAATAAATTCACTAACTTTGCAATAAACTGGTGTGGTTATTCCTGGCTGAAAGGTCAGGGTTCGCCGAAATGTATTCTGGATTAATTGTTAAGTGTTATGTTGATCAAGGTATTGCTTATGTTCGTTATTGATTATTGATTTTAATGAAATTGATTGATTAAGAGTACAGAGAGTTCCCACTTAGTCAAAAGATTCATCGGCCTAAAGAGCGTCCGAACACAGGTAAATTATTACTACGGACCGCTCTATCAGGGTGTGCTCTGAAACTCGAAGTGTTTTCATACCAGAGTATTTGCTTGTGGTCTTGGAATGCATTTAAAGTCTGAGCTCCCACCGACGTGCAGTCAATTTAGAATTTACACATATGTTTTCAAGTGACTTTACCGAAGGGGGGCTTCAGAGAGGCCGCGCTGTGCAGAAACGCACCAGTGTGCGACATATTACCTCAGAAAAAGAGTATGGCTTGTGAGTGATGGAGCTTCCTTGGTGCCTTCTGGCCTTTTTGGATCACAAACTATCGTTTTGTACAAAGCACTTCATATGGCATGCTTGTCATTACTAAGCACTATAAAGAACTCATGTTACCCTTGCCCAATGTGATGGGTACCAGCCTAGGAAGGATGAAAGGCTGAGCTGACACTGCCAGGCTTTGAATTCATAACCTCGGGCATCGCGCCACGTCAGCAAGGAATACTTGAATTTATTTTATGTTTTTGAGCGACTGCTATAATCTTTTGCAGACTTTTTTGATGGAAAATTCAGTTTTGAGTATTTGTATCACTTCCATGGCATTTTTTAAATAATTTCCAGAATTATGCTGAATTCTTGTATATAATGCATTTGATGCTGCCCTCAAGCTTAATTATTGGCACAGGCATCATTTGGTCAGGGCCAGACATAGTGGCTTTGCTAAAGCTTGTTTTATTCATTATTATTTGCAGTAGTAGCAGAATGAAAACACATCTCAATACAATTATGTTAATAAAACATTCTTTGTATTCTCCTATAGGAGCACATTTTTCAGTATTTGTTTCTGCTATGAATTGTAAACAACATGCATAAACAATTTACAGCACCAAATATAATGAAACCCTCACCTCGTGGTGAAAAATGGGCTCTATTTTTACCAGTACATTCCAGTGTCTGGTTAAGAATGCTCTGATTTGTAAGCAAGAAGTTTAGGAAGTCCTTTAATTTCTCAAATTTTAAATATCAGGAAATATGTCTTGTTTTACCATATTGAGCATACAATACCATACCTGACCTAGCATACTTCTTATGTGGTAGGTTAGGTAAGGTATATGGTATGCAGTATGTACCTAACCTACCCTACTTACTTATAGTATCTAACTTACCACACCAACCTGCAATGCACACCATGGCTAACCTACCATACAGAGCCTATCCTACCCAAGCTCCCAAAAATACCTGCAGTACCTACCTACCTAAGTGCCTGCCTATCACACAAATCTTCATCGCCTACCATACTTAACCTACATTGACTACCTGTCTGTGGCCACCATCATTATCTCACAGTAACTCCCATACCCACCTACCATACCTAACCTATCACACCTTACCTACCTGTCTAACCCATCATACTTACTTTCCCACCATATCTATCTACCACACCTAATCTACATAACTACCTACCATAACACCCCTAACTACCTACTATATCTCCCCTACCTTCCTACCATACCTATGCTATTATATCTTAACTACCCAACATATCCAACCTATCATGCCTACTTACCTACCACAGGTAGTGACCAAACCTAATCTACCACAAATACCATGACTTACCTAACTACCACATATACCTCCTATACCTCACTACCATACCTAAGCTATCATAGTTTACCTACCCAATATATCTAACCTAACATACTTACAAACCAAACCCATCTACCACAGCTAATCTACCATGACTACCTACCATATTTACCATAACGCACCTAATTACTCACCATGCGGATCCAAATATACCTTCCTTATCATACTTTTCTACCACATATAGAAGCTTCTATATATATCTACCTTTCCTACCAAATCTGCCTCCTTCTGTGCATTGCGTATATCTTGCACCTGCGCTGAGATGACAGTTTTGTGAGAGCCGGACATCTACTAACCTCGTAAAGCGCTACAGCCTCCTACAGAAAGCACTTCTGTCTAACCGGAGGCCCTCTAGTCACAGCCTAAGGTACTGTGGCTTGCGTAAATGAGTGCCAAAAGCTGGAAATACTTTTGCTTTTTTTAAACTAGTCAGACCTATTGGCTTTACCAGTGCTTGTTTTTTGTATTTTCTTTCTTATTACTGGAAGGCACATTGGGTATATATGGGCTAAACAGGCGAATTTCTAGGCGCTTCAAACGATATCAATAGAGGAACAGCCCTTTGGAGCCCCTGGCATCCACATTCAGCTGCTGGGCCACTGATAGGATTTAGGGGGTCATTCTGACCCTGGCGGTCCATGACCGCCATGGCGGAGGGTGGCGGAAGCACCGCCAACAGGCTGGCGGTGCTTCCTGGGCGATTCTGACCGCGGCGGTAAAGCCGCGGTCAGAAAAGGGGAGCCGGCGGTTTCCCGGCGGTTTCCCGCTGGCCCAGGGTATCCGCCATGGCAGCGCTGCTTGCAGCACCGCCATGGGGATTCCGACCGCCTTCCCGCCAGCCTGTTTCTGGCGGTGTCCACCGCCAGAACCAGGATGGTGGGAACGGGTGCCGTGGGGCCCCTGGGGGCCCCTCAAAGATTTTCACTGTCTGCTTTGCAGACAGTGAAAATCGCGACGGGTGCCACTGCACGCGTCGCACCCCTGCAACTCCGCCGGCTCCATTCCGAGCCGGCTTCATTGTTGAAGGGGCTTTCCCGCTGGGCCGGCCGGCGGTCTTCTGGCGGTCGCCCGCCGGCCCCGCGGGAAAGGCAGAATAACCGCTGCGGTCTTTTGACCGCGGAGCGGTCTTTCGGCGGGAACCGCTTGGCGGGCGGCGACCGCCGACCGCCGCGGTCAGAATGACCGCCTTAGTGTGCCCAGCCCCTCTCCAGTTCTTTCTGCCAGGCCACTGCTGAAATACAAACTCAGCTGGCTTGGCCGTTTTGGAAAAGGCAACTGGCTTCACTGCTAAAAAGTCAGCTATAGATACCAAATGCAACCATATTCTTTCATCTTAAGTTCTACTGAAATACACAATACCATGGTGTATGGTTCATAATTATTAAGCCCCATCCTACAGCTGGGGCTACTGATTAGCACATGGCTCTGAAAATTAAAAACCCAACCCAAGTTCTGCACACACAGAAGGAGTTGAGAGCGAGCCACAAACTAATACAATTCTGGGTCTTAAAGGTTGGTGACACTCACTTCTATTGGGCACTTGAGAGGTGATGGAAGCATTTTATTGCTGTTTCTCAATCAGGTGTCTGACCTAAACCCCTGCTAAATAGAGGCTCATCTGCTCTCCTATAAAGGAGAGGTTACTCATTCTCCCTCTGTACAAAAGTGTTTTTGCATTTAGATGTTTGAAGCACTTATTTCTTTCTAGATGTCTGGTACCTTAAACATTGCCATGGAAACATGTACAAGATCACAGCCTGTCTTGCTGGGGATACAAGTGTGTCCTCACCTGGGCACAGGAACCATGGCAATCACGACTGCCCACACAGCCTGGCAGTGCTGCACAAAAATCACTTGTGTGTGGCACAATGGATGGACTGTGTAATGCTGGCACTAACTTGTGCAGAGCCGCCAGGAAACCTAGGTGGACTGATGCATGGAGCCAGCGAATCCTGGCACAATAGTTAAGCTACTTCTTGGTGACATAGGCAAAATGGCTGTCAAATATCGGGTGCTTGGGTGATCTAGGTATTGAGTGGATCTTGTCTGAAGAAAAGCAGTGACATATTGGAATCGTTGTTGCCCAATGCAGAACAGCACTCTCAGAAACGTCTGGAAAGTGGCACCAGGTTTGGATACTCCTAGGTTATTAACCCATCATTTGGCGCATGTTTCAAGCCCTCTAAAAACCCAGGGCCTCATTTACAAGAAAGTGACGCAGAGCAGCGCTGCGCCAAAATTGGCATTGCCACGCTGCGTCACTTCAGAAACGCAGCGATGCGGCGTATTTACGAAAATACGCCACACCCCTGTGTTTCCCCTAACACTGACACTAAAATTAGCTGCCTAGCACCAATGCAGGCACCCTTGCACCATTGTGCAATGGTGCCTGCATTGGAGGGAATGATTCTTCATGTGCAGGAAGGTGTCACTTCCTGCACATAAACAATCAATAATGGCGATTTGCTAGTCCTATGTGAGCTGCACAATGCAGCACACATAGGAATAGCAAATCATCATTATTTAATGGTTGTTTATGTGCAGGAAGGGGAACCTTCCTGCACATAAACAATCATTAATGGCATTTTGCTCTTCCTCTGTGTGCTGGAGACTGAGAAACCGAGAGTCCTCACACCCATCAGAGTTTGATGAACGTAGGAGTTGTGGCGGTTATGTGAGGCAGGGACATTTCCCCACGAGAGTGGACTTCCTCCACTTTGATGATGTGCCAGGTCACAATAGCTCAACCAGGAATGGGGAGGGGCCTAGGATATTGATTGGCAGGAGGCAGGGCATCCACGGCCGGGTCACGTCTTGATATGGAAAGTGCATGGGTTTAAATAATTTTTGGAAGCAGAAAACTACTGAGAGGACTTGACCAATTACCCAGGGCTGTTCCTTAAGGAGACCTGGCTGCTGGAGGGCCCAGCAGTTGAGGGGTTTGCTGCTGTAGAGCAAAGAGCTAATGCCTCAGGAAGAAGTAGAGCTGTGGGGAGGAGATGTGGTTAATATTGGTATTCGTCCATCTTGGGAGGAAGGTAACCAGGCTCCAAACTTCCTGTGTATGGGCTCTTGCTGTCCTTATTGACGTATTTCCTAATGATGCTAAATCAGACGATATGTGTTCAAATATATGTCTCTCCATTGCGTCCGCTACTGTAATGAGAATTATGTAATTTGGTTATGATGTGCAAAAAATGTTACTGGGTTATCCAGATGCTTTGTTTGTGGTGGGAGGTGATTTTAATTAAAAAAATCCGCTTTTAAGGAATTTGATGAGTCAACAAAAGATCTGCGGCCTGCATTGAACGTTCCTGACTGTAGTTTTTCAGTGAGCGCAAGGGAAGGGATGTTAAGGTCTTGGCCTGTCTAGCCCGGCTGAATTTGATCAATGTTAACGGTTGATGCAATGATGACATCCCTGCGGCCATTACCTTTAAACATGGCAACAGTAATATGTGCATTGATTATGTTTTTGTTCAAATTGATCAGTTCTGTTGGGTGAACATTTTTAGAGACCTTGATTCAGGTCCAAGCGACCATCTTGCTCTTAGCTTGGAGTTTAAGGGCTCTGTCCCATCATTTGCATGTTTTACATTTTCCCTGGAGGTAGTTTAACACAGGAGCATGCATGTTATGATCACTGAAGAGGCCTTGCAAACCCTCTGATTAATCAGTTTAGAACCTTTGGACCTGCAAACAAGTATGGATGAGATGGGTTGGTACTGCAGATTAACAAAGTAACTTCTGCCCCATTACAAGCTGGTAATGGGGGGTCCCTCACAAATTCAGTGGGACCAGAGTGAAGGGGAATAGCTGGTTTGATGGCCATTGTCGGGAGGGTGGAGGAGTGACGAACAGGAATCACCGGCATTTGTATCTTGATTAAAGCAACACCAGCCTAGGAGAAGCCATGGTGGCTTCGAAAACCGGCTAACAAAATTTGTGTGCCCTCAAAAAGATGGAGTTTTGTAGGTCAAACTGGGAATTAATGCTGGCTGCCATTGTGGACAAAAATAGTTCGAAGTTTTGGAGGCTGGTTTATTCAGTAACTCTCTCATCACCATCTTCCCTTGGGGCACAGATTAGTGAGGAAGACTGGTATATTTTTATTCTCACACTGGATGGTGGTGGTGATTCCGAGAACTGGGTAGCGATCACGTCCTGTTCTCAAGCCAATGTAGAGGTGCTCGCTAATACTCAGACACCAGTAATTCAGTCTGAAATATTCAGCAAAATGAAGGCCTCTAGGACAGGTGGCCCTGATGGTTTGCCATCTGTGATTTTTAAGAAAGATCCTAGGAAGTGGAGTCTAATTTTGAGTGTGTTCTTCCAGTGGGTAACATATTCAGGCTGTCTCCTGAATTCTTGGGAAGGAGCCATATTGAAGCCCATTTATAAAAAAAAAAGGCAATTTGGACCAGCCTGCTAACTATCGCTTGATTAGTTTGTTAGGTATTATCTCTAAATTTTTGCTCAAACCTTGTTGAGGTACTTAGCTGCTTGGGCTTTTGATTTTGGGCTGATCCCCATCAAGCAAGGGAGTTTTAGAAGAAAGTATTCTACAATGGACCACTGTTTCACCCTATGGGAAGTCGCAAGGAGGTCAGTGGAGTCGGCAGATGGCCTGTGCTGCTGCTTCGTTGACTTCCGTGCGGCCTTCGACAGAGTGGACAGAAGTACGCTCTGGCGCAAACTCCATCAGTGGAAGTTCTCCGGGGCACTGTTAGGTTTGCTGATGAGGCAGCACAGGGATAACTGGTTTCAGGTTGACCTAACTGGGGTAGGTAGTTTGTCGAGTAAAAGCCCAGTAGAGAATGGCCTGCACCAGGGGTGCGTATTTGCTCCACTGCTATTCAGCATGTTCGTTGTGGACCTTTCCCAGATGTTTATTGCTACTCATAGTTTTTCACCAAAGATTGGGGACAGGCATGCCAGCTGCCCCTTGTATGCAGATAATCTTGCAGTGATGGATCTTATGCCTATTGGACTTTTAAGAAAACTTGATGCTCTGAACTCCTACTGTCTTGAAAATAAACTAACTATACATTTTGATAAAACGACACTGTTCTTTGCAACAACAAAAAAACAATGGAGCTTTACTTGGTTCCTAGGGGATGTACGGCTGGAGCAGGTCAGATGATATAAGTATCTGGGCTTTAATTTTGCAGATGATCTGCGCTGGGAAAAACATATGGCCTCTCGGAAACTTGTAATATCAGCTGAAGTAAAAGCCTTGAAAAGGTTTCATCATAGATTTGGTAGTTATACTTTTGAGCCATTAAGTAGGGTGATCCAGGGCAAACTTATTCCTCAGGCTCTTAATGGGGCTGAGGTGTTAGCAATGGAAAGGCTTGTCCCATGGGAGACCCCAGAAGAGTGAATTTTGAAACTGCTCCTCGACTTTCTCAAAAGTGCGATGATCCAAGCTATAATAGGCTCTGCTGCCTGGAGTGCCTGGCAGATGCAAGAGCCCTGCACTTTCACTCTGTGATCACAAACAAGGTTCCTGGTGAATAGCTATTGGCCCAAATCCTTCCCAGGGTATTGTCAACTTTTTCTTGCAAGAATAACCCTGTGTCAGTTATGTTAGGGCACCTTGGGGTCCCTGATTTACATCTGGAGGAAACAAAAGTAATACAAATAAGTCAAATAAAATGAGCCCTTAGGCAGCGTGCTGTGGAAACTAGCCAAAGGGAGGATTTGCACTATTTAAAGAATAAGAGTTCTGTTACTCCTTTTTTCAGGAGAGTTGGGACCTTTTCCCATATTTGTATAAAATCCTAGAGAAGTCCTTGAGATATGAAATTTTGCGCTAAGGATTGGCATTGACCTCAGATGGTGCATGCCAGGTCTACAGCTGAAAATTATGGAGAACCTTGGATAGTGTCCTTGCAGGCCAGGTCGTAAGTACTCAGCAAGTCATCTTTTGATGGACTGTGTACTCTTCCTTGAGGAAAGGAGAATGATTCTCCACCCTGTTATTATAAAATATGTGATTCAAACTCAAAATGAGGGCCGTAACCTGGTATGTGGGCTCAGGGTTCCAGGATGTAGCTATTGCTACTGGTCAATTCTTGCGGAAAATTGGAACCTCCTAGACCAGCCTCCATCTCTTTATTGATTCAGACTAAGGGTAGAATATGTACTCCCAGGTTTGGTAGTGACTTCTTTTTACTAGATGGACTGACCCAAAATATGTTAGGAGGTTGATCGAAGGGGAGAGTAGGGGTTGTGGTAGTGTTCTGCACACTGCACTTTAGAACGTTGGTTGGCAAATTAGATGGATGCCTTGGGCAATTTGCTATCTTT
This sequence comes from Pleurodeles waltl, assembly GCF_031143425.1. NCBI lineage: Eukaryota > Metazoa > Chordata > Amphibia > Caudata > Salamandridae > Pleurodeles > Pleurodeles waltl. The sequence continues at coordinate 90,159,717 of NC_090447.1, read as the reverse complement.
TGCAAATGCTGCTATTGTGAAAAGGATTGGTGTGTATGTTGCACTCTGTACTGCTCTAGCTGTTTAAGTGAGCTGCCTGACCTCGGTGATACACCCCCCACCCCCTTCAAACTGCTTTTTATAGGTATGTGGAAATGCCCTGTAACCTATTGAGTTTTGTTCTTTTTAAATAGGTGGGTATCCATCACGTTAGTAAATAGACTGAATGGAACCCCGGGTTCATGGTACTTTGGCGTCGCACTTTGCACTTGAACGCTCTACACGGCTAAACGAGTTGTATGCCTCAGTATCTTTCCGAACGTTATTAAAAGGCTTGCTAATGTGTTGTGAACTCACTAAGATCAGTTCCCCTTAGATAGGCTGCTGTTGATCATGGAAGGTACTAGGTGGAACGAGACTTTGAGAATTGAGAAAGCTCAATGAGCTGTATGTCTTGGGTAAATAATGATGCCTCAAATGTTCTTAATAGGCGTATGACAATGTTATGATCTTTGATTGAGTTTTAATATGAAGACATTCTAAATGTTATACTGTTTGTTTTCATTTCAGGTTGAAGTATGTGTTGGTGGATTAAATGTAATTAAGTGTTATGTATGGATTTTATGATTTTTGTAATTGTGTATGTTAAATTAAATTATGTTTATGCTAAATTTCTGTAAGAATGTATTTCTTAGAAATAAAGGATTTGACTTGACTAGTTGGAGCCAGAAACAATAGTCCAGTACTCAGAAGGAACCAGGTGCTAGGAACCACCAGCCAGGACTTCGGAGGAACTAGGAACCAGGAGACAAGCAGCCAGGATCCTAGAAACAGGAGCAGCGGATCTCCATGTCCTTTTGAATTTTTCAACTCATCCCCACTTTTCTTGTCCCTTTTTCCAACTCCCCCTCCCCTCCATTCTGTCCCCTCTTACTTCAGTCAGAACCAGCAGCCACTAACTAGCAACCAAGAGCCAGGATCAGCAGTCAGGCCTAATGAGGAAACAAGAGCTAGAAGCCAGGAACCAAGAGAAGTGGCAGATGTCCAGATCTTTCTTCCCGTTTCCCTCTTCCCCACTCCACTTTGCTCAGTTTCACCCACACCTTACCCCTCAACCAGGAGTCAGCACCAGCATAAGGAAAAGCCAGGAACCTAAAGGTAGGACTTGCCACACATTCTTTCATGAACAAAATTGCACTCTTTTAGCTCTGACTCACTTACAACCTACATGACTCCATGTCAATTTATTAGCAAAACAACTTTTTCATGATTTCTTGTAAATCTTCCTTTTAGCTACGTTCACAATTGGCATTTATGTTGGATCCAGGAATGGTGTTCCGTCAGAATATTGTTTCAAAAATAGAAATTGAAACAAATGTTGTGTCAAAAATATGATGTCAAGAATATCGTGGGACAGAATATTGAAGGCAAGAATACGTACTTAAGGTACTTTAAATTGTTTCTTAGATATGGTTGAACATAATATTGTTTTTAATGATTATTTTTTTTAAACATTATTAGTCTTATATTATAAGTTGTTATTATTTTAAGTGTACGTAAATTATCATTTATCAGTAACCTGGAGCCAGGAACCAAGTAAACAGCAGTGAGGACTCAGGAGGAACCACAGACCAGAAGAGGCAGTAGCAGCAGGTCTGCCTTTCTCTTTGATGTCCCTCTGTTTATGCTGACCATCACCCTAGCACAGATGTCTCCTGCAACTTGCTTCATCTCAGCATCTAAAAGGTGAAGGGCTGACAGAGCTTTTATGAGTCCACGAACATGCAGATTCTTAGGGCCATATGTACTAAAGCATTTTCCCATAGACACAGAATGGGTAAAACCCTTTGATACATCTGGCCCTTAGTTCCTAATCTTCCGATAGCACGAACCTTGTAATCAGGAGTTGATTTTCATTTCACATCAACATATTTCTTGTAAGACCCTCCCTTGATTGAACATGATGACTCCTTTGATGATCAGTGTTAATGTTTCTGCTTTTAAATGCTTTACTTGCCAGTTGTACTACTGGACCACAGTGTGGATGCCTTGACTTTACTCCCTAAAATGATCAAACTCATACAGAAGAGTGTGGTGTATTCTTGTAAGCAAACTTCCATAGTCAACAATGTCTTACTCCTCAAAAGACTGTTGATAAAACATATTAGTAACTACATTTTATTAATGCTTCAATAATTAAAAGCAATGCAAGTTCTGTCATCATTGAAGGACTAGACATATAAAATACCAACACAAAAAAGCACAAAAAATAAGAGCAGAAGCAATCAACAATAATGGAATTGAGTGCGTTCAGTTTTTTTCAGCCTTAAACTAAAACCTTACAAACTGGAAGTTCGGGATCATGTCTGCAGGATCCAGACAAGCCAAAACTCGGTTGCCTACATGACAAATACTCCTATGAAGGAAAGGCTTAGAGGAGAAGCTGTCTCCTTTCCTAAAGGAGAACAGGACAAATGCACACCAGATGGATCAGGTTCTCCAAAGCACTGCACACAGTCTGCAGGTCCCGCTTCCACTGAGCTTGTCCTAAGCTGGATTGTGGTAAAGGGATGGTGGCACACCAGATCCTTAGAGCATACGTTTTTGCTCCAAATATATTGAGTGCCCTCATCTGAAATAGGTTTGGGGTTGTGGACCAATATAGTTTTTTATTAGCATCCAGGCGTGAGTGCGCTTCGCTAGAATTCCTTTGTCCAGAATTTGAGATAAAGCCTGCATGTTGGTGATCAAGAGTTTTTTTTTATATAGTGGTTCATTGGTTCATTTAGATAGAGAGTTTTCAGGGAAGTTTCTGAATGAGTTCTAGCTGGAGAAAATTCATTACCATTGTTTATTTCAGCCCATATCAAATTCCTCCATTGTTGCTCTATGTTTCTGGCATCACTTTATCTAAGTCCCTTCCCTTGCCAAGGTCTAAAATATGGTTCCGAATTCAAGTTAAAGTTGTGCCGGAAAGACCTGCTTCGATAGTCCAGATAGATGTTTATATGTTTTTGAAACAATGTTATCCAATGTAGTGGCATCCCAGCCATGCAAGGCCTCGCTGCCACGCGTAAGTGAAGGGAGTAGTTTGGCTGCAATGATTGTCAGCATTGGGTCAAGTGAGTGAGATTTGTACAATGTAGTGAATGCTGCCATCAAGGCACAAGCCTTGGCTTTAAGAAGATATCTGTGTGGGAGTTAGGAGCCTCTTAAATCAATCATGAGCTCCAGATACTTATGTTTATTAACTCTCCCATGCTGACGTCCATATAAGCGCCTGCTTTGTTCTTTCTGGGTTCTCCTATCTATCGCATTACCTTAGTTTTACTCAAGTTGATTATTAAGTTGTTTAATGAGCAATCTGCAAGTTTGTTTCGCAATCTTTGGAGACCTCATTTAGTTCTTCTGGCTATTACCCATGTCTCACTCCAAAGAAGTTGGATGGTCTGCGGAGCAAGGCTGGAATTCCACAAGGCACCAACTTTTCCCAAGGTTTGGTCCTTGGCAGTGCTTGAAATGGAAAAAATAAAGTGCCGGTACTCTGTGGCAGAGTACCTGCTTGTTTCAGAGAAATGCCGGTACTCTCCAATTAAAAGTATTACGTTTTTCCTGAGATGTGCCGGTACTCACCCTCTCAAAATAAAAAAGTGCCGGTACTCAGTACCGGACAGTACCGGCCCATTTAAAGCACTGGTCCTTGGGATATAATAGAAATGGAGCTTTGAAGTCCAGAAAGCAAAGATGCAAAGACGTGTGGGTCTTAGAGAGTGCCAGGAGATAAGCTGATGTTCCTTTACCTTAACAGCATCCAGTTCCATTTATGGGAACGAGTTTCCTTTCTTTTGCACATTTGGTCAGGTGTTCCAAGAGTAGAGCTACAGAGTATTTTGCTTCATTGTCAAGAAGTGCTATGCGGCAGTACTTACCCAGCAGGGATTTATACCTGCCCTTGTAAGTTGGGTTAAAGAGAGATTCTCCCAATCAGCCTAAGGCTTCCTCTCTCCGGATGGCAACGTCAACCAGCAGGCCCAGTGTAGATGACCAATACTCACGGTTTACTTTATATAGTGTCTGAGGAATCCCATTTGGCTCAGGTGCGCCGTTACGACGTCCTTGTAAGTTTACCTTATGAACTTGGGATGGTGTAAATTTATCACTTCAGGGGGACTGATATTATTTTGTGCAATTTTACACTTTTCATTCAGTTTTTTTCACTTTTTCCTCCCCTTTCACTAGTTAGAATTGTTCTTGTCTGAACCTTCTCCAAGTTGTTTCAGCAATATTCAAGTTGTTTGCTGTGTGATGTCCTCTCTCAATCCAATTCACTATTTTTCAAGATTTTATCCTTACCTTAGAGGAATAAGTTTGCCCTGAATCGATCTTCATGGTCCTTATTTTCTTTCCATAGGATTTTTTTGTGTACGGCTCATGCAGTCCTCTAATTATCAAGCTGATCCTTGCTGGTGGGAGCCTTTCCTAACTTCCTCAGTTCCTAATTCATCTTAGTTTTTGCCAGTGTAAGGTCATTTGAAGGCTTTTTCGTATAATTTTTCTGTGCCACTGTTCTTTGTTTTGAAACTGGAATTGGAATTCTTGTCAACAAATGAAAGGTGAACTGCTCACACATGGCCGAAAGATTTTGCTTTGAGTTTTGCAGCAATTCCAGAAGTGTTTCTGCATTAGCTTTGATGCTGTCAATTGATTGGTCATCCTACTTCATTTTTTGTGATTTTCCTTACATATAGTGCCAACGGTGCTTTTAGCTGGAGCGAGAGAGAGCAGAATTACAAGCATCTCGATATTCTGAGGAAACTGGTCGCCTTCGATCTTAGCTTTCTATTTTGAATGATCTCAAGTACTGTCAAAGTCTCAGGGCTGCTAAGGTGTAATCCCGGATAGAACTGATAAAACATATCTAATATTGTGCAGTGTAGTTCTCTCAGTTTGTCCCTCCTATTGTGTGGGAAATGCTATAAAAAAAACTCAGGATCGATATTCAATAGCACATTTAATGCTTCCCAAAAAGTAGAAGTAAACCCGGATGCTCGACGATTCAACAAATTAGTAGGACCTTTATGCACATATACATTTTTCTTCAGTATTTGTGCCAACAGTTGAAGTTAAAGTTAAAAGGACCTGTGTTTGAAAACAGACCTGAACAATCATTAAGACAACATTATTATTCCATTATCACAAAGGAAAGTCACTGGAGAAATCAAGAAAAAACATGGGTCTCATTTAGAGTTTAGAGGCGGATTGGTCGGTCAAAAATGTGACGGGTATCCTGTCCACCTCATTACGAGTGCCGTAGGCTATAATACGCTGGTATTAAGGTGGTGGCATAGCAACCATGTTTCTGACAGTGACTTATCCTCCAAACTCTAAATCAGGCGTAAATGTCAATGACTTAGGAATAGATAATGGAGTTCACAATCCACTGTATTTTTCCTTAGACATTTTTGCTTGACATAGTCACATGATTTTCCAATTTCGACAATTTGTTAGCACTTCAAAGTTCTCCAAAATCAAGTTGACATAATGCAATATTTTTGCCAACAAATAAACTATCAATGTTTCAGTTCAGAAGCCCCTACTGCCATGATTTAGTTAGTACATATAACAGTTCACCCACTGATGCTAAATCCCCTTCCACTAGCTATTGCTATGTTGTGTTCATCTGTTCAATGATCCCTTTTGGAAATGGCAACACGTCCAGTCTTTTCACACCTGACTACATCTCCAAGAGGTTCTTTCACACAATGTATCGGAACAGTAAGCAAGGACTCAACTGTCAGCATCTTTCCTTGGCTTGCTCTTGACTGTACATCACCTTTACTAGACTTGGAAAATGCCCAAGAGGCAATGATACATTTAAACTTATCTACCTTGTTATCCTCGAGTACCGCAAGTTTCTCTGATCACCAATAATTTTATAAGGTATCTGCATCTCCCAACTATTGCCTTCAATGACTGCCCTTTATTACTGCCTGAAGAGTTTTATCAAATAGTCCAGCACACTCCAGCAAGCGCACAGTAGCTGTGCAAGAACCATCAGTCTTCAGATAGAAATTCTTAGTGCAGTCTTTCTGTTGCAACACTGGCACTGAATGAAGGACAATTGCTTGTCTGAGCCAAAATTAAAGAAAACATTACTGGTGTCTTTGGGGGCACTTGAAACCAAATCAGAAAATTGTCACACTTTTCAGGATTCACATAAAACATTCTTGTAGTGAAGGTATTTGGATACACTTGATCATTCACTTTCTCTCTAAACCCTACTGGATCACATGAAGATATATTTTCTAATTCTGCTAAAGATCTCTCTGGAACGTCTTTACGATTTGTATGTTTTCTGCATCCCTCGATATGTCGTCATCTCATTGTCCAATTCATTCATGAAATTGTTCTGTCCCGGGTAGATTTGAGGTTCGTGTCTAACTGGATTGCACAAACCGCTTTCTGGGTCATCATATTAGCCTTCTTTAGCTTGGGTTCACAAGTTTTTTGAAGACCTGTCAAATTTAGAGTAGCTTCCGGTATTAAGAAACTGGTTTTAATCTGATTGGCCCGAGCACATGCTCTGGTTTTAAAACTACTGCTTAGAAACACTGCCCTGGAATGGCCAGGTCCAATTTGGTGCTCGTTTGGACTTTCACCCGGAAAGGACACATGCAAATGACTACTAACATGACATAGATCATGTGCTGTGGCCAGTGCCCTTGGAATTAAACAATTCTGACTTTTCTGCATAATTCCGGTTTTATCACCCTTGCCAAATATTCAGCCATTTTGCTGCATCATTTTCAGATTATTTTTTCTCTGAAACAAAATCTACTAAACAGTGTGACACCTGGTGCCGCACAGCGGCAGAACCTTTGCGCGGGTTTACTGGTCTCTTTTAATTTGTTGATTGATGTATTTAGCTGTTAAAAATGAAATTTTAACAGTTTAATAAAGCTTTTAATTTTATTACGCTGTTAAGCTAGTACTAACGAGGTGAATCTTGTGCCCGATGGCTAACAGTATATGCTAAATTGAAAAACAAATACGAACATAATACTGCCACAGAATATGACGTTTGCCTATTCTTGCCACACAATTTACTCATCCTTGCCACATAATTCGGCCCTTCATTGCTGCATAATTCCACTGGCTCTGGTTAACACAGAAAAATAAGTATTTCAGACATATTTTAAAACCTAATAGTTTTCGCTCTGAAAGAATGACTTGACTGACGATCATCCATCAACTAAAGCCCTTGAGCTGAGCATAAAGTCATTCAGACTTCATAGGAAACTCAGTAGTAAAACAGCAGATGGACGTCTTGCAGAACTCCAGGGAGAGGATCAGCAGAGCAGAAGGTGGACTGCACATCATCAGCCAGTGTCTCTGCAACACACACCTATTGTGCGCTCTCCATGGTCCTGCAAAGGCCCATTGACCAGTCATTGATCCACAATTGAAAAATGCTAGAAGATTGCAAGTGCTTGTCTGGCTGTGTTTTGTTTTCCTCTTTCTACATGGCAGCTCTGTATTCTTATCCAACCAGGCAGTATATATTTTTCACTGTGCATCTGCCTCAGTTTTGTGTATATTTGTGGTGGATGTGTAGATATGTGTGTGTGCATTTGCTATGAGTCCTTAAGCACATGAAGGAAATACCAGCCAGTTGGTGGCAATGTGAAGCCATTTGGCGCTCCTAGAAAGAGATCTATGGGAAATAGGAGAGGCCACATGTAGGAGGCTGGCCTGGCTTGTAGTGGGTACCAAGGGGTACTTACACTCTGTACCAGGACCAGTTATCCCTTATTAGTGGAGAAGAGGTGTTTCTAGCAGCATAGGCTGATAGAAGGTAGCCATAGCAGAGCAGCTTAGGCTGAACTAGGAGACATTCAAAGCTCCTACTATACCACTGGTGTCATATGCACAATATCATAAGAAAACACAATACACAGATATACTAAAAATAAAGGTACTTTATTTTTATGACAATATGCCAAAAGTATCTCAGTGAGTACCCTCAGTATGAGGATAGCAAATATACACAAGATATATGTACACAATACCAAAAATATGCAGTAATAGCAAAAAGAAGTAATGCAAGCAATGTACAGTCACAACAGATTGCAATAGGAACACATAGGTATAGGGGCAACACAAACCATATACTCCAAAAGTGGAATGCGAACCACGAATGGACCCCAAACCTATGTGAGCTTGTAGAGGGTCGCTGGGACTGTAAGAAAACAGTGAGGGTTAGAAAAATAGCCCACCCCAAGACCCTGTAAAGGTTGGTGTAAAGTGCACCTACAACCCCCAGAGAGCACAGAAGTCGTGATAGGGGAATTCTGCAAGGAAGACAAACACCAGCAATGCAACCCAAGTGGATTTCCGGACGAGAGTACCTGTGGAACAAGGGGACCAAGTCTAAGAGGCGCAACAAAGTCGAGATTGGGCAGATGCCCAGGAAATGCCAGCTGAGGGTGCAAAGAAGCTGCCACCGGATGGTAGAAGCTGTGGATTCTGCAAGAACGAAGAGGACTAGGAACTTCCCCTTTGGAGGATGGGTGTCCCACGTCGTGAAGAAGCTTGCAGAGGTGTTCTCACGCAGAAAGACCGCAAACAAGCCTTGCTAGCTTAGGGTTTTTGGATGCTGCTGTGGCCCAGGAGGAACCAGGATGTCGCAAATTGCGTGAGGAGACAGAGGGGGCACCCAGCAAGCTAGGGAGCCCTCACAGAAGCACGCAGCACCTGCAGAACTGCCGAAACAGGCACTACGAAGAAGAGTGAACCGGAGCTCACCCGAAGTCACAAAAGGAGATCCCACGACGCCGGAGGACAACTCAGGAGGTTGTGCACTGCAGGTTAGAGTGTCGGGGACCCAGGCTTGGCTGTGCACAAAGGAAATCCTGGAAGAGTGCACAGGAGCCGGAGTAGCTGCAAATCACACGGTACCCAGCAACGCAGTTTAGCGTGGGGAGGCAAGGACTTACCTCCACCAAACTTGGACTGAAGAGTCACTGGACTGTGGGAGTCACTTGGACAGAGTTGCTGAGTTCCAGGGACCACGCTCGTCGTGCTGAGAGGGGACCCAAAGGACCGGTGATGCAGTTCTTTTGGTGCCTGCGGTTGCAGGGGGAGGATTCCGTCGTCCCACGGGAGATTTCTTTGGAGCTTCTAGTGCAGAGAGGAGGCAGACTACCCCCACAGCATGCACCACCAGGAAAACAGTCGAGAAGCCTGCAGGTTCAGCGATACAAGGTTGCAGTAGTCATCTTTGCTACTTTGTTGTGGTTTTGCAGGCGTCCTGAGCAGTCAGCGGTCGATCCCTTGGTAGAAGGTGAAGCGAGAGATGCAGAGGAACTCTGATGAGCTCTTGCATTCGTTATCTAAAGAATTCCCCAAAGCAGAGACCCTAAATAGCCAGAAAAGGAGGTTTGGCTACCTAGGAAGGAGGATAGGCTAGCAACATAGGTAAGAGCCTATCAGAAGGAGTCTCTGACGTCACCTGCTGGCCCTGGCCACTCAGAGCAGTCCAGTGTGCCAGCAGCACCTCTGTTTCCAAGATGGCAGAGGTCTGGAGCACACTGGAGGAGCTCTGGGCACCTCCCCTGGGAGGTGCAAGTCAGGGGAGTGGTCACTCCCCTGTCCTTTGTCCAGTTTCGCGCCAGAGCAGGGCTGGGGGATCCCTGAACCGGTGTAGACTGGCTTATGCAGAGATGGGCACCATCTGTGCCCATCAAAGCATTTTCAGAGGCTGGGGGAGGCTACTCCTCCCCAGCCCTGACACCTTTTTCCAAAGGGAGAGGGTGTAACACCCTCTCTCTGAGGAAGTCCTTTGTTCTGCCTTCCTGGGCCAGGCCTGGCTGGACCCCAGGAGGGCAGAAACCTGTCTGAGGGGTTGGCAGCAGCAGCAGCTGCAGTGAAACCCCGGGAAAGGCAGTTTGGCAGTACCCGGGTCTGTGCTAGAGACTCAGGGGATCATGGAATTGTCTCCCCAATGCCAGGATGGTATTGGGGTGGCAATTCCATGATCTTATACATGTTACATGGCCATGTTCGGAGTTACCATTGTGACGCTATACATAGGTAGTGACCTATGTATAGTGCACGTGTGTAATGGTGTCCCCGCACTCACAAAGTCCGGGGAATTTGCCCTGAACGATGTGGGGGCACCTTGGCTAGTGCCAGGGTGCCCACACACTAAGCAACTTAGCACCCAACCTTTACCAGGTAAAGGTTAGACATATAAGTGACTTATAAGTTACTTAAGTGCAGTGGTAAATTCTGTGAAATAACGTGGACGTTATTTCACTCAGGCTGCAGTGGCAGGCCTGTGTAAGAATTGTCAGAGCTCCCTATGGGTGGCAAAAGAAATGCTGCAGCCCATAGGGATCTCCTGGAACCCCAATACCCTGGGTACCTCAGTACCATATACTAGGGAATTATAAGGGTGTTCCAGTATGCCAATGTGAATTGGTTAAATTGGTCACTAGCCTGTTAGTGACAATTTAGAAAGTAAGGAGAGAGCATAACCACTGAGGTTCTGGTTAGCAGAGCCTCAGTGAGACAGTTAGTCATCACACAGGGAACACATACAGGGCACACATATGAGCACTGGGGCCCTGGCTGGCAGCGTCCCAGTGACACATACAACTAAAACAACATATATACAGTGAAATATGGGGGTAACATGCCAGGCAAGATGGTACTTTCCTACACCACATAATTATAAGCATCGAAGGAAGGCACATCACGTAAATGTATCTTTCTTTCCACAGAGATGGTAAACTGTATCAGCTCTGCCTATGTTAACTATTGGAAATCTGCCTTCTCTGCTATGTTAACCAGTTGTGCTCCCTGAAGTGTGGTGTGACGTCAGACTGGATGGAAGGTTGAAGATGCATCTGGCTGCCATGTTCTGGATAGTTCTAGTCTTCTGGTGAGCTTCCTGAAAATTCAAGCATAGAGAGTGTTCTCATAGACCATCTTGCTGGTGACAAGGGTGTGGGTGATGGTTTTTCAGGTTTTTCTCAGGAGCAATTTGAATATCTTCCTCAGCATCCACTGGGTGTGGAAGTAAGATGCTGTGACGGCACTGAGTTGTGCAGACATGCCCAGCTTGTTGTCAGTGATGATCCCTGGCGGTAGGTGTAGGTCCGAGGCAGGACAGCCACCAGGGATGGAGTCTCAGTATGAGGTGTTTTTTCTGGAGATCACTACTTGTGTCTTTTTGGTGTTGAGCTTGATACAGTTGCATTTCATCTAGGTGGTGACCTCAGTCATGCAGGCAGTTGACTTGTTCCTTGTGTTTCAGGGTTTATCCGAGAGAAACGGTATGAGTTGTGACTTGTCAGCGTATGAGAGGATGTTGATGTCGTGGGCACGGATGAGGTTGGCTAGTGGAGTCATATAAGTGTTGATGAGGGTAGGGCTGAGGAATGAACCTTGAGACACTCTATTGATTAATCTTGGGCATCTGAGGTGTATGGTGCTAGACTGAGTGTTTCATTCCGTCGGATCGAGCAGAGAGCAAGTCCTTGAATGCCTATCTCCTGTGAGCATCTGATGAGGATGAGGTGTGATACGGTGTTAAAGTCTGCAAGAGATGCAGTAAGATGAGGGCTGCAGTCTGTCCTCTGCCCAGTATCATGTGGATGTCTTCTGCTATGGTGATGAGTGCTGGTTATGTGCTGTGTTTGGGTCTGAATTGGCATTGAATGGAGTTGAGTGGCTGGAGATTGATGAAGTGGTCGGTGAGACTTATGTTAATTAGTTTTTTTTTCAAGCCACATACAGAGGGAGGGAAATTGGACTGTAGTTGGTGAGCTTGGTTGGGCCGTCAGAAGGTTTCTTGAGAAGGTTGGTGGCCTCTGCGTATTTTCAAGATTCTGGAAAAGTGGCTGATTCGAGTGAGGCTCAATGGATTAGATAGCTTTTCTGATGGGGCAGTGTTCCTTGTTGAAGGCATGATGAGGACAGAGGTCTGACCTAGCTCTGGAGTGGATGGACTTCATGGTACCATGGGTCTCATCTATGGTGATGGCAGACCATATGGTCTGTTCTTCTTTCAAAATCGGGAGACTTGCTACAAGGTTAAAGGGATTGAGCCAAGGTTGCCATATATTGATTTTCTTGCAGAGGAAATCTGAGAGATTGTTGCAGAGGTCTTGAGAGGGGGTAATGTTGACCATGGTTTGCAGGGGCAGTGAAATATCTGATGGTGGCAATTGTCTTGCTGCTGCTGGTGCCTGCGTCAATGCGGTCCGCAAAGTCTGTGTGCTTGGTCTCCTTGATTTGTTGGTGGTAGAGACTAAGGTCAACTTTGAAGATGTCTTTGTCCACAGAATCTTGTCTCATTCGCCACTTGCACTCCAGTTTTCATTCAGTGCTGATTTATCAGCCTGAGTCCTTCTGTGTAAAAGCTGGCTTGTGTTCATTCTCTTGCTGTATTGGTGTGCCTGATGGGTTCAGAGTATCAATGCAAGCAGAGATCCTGTCATTGAATTTCTTTATGTCTTGTGTTGGGCTGCTGGTTGGCCCAGGTCAATGTTTGGAGAGGAGGAAAGCCTAGTCCATCTCTGGGACATTTTTCCAGCAGGTTGGCCCGGTCCAGTGGTGATGGGTCTCCTGTGGTTTGGGACGGGTATGCTGAAACTTACAAGGACGTGACCTGTGCATGTGATAGGTGATTGTTTGTGAGCTGATGTTATTGAGGGAGGAGAAAATTGGGTCTAAGAGGTTTTTGGCAGGATGGGTGGGCCCGGTGACGTGTTGGATGAGCCTGAAATTCCTGAGATTTTCAAGGAAGGTGATTGAGTTAGGGTTGTGTGGTCTTCCAGATGAAAGTTCAGGTCTCTTGGGAGGGTGAAGGTGCCATAGTTGATGATGAGGGGCACGATTATGTTCATAATATCGGTGGTGAAGTTGGTGTGGGGTCCTGGTGGTCTTTGTATGATGGTTCTGCAGAAGGTAAAGCTGACTATGATCTGTAACTTGAAGCTGAGGTGCTCCATGTACCGGGTTGTGATATCCATGGTGATGGTACAGCTGATGGTGTCCTTGAATATAATGGCGAGTCTGCCCCAGGGCTTGAGCTGATGATCTTGTCTGGTGATCCTGTGCCAGTGGGTATGGCAGCAACGATATCCACTACAGAGGCTGGGTTCAGCCATGTTTCTGTGAGGAAGAGCAGGACTAGAATGTGATTGTGCCTCAGGTCACATATCTTTGTGGTGTGTTTGTTGATAGTTTGGAGTAGTGTATGGATAGTAGCTGGTTATTGTATGTGTGAGCAGGTGGGGAACTGATTGCTGTTGGTGCAGGAGTAGTGAGTGTTGGGTGGAGGAGTGTGAAGCAGTGAAGGTTGAAGAGTGTGAAGGGACGAGGGAGGGAAGTGAAGGGTAGATGGAGGACATGGGGAGAATTTGGGTTGTTAGTTGAGTGAGGTGTTAACTCTGCTCAAGCAATAGACAACAATCCTGGTCAGCCCCACCCTCTTCAACGTCTACATGAGCCCCCTCGCAGCCATCGCACGCCATCACAACCTCAACATCATCTCCTACGCCGACGACACTCAGCTGATCCTCTCCCTCACCAACGACCCAGCCACCGCCAGAACCAACCTGCACGAAGGGATGAAAGACGTAGCCGAGTGGATGATGAACAGCCGCCTGAAACTAAACTCAGACAAGACGGAAGTCCTCATCCTTGGATCATCACCATCTGCCTGGGACGACTCCTGGTGGCCCCCTGCCCTGGGCAGCGCACCCAAACCAACGGACCACGCACGCAACCTGGGCTTCATCCTGGACTCCTCCCTTTCGATGACCAGACAAGTCAACGCCGTCTCTTCATCATGCTTCAACATCTTACGCATGCTCCGAAAGATCTTCCGATGGATCCCCACCGAAACCAGGAAGACGGTCACCTAGGCACTCGTCACCAGCCGACTGGACTACGGTAACACCCTCTACACCGGAACCACAGTCAAACTACAGAAAAGACTCCAACGCATCCAGAACGCCTCCGCACGCCTCATCCTTGACATCCCCCGACACAGCCACATCTCCGGACACCTGAGAGACTTGCACTGGCTCCCCGTCAGCAAGAGAATCACGTTCCGCCTCCTCACCCACGCACACAAGGCCCTCCACGACCTGGGCCCCAGGTACCTCAACAACCGCCTGACCTTCTACACTCCCACCCGCCAGCTACGATCGACCAGCCACGCCCTCGCCGCCGTGCCACGCATTAGAAAAGCCACCATGGGAGGAAGATCCTTCTCCTACCTGGCAGCCAAGACTTGGAACTCCCTCCCCATCCACCTCCATCTGACCCACGACCACCTCTCCTTCAGGAAGCAACTCAAGACCTGGCTGTTTGAGCAGTAGCGGTCCCCCCTCCCCCCCAGCGCCTTGAGACCCTCCGGGTGAGTAGCGCGCTATACAAATTTTTTGATTGATTGATTGATTCTGTCCCTGACGCTCTGATCAGGAGTTCAGGCAGCAAGATATTGGAGTCACTCTGTTATTCCATGGTTCAGCAATAGACCAGGGCTGAAACAGCAGCACAGATCTCTGGGGGTTCAGGGCAGAATTGAGGCAACAAGGCATTCTTTCCAGATGCAGCAAGGCAGTCTTCTGAAGTACATTGCAGGCCACAGCAGCATGAAATCCTCTGAGAGTCCTTCTGCAGGTCCAGAAAGTGATTCCTTTGTTGTGTGGCTGTCTAGGAGAAATAAGCAAAGTCCAACTGCCAACTACACCCAGTCATGTGACCCAGAAGCAGGCACCAAATAGTTAAGACAGGAAATTCCAACGTGGCATTTTCACGATTGTAAAATCTGACTTTACCATTCAAAGAGGATTTTTAAGTACAATTTCAAAGACACTAAACACAAAAAGGTCCCAATCAAAATTAGCATTTATTAAATGTAATAGGGCTGTCCAATGTTATCCTATGGGAGGGTAAGGCCTCACAGTGGGAAAAAGGAATTTGGGAGTCTTTCCCCATCAGGACATGTAAAACTTAAAAGTACATGTCAAACCTTTTGATTACAATGCATCCTGCCCTATTGGTTACCTATGGCGCACCTTAGAAGGCACATTTATGCAATAAAAGGGGAGTTTAAGGCTTGGGAAGGGGGTTATATTGCCAAGCAGATTTGACAGATTAAAACTGCATTCAGGCTGCGCTGGCAGACCTGGGACAAGTTTCATGGGGCTACTTCAGTGGGTGGCACAATAGGTGCTGTAGCCCCACTAGAAGCATGTAATGTACAGGCCCTGGTTATATGGTACACAACTCTACTAGGGACTTATAAGTAAATTAAATATGCCAATAAAGTGAAAGCCATTTTTACTATATCTAAAGGGGAAGGCACATGCACTTCAACACTGGTTAGCAGTGGCAAAGTGCACAGAGAAAGGCACAAAATCAGTTGATGATGACAACGATATGGAGAAACAAATAAAGCAGAGAAAAAGCCACAAAAATAGATGAAGATGAAAATAAAATGATTAAACAATTAAAGCAGGACAGAGAGAAGGGCACAAAAAATGATGGAGATGTCAATGAAATGTCAAAACAGGCAATGGCGCGGGACAAGCAATGACAAAAACAAACAGTGCCAAAGACAAACAATGAAATGGCAAAACAAACAAACCTAAGTGAAAGAAATAGAGAGAGAGCAAATGAGCAACAGAAAGAGAGGCGAGGCAGCGCCTTAAAGGACGGAAGCGGCTCCACACCTGCTTAATGTGTGGTCTGTGCTGTTACTGCCATTGAGTAGGTCCTGGAGCAGTGCAGGGAGCAGTGGGTGGGGAGGGGTGGGAGGGGCGTGGAAGGCAGAAGCAGGCGAGCGGGAAATGGGTGAGCGGGAGGAGCTGTAGGAGCTGTAGGAGCGCAAGGAGGAGGCGAGTATTAGCGGGGGAGAAAGTGCACGGAACGGCACAGGAGGCGCAGGGCAAGGATGAGAAACAAAAAAAGATGAAACAAAATAGCAGAAAAAGAGGTGAAAGTAGCAGAAAGAGCGAGCGACAAAGAAAGGGCAAAGTCGGAGAGCAAAAGTGAAAGCAGCGTCAAAACCGAGGGGGCAGGTCGGAACTAAGGCAAGGAAGAGAGAAAGGCACAAAACTAGTTTGCGATGACAATAAAAGGCTGAAACAAGGCAGAGGGAAAGGCGCAAAAACAAATGGAGATATTCTGAGGTCCGGAGCGTAGTTTTGTTACACCACTACATGACCCATAACCTTGCTGTAGTTTTTTAATTCATCCAAACACTAAAACTTTATTATTGTCAATTTTCTCAAATCAGATTTGACTAGAGTCTAAAGTTGGATATTTAGGCCCATATTTATACTTTTTAGCACTGCATTTTCGTCGTTTTTTTAACGCAAAATCGGCGCAAACTTTCAAAATACAGTTGTATTTTGTAAGTTTTCACCGCTTTTGCATCAAAACAATGACGTACATGCAGCGCTAAAAAAGTATAAATATGGGCCTTAATGTTTTAGTTGTTGTCCATTTCTAATCAGGTGAGGCAGACGTGTGCAGTGCATACCTTGTGTGGTCAAAAGATTTCGACAACTATTTGAGCCTCTCTTTTTTTATGCGCAGATCATCAGATTATTTCCTGACGAAGTGTCTCAGTATCTTTTGTAATGTATAGCATTCAATGAAAAAAACATTGTGTGAATGAGTTTAATTTTCGCAGTTTGCACCATGCAAAAAGCTTTCTACATCTGGCCCTTCGACCCAAACACGTCTGAATTTATGTATCTGAAATTAACCGACATTACACTTTCTAATCCATCGCCAATTTGCCAATTATCTCGTCCACTTATCTGCAGAACCACTGTGATGTCTTTGATCTAATGCAACACGCCACTGTGCAAATAGCACTGGGTGCTGGTGTTTTGGCACCTGATTTAGAAATAGGAGGAAAATTGAGCATAATCGTACAGAAACTGTTCCTGTGCCTGTTTTGTATGTAAGTACCACTAGCACAGTAGTTGCTTCAGGCTGTCACGGGAGTGCAGTTTGAATCCAATCCCTGGTGACTGTCATTGTTACAAGCAATGGCCCACAGGTCTATTCAAGATTCTGGCAGGAGTGCTTTGTTTACCGACGTGAATACCTGAACTTCCCTGCTACTGTTTACCCCACTTGCTTGGAATAATAACAGAGACCTCAAGTCTCCATCCCTGTGAGTGAAACATGCTTTTGAGGGTAAAATTGAGGATGCAAAAAATTACACCAGAATGTGACACCGTTCTGTGCTCTGGTGCCCACGAGCTTTTCTGAATGGTCGGGAACTTCAAGAAGTCATGTATCCACACAGGTAGCCATGGCCGACTCTGGGCAGTGCGACTGGTACAGCTGCACCTGGCGCTTACCTGGGGAGTGGTGGTTGTGATTGGAGTAACCTATGGCTTTACGATACCTGCTGCAGGGATAGTTGCATGTCCCCAAGTTTTCAGGCAGCAATAACAAGGTCAAGATAACTCTGGTGATTAATGTTCCTCCTGGAGAGGGATGGAGATTTGTCTAGTGACAGTTTTGACTCATTATAAAGTAGCGCACAGGGTTATTGTGCCTCCTGCTAGGAACGCGTACCATGCAGACCTCAGAACTGTACGTTTTGTGGCTAGCTCGGGGGATTTACTGCATTTGTCGTGGAGATCCTTTTGTTACTTGCAGTTCATAGCCTACAATTCCAATATGCTACGGTGCCCTATGAGTTTTTATCCAAGAGATTCGTGCAAATTGCATAGTGTAGGTTAGAACGTTATGTTTTTGCTTGAGTCTTTCTTTTTTTCAATTTCAAGAGTGTTTTATTGGGATTTTGTACAATAGGAAAATTAAATAACATACATGAAAATAAACAATACATTGTATGGTACCATCAAATCAAGTGGGAACAGTAGTTTAGGATATAGCATAAGGAGTCGGTCCACATTTATAAAAGTAGAGGGTAGAGATAAGTATATTTGTTTGTGATAGCGAGGTGAGGTTAATCAGTGTATGTATTGTGACGAAGCGGTTTCTAATGTTGTGGTGAATGGTTAAGGTGCCTCAGTTGTAGGTGAATGAGACAGAGTAAAAGAGCAGAGACGAGAGAAGAGAAGAAGAAAAGTAGGGAGTACATGGGGAAGGGAGGGTGGGTAGGAAAAGAAGGGGGTGGGAGAGTGGAGAGAGGTGGGGGAGGGTGGGAGAATTCCTCAGTCTTTCATCATCTATTCCTTATGTTGCTGAAGAGGGTTCATTTGGGTAGATGCACATTCTTATTAGTAAAGCCAATCCCAACCAGTACGTTAAAACAAATTAAAAGTATGTGAGGGTGGGGCAATGGTGGGATAAGGGGCACTGGGTGGGGGGTTGCCAAAAAATGTTTTTTTGCATTGGGCACCACTAGTGCTAAAGCCGGCCCGGCAGGGAGCCCTCCAACAGACCCCCTGCAGCTCAATGGGAAGAGATGCTTTGGGCTTCCTGGACAGTGGCTCTTCTACGTTTGCAAGCCATAGCACTACTTTAGTGACGTGTTGGTGTTACAGTAATTGTTTTACATTTATTTATTTTAAGTATCCCATTCATGCCAGGTCTCATGTTGTGAATGATATCAAAGGTGGTGTAACATCACTTCCTGTGATTTCGTCAAATTTGCTAATTAGGTTTCATCCAAAATAATTGTTAACGCTTGAGGGCTTTGTAAATAGCTTGTGGTATTCACGCTGTGTTTGAATATGTACCAGCAGCAGTGCTTTACTTGTATAATAATAAATGCTGATGCCCAAAGTGCTGCTCAGACACCCATGACTGATACGATAAAATGTAAGAGAAGCAATAGCAAGGGTAGGCAGTCCTGAATCCACCTAAGGCCTCTTAAATTCACTGCTAGACACTCCCTGCCCCCTTATCTCCCTTGGTGATGGATTATCTGTTTTTCTTTTAATAGGTGTTTTCATTTTGTTTGTATTTCCATCTGTTGGCCTTGGGAAATGTGTGATGTGGACAAATAAGTGCTGTCCCGAAAATTAAATGCTGGTGCTCTCCACCAGCAACCACCAGTTCAAATTAAGCACTGACCAGCTGCCACCTATAAAACTACAGTATGAATTGTTTACGTGGATATTATATACAGAATTATACACAAGTGTCTGTGAGTAATGGGGACGTAATTCACTGAGGGGTTTTGAGTGACATCAAATAGACAACAAGAGCAAAGCTCCAGTAATCAATTATGTCACTCAAAACCCAAGGTGAAGAGCATCCTTGTTTTGCACATTTTACCCATCTGTAATTTCATGTTATATATTCCCTCCAAAATCTTCTGCCACTACTTCCAACATATACATAGGGAGGGAGGGGAAATTGTGCTGCCACATGCAACATTTATTAAAAAAAGGTAAGAAAAGAAGCCGGCCTCGAGCCACCCACCCTCACCACTCTTGAGATACTCTACCCTAAATCAGTTGTGGCTCGCCAGGGTTACAGGGGGTGGGGTGGCGCACGGGGGAGGGGATATTTTTTAATAAACTCTTTTTTTTAAAATAATAAAATTAACTTTACTCCGCTCCCCTTCGCACTGCGCCGCTGCTCCTCCATCTTGCGGTGCAGGCACAGGCTCCCAGCCTGCCCTGCGGCCAATCCTGATGCTGCTCAGAGCAGCGTTAGGATTGGCTGGGAGCCATGCTCTCTCCAGCCCGGCAACACAGTGACGGGTTATAAGAGCACCATGCGCATGTGTGTTTGGCTGGCCTGAGAAAGCTGGTCAAACATACATGCGCACTGAGGGGAGTGCACAGTGCACTCCCCTCACTGCTCGTCCCCCATGGCCCTACCCCTTTCACAACAAAATGATAATAAACATAGTTTATTATCCCTTAGTTTATTATCCCTTTGTTGTGAAAGGTTTTCAGCTTTTGCTGCTGGCGGGGGAGGGGAAGGGGTGTCGCTCCTCCGCCATTGCCCTAAATTAAAAACTCAATGCCTAGCCTCCTGCCTTCCTCCTCACCCACCTTTGCACAACCTTCCCTCTGCCCAATAGGAGCTGAAAGCCATGTTCTTTGCAGTCGCTGCTGGCAACTTGGCAAAGCGGTGGGCGGGGGAATAGTACAAAAATAAAAAAAATATTAAAAAAGAAACTTACCTGAAGCTCACCTCCGCTCTCCAGACACAGGCTCCCAGCCTGCTTTGCGGCCAATCATGAGCCTGCTCAGAGCAGAATTATGATTGGCTGGAGCGCCCTGACTTGACCGCTCCAGGGCAGAGTTGGAGCCTGGGCCTGCTGTCTCCAACCCGGCAACACAGTGCCATGTTGGAGAGAACCCTGTGTACATGTGTGTTTGGCTGGCCCGAGACTGCCGGCCAAACATACATGTGCACTGAGGGGAGTGCTCTGTGTACTCCCCTCCGTGGCTGTCATCCCCCATGGCCCCACCCTTTTAAAAATAAAACGATAATAAACATTATTTTTAAAGGTTTGCAGCTTCTGCTGCTGGCAGGGGTGAGGGGTGATGCTCCTCTGCCATAGCGGAGGAGCCGACCTAGTTCTTTGCTCTCATCCTGAGAGCGGGGCCATGGTACGGGTGGTTCTGTGTGAGCTCCTTGTCAGTCGGCGGTCTACAGAAATCGACACTGACATGGGAGAAGGCGCATTGCGGATGTAAAGCGCTGCCTGCCTGTTTTCTCCTGACTCCCTTGGGTCTGTGAGGCCCAGGAGAGGTGGGAGAAGGTGAGTGAGACGCCAGACGCCTTTCTGCTGCTGCACTTGGGTCTCTAGGGACCTGGATGAGGCTTTGGAATGAAGGGGCGAAAATTGCTTCCTGAGTGAGGTCACAACAATGGTTAACCACTTTGGTTAGCCACAGTGCATAACTACTATGGTTAACCACTGTTGTGACGTCATTCCAAAGAATAACCAGATTCGGAATTGGCTATTCACGCTAACGGCTTCCTACGGGAGCTATAGACAACATATAGAATAATAGATGGGTAACAGTGAATTACGGGGATATTTTCACCGAGTGGTTCTGAGTAACTTCTAATAGACAAGAAGAGCATAGCTTTCGTTGTCTGTGATTTCACTTAGAACCCCAAGGTGAAAAACATCCCTATAATTCACTTTTTATTTTATATAAATGCATGTTATGTAAGACCTTCAAAAAGCTTATGACCCTCCGTTTAAAAGCTGTGCTAGGTCAGGGGAGTAATGGAGAGCCACTCCCAGCAAAGCTTCGCCTCACTATACCATGTGTAAAACAGAATGGCCTCCAGCCAGCCCACCAACCACCCTCTGCAGCTGTGCGCTCTACTTCCCGTGTTGCATTTCACACGCTCTCCGAGTAGCCTGGTATTCGTGTATGACATGCCAACAGTGGATAACAGCTTTTGTAGACCGCTGTTGCTACGTCACAAGAAGGGCCGGCTTTAGGGCGGTGCGACTTGTTCCTGGCGCTGACTTTGGTGCAGGGCGCTGTGTTTAAAAATAACTTAAGGGGTTAAAAGTGTGCAAACTTCCGTGCGCTTCCAGCAGTTTTCATTCAACAAGAAAAATATCAAGATAAGTCTGGTGATTAATGTTCCAGCTGGTAAGAGATAGGGGGTTTGTGTAGCGGCAGCGCTGACTCATCGTAAGTAGCGCGGAGGGCTGATGCGCCTGCTGCAAAGAACATGTACCATGCAGATCACACAACTGAGCGTGAGTGAACTATGAGTAGCGCTTTAAAAGGGAAATGTTTGTCAGAGAGCGGCTATGGAGAGATGTGCTGCACTAGAAGCAAATAATCGTAGGGGTGCCAAAAATGATGTCGCACAGGGCGCCACCAGCGCAGAGGCCGGCCTTGGTCACAAGTGAAAAATCAGGCTCAATATCTGGTGTTACCACCCTACTGAACATAAAAAATGTGTTTATTATATTAACTCTGCCCTGCCACCAACTTAATTCCCAAACCACCGTTGAGAGGTGTAATTGGGATTCTAGGAACGAAGACTTCACAGAGTTAAAACACTGTGGTGCACTGTAATAAGAAAGAACGGAGGTGCATTGTAATAAGCGAGAGCGGAGGTGCACCGTAATAAGCAAGAGCGGAGGTGCATTGTAATAAGAAAGAGCAGAGGTGCACCGTAATAAGTGCATTGTAATAAGAAAGAGCGGAGGTGCATTGTAATAAGCAGGAGCGGAGGTGCATTGTAATAAGAAAGAGCGGAGGTGCATTGTAACAAGAAAGAGCAGAGGTGCACCGTAATAAGTGCATTGTAATAAGAAAGAGCGGAGGTGCATTGTAATAAGCAAGAGCGGAGGTGCATTGTAATAAGAAAGAGCGGAGGTGCATTGTAACAAGAAAGAGCAGAGGTGCACTGTAATAAGCAAGAGCGGAGGTGCATTGTAATAAGAAAGAGCGGAGGTGCATTGTAATAAGCAAGAGCGGAGGTGCATTGTAATAAGAAAGAGCGGAGTTGCGCCGTAATAAGCAAGAGCGGAGGTGCATTGTAATAAGAAAGAGCGGAGGTGCATTGTAACAAGAAAGAGCAGAGGTGCACTGTAATAAGCAAGAGCGGAGGTGCATTGTAATAAGAAAGAACGGAGGTGCATTGTAATAAGCGAGAGCGGAGGTGCACCGTAATAAGCAAGAGCGGAGGTGCATTGTAATAAGCAAGAGCGAAGGTGCATTGTAATAAGAAAGAGCGGAGTTGCGCCATAATAAGCAAGAGCGGAGGTACATTGTAATAAGCAAGAGCGAAGGTGCATTGTAATAAGAAAGAGCGGAGTTGCGCCGTAATAAGCAAGAGCGGAGGTGCATTGTAATAAGAAAGAGCGGAGGTGCACTGTAACAAGAAAGAGCAGAGGTGCGCTGTAATAAGCAAGAGCGGAGGTGCATTGTAATAAGAAAGAGCGGAGGTGCATTGTAACAAGAAAGAGCAGAGGTGCATTGTAATAAGAAAGAGCGGAGGTGCATTGTAACAAGAAAGAGCAGAGGTGCATTGTAATAAGAAAGAGCGGAGGTGCATTGTAACAAGAAAGAGCAGAGGTGCATTGTAATAAGAAAGAGCGGAGGTGCATTGTAACAAGAAAGAGCAGAGGTGCATTGTAATAAGAAAGAGCGGAGGTGCATTGTAACAAGAAAGAGCAGAGGTGCACTGTAATAAGCAAGAGCGGAGGTGCACTGTAATAAGCAAGAGCAGAGGTGCACCGTAATAAGCGAGAGCGGAGGACCAAGCCCCCCAGTTCTTGGCAGCCCACAGTCTCTCTGCGCCCACCCCGGCAGCCGCAGTGATTGCAAACTCTGAGGTCCCGGCCTCCTCCGGCGCGCGCGCTCCCCACCGGCTGCAGTCCCGCGCTCGCCCGGCAGGGGTCGCCGCGGCCACCGCGCTGACGCACGCGCCGCTGGCACGCGGGCTCCCCGCGCGCTCCGCGGCCGCTTTTAAAAGTGCCCGGTGGTCCGCCCGGGCTGTGAGAGGACCAGGGCTTCCCCGAGCATGGCGCCCGAGCTGAGGCAGGTGGCCTGCGTGCTGGGGCTGGCGCTGCTCCTGCTGCTCGCCCCCGCGGTGGACGCCAGGGCCCGGGCGCGTAAGTAGCAGCCTGCCCCGCGCGCTGCGCACTCACCGCCTTCTGCAGACCCCTTGCAAGGGAATTCATCTTATTGTTAGAAATCTCGATGATAATGCTAGAGCTAATGTTGTTATCATTATACTAACCCTGATTAGTCTCGGTGGCCCTGAACAATGAATTTATTTTACACATCCAGATTACAAATGTCTCTGCTTGATTTGATATTAGCATTGTTGGATAAAGAATAGCTGATCTATTTGCAGTTTGTGTATTTTGTACTTGTCCCCCACTCTCTCCATTGTGCTCCCCCTTTCTCTCGTCGTCTCTACCGAACTCTTTTACTCCGTATCTATCTATCTATCTGTCTATCTATCTGTCTATCTTCATCTGTCTCTCTGTCTGTCTTTCTATCTATCTGTCTGTCTGTCCATCTATCCTCTTTCTTCTGCATGCTTGTCTGTCACTATATCTTTCTAGTTCTCTGTCTGTATTTTGTTTCTTCCTATATGACTGTACGTCCCGGTCTCTGTTTTCTGTGCAATTCTATCCTACGTATGTGCGCTAGTCTCTCTGTCTACATATATGTGAATATGTATGGATATGTGATTGTCTCTGTATCTGGCACGCTCTATATACAGTTGTTTGCCTCTGTCTGCGTTCCCATGTATGTATATGTTTCCACCCTCTTTCTATATGTGTCTCTATCTTACGTTCTGTCTCTGCCCATCTGTACAACTATTTCTTAAAGTTTATGTACATGTTTTGCGTTAGATATGGAAGGATGGGCTTTCATGACGCACATGCGATTGCCCAAAGAAGCAGCTGTCATTTGTTGTAAAAACTGGGAGTTGGTACTCTGTGGTCTTTCTGTAGCGCGGGGCTGCGTACCCCAGAACTGCTCTTTGCAACTCTGAATTTGATAAAATGCATAGATTATTTACCGGTAATGTCATTACTCTGAGTCCAGACTTCCCTCTTCCGATCATTACGAAATGAGGCATGAATGATTTCGTAAGAGGTAATGACGTCATCGAGTTAGGAGACAGTGCGATCTGTTGATAAAGTGCTTAGAATCAGTGTGTGTTGTGAATGAGGCGCTGTAGAAACTTGCCCCGACCGGGTCCATGTTTGATTTTGGGAAGTGACATTTTGAGAGGCGCTAGTTTGTGAGAGGAAAGTAACATCGACTGGTCCGCGGCTGGCCAAAGAACAGATTGCAGAGGCGACCTGTTGCTTCCCAGAGCTGGGCTGGTGCGTTATAAGAGTCTCCGAGGGGGTCGCCCCTCTGATGGAGAGAGGTCTGAAGTGAGTATGTTGGAGAAAGACACATGAACTCCGTAGACAACTGACAGCTCCGATGCTGATGCTACAGAGCTGAGAATTACCTGACAGGCTAATTACTAAGTATCTTTCTTGGTGAGTAGCGCCCGTTTGCCCAGAGGTGTTTAGTTGTTACGATTAATTAAGTGTTTGGTTCTTTGAAGGTAATTTGCAGGTCCAGTCCCAGCTCCGCAAGCGGCGTTAGTTGATCTTGTGCGAATCACGACTTCGCCCGCTGCTCCCTGTATTAGAGAGAATCCGCCATGCTACTCCCTCTCTTCCATAAAACCCTTCGACTGATAAATGTTATCCCATGATTTGTACTGTATTTCCCCCGTCCTCTTGGTTCAGATCTGTGTAGTGCTCAGAAGCAGTTTTATGACTGTGTGACGCTTTACAAATACGTTAGGAACATAAATAAATGTGTAATAAACAGCAAAAACGTGCGCGTGTTGCTTGAGTATTGGCAGTGGGCAGTTTGATGACATCTACGTTCATTCGTCTGTGAGCAGTGCGTGACATTCTCTCAGATTTCGTGTGTGGGGTGAATACATTAACGGACAGGCGTAGCGCTTAGAACCGAGCTGAAAGATGTCTTTTGCGTGCTCGGAACCTTCTCCCTCCGCTGTGCGACAGTCCGGTGCCGGCGTGGAACTCAGTGTTTCTCGGGCACACGTAAATGCACATCCCCCGGGGCTTCAAGTGGGATTAAAAAAAACTGTGTGTGTGTGTGTGATGGGGGGAGGCTCTCAAAGGGGCATGACCTATATAATTAAGGGCGTGGCTTAAAACACTTTGGCTAAAAATTTGTTCTTAGCATAGTGTGCCGCCCGAGTGGTACTTTGCTGCTTCTTTCTGTCACTACATCCAGATATATAATACAACAACTGACATTACACACAAATCAAGCCAATACCATTGGCTTTGTCAGTGGTTGTTATCAATGCTTAATTTGTAAATAAAAACGTGCCGGTGCCCAAAGCCCTCCTCTTAAACATGCGGCTGCTGCAATTAAATGTGCAAGCACGGAATACTGAGGCAGCGTAACCCTGAAGCGATCTTGGGCCTCTTCAATCCATTTACAGCCACTCCCTGCCCCTTCAGCTCACTCTTGCAGCTTTCTACTTTCTCCCCTTGTGGCGCTTTTTCGTTTTTCTCTTCCTCCGTCTTTCCCATATGTGCCTTTTGCTCGCAGAAAATGCTTGAAGCAGAAGAATAAGCCCCGGACCCCAAAAATAAGTGCCGGTGCTCAGCACCGGAAACAACAAGCACAAATTAAGCATTGTTAGTTGTCTAAGATAAACACGCACAACAATGGCTTTGTTGTATATAATATTGAAAATGCTTTAGTTCTGAAATGATGAGACTGTACAACATTTATAACGATTCTCTTTGAAGTTACATAAAAAGCAGTGAAGGGGGTACTGCTGCTGAGTTGTGAAGTTTTTTTCACCCTGAGGATGAGGGCAATACTGTAGAGCCCGATAGGCTCTACATCTGCTTTTCAGAACTGCTAGCGCTGAGCACCGGCAGGACCCGGCCCACTTAAAGCCATGAGATCCCTTGGCAAACTTGGAAAGGGAGAGAGAAGGCAGAGGGCTGTGCCAGCCGGAGCCAGCCCTTTGGCTCAAGACCAACGTGCAGCACAGCAGTCCAGTGTATGCGCCTCCTCCCCGGCCAGCTGTGACTAGAAGTAGCGCTGCGTGGTTCCTAGAGCGGCATCTGTGAGCTGGACAGTGACCACGTCAAACTCACTAGTGCAGTGTACGCCATAGAAGTGTCCCTGCACCCTCACTCTCTCACTCACTCAGTCGCTCGAGCTGGCGATTGAATATGGCATCTATGCCAGTGGCTTAACCAGTGCTTTAAATGGAAATATGGAAGTGCTGGTGTTCAGTAACCCAGAATATCTGTTTGCTCCTTGGAAGTGCCAGTACTCTCCCATTAAATGTTTTGCAACAGTGCTGAGAAGTGCCGGTACTCTCCCTTTAAATTGAAAGAAGTGCAGGTATTCAGGCACAATGGCTGGGTCCAAACTGGGGTTGCATGGTGAGCAAAAGATCGATGGATTAAACCCAGATCTGTGACTTGGGGTGAGTGTTTGAAAAGTGTCAGCACTCCGTCTATCATCCTTTTGTATTGCTAAAGGTACTCCGCACTGGACAATACCTGCCCATTTAAAACACTGCACATAACACAAAATTATGCCTACCCCCTGCAGAATGTGATGTGTGGCCCACAGAGACTCCCATACCAGACGAATATTCAAAGGCCTTAGCCCAAAGAGGGTGTCCTGAAAGGTTCCCTCCCAGCCTGTCCACAGGGGCCCATGTTTCACCCTTGGCCTTACTCTTTGTCGTATCTAGGCGCCTCAAGTAAAATTCAGAGCAGCGAGAAACATTATGGACTTATTTGGTGGCTAAGTTTTTAGTGTTACTCACAAATTCAGACATGCACCTGACAGACACTCATACAGGTACTGACATGCTTACTCAGACGCCCACTCACTGTTAAAATACTCACTCACCCAGACATTCATGTTAATAACACACACGGACACTCATTCAGTTGCTCAGTGGCACGCAGACTCACTCACCAGCATGAATGTATCTTTCCTGCTAAAGTACATTCTTAGATGCACAAACAATCCTCTTACAATTTAAAAATAATGTGAAAACATGTCTTTGAACATATATATCCCCTCGCCTATTGCGGGCGCACAAGCACACCTGCACTCAGACATGCATATATGCACCTAAGTGATGCTTGGAGGCCTGACCTAAACATCCTTGGGTTGATGAAACCAAAGTGTTTCAAAGATTCCCACATGCAGTGCTATATGACGTAGAGTTCGTTCCAGATTTAGCAATACTTTGCGTCGGGTTTGCATTACTTTAGTACGACAAACCTGCCACAAAATGTTGTGTTATTTAGAATTCAACACAAATGACGATTTGCGTTGGATTGTAACCAAAAGTAAGGGAAAGCTTGGCAATACACTTCCTTGCATTACTTGGCATCAAGGAGGTAATCCAAGGGCAGTGTATGGGTGTTCCCGTGCAACCGCCAATGGCTTTTGATGCAAATTCTTATCTATAGAGGTTTGTAGACAGGGATTTGCAAGAAAATCCTGTGCTTCCCTGAGGGAGGTGTAACAAGGAGACGTTTTAATTTCCCCCTGGATTTTCGTATTTCAATGTCTGCTGCATTCTGTAGCACGCATAGAAAGAGGGTAATGCCTTAACGCATAGTTTCCTGCCCAAACACTATGCTGACCACAATAGAGATACCCTTTCATTATGGCTCAAAGGTGTCTGCATTGGCGTATGGCAGCTTAAAGTGCCCCAGAGCAAGGAGAGGGCAGAACGCCCCCACATGTTAGTAAGTATGGTGCTGTTCACGCAACGCAGTATAGTTACTTTACTTGCCGCAATGTGTTGCATGATGTCTTTGTAAATCTGTGCGTTCACATATAAGAATAAGACGACTCCAGATACACAGGCGGAATGCCCGAGTCTGTCGTGTGATGGAATCTGCCCGGGTCTGCCAGCCTTTCCCGTGCACCCTCGCTAGCGGAAGTTCTCCAAGCCCCCTCTGGTCTGTTCCTCTCTGGAGTGTCTCAAAGCCTGCTCTACCAGCTCCCAGAAGTGCTTGTGGTGAGTGGCTTTGTGGGCAGTGCTTGTGAGCGAGTGGCTTCTGTTTGAAAGGTGTGCGGGTTGGCCAGGCCATCAAAGGTGGCCCTCAGCGTGCGAGCACTCAGGTTCTAAACCTAAGCCTTGCGGTTTGCATGCAGGTCCTTAATGCCAGTTCACACATTTCACTTGCTATGAGAAGGATTGCAATTTATGATGTGCAAGTAAAAAAAATACCTATGTGACAAAAGCATAACACGTTGTGCTTTGTAGGTGGCACGTGGCCCTCTTTGCTACTTTATAGTGACTAGACTAAACACAGATCTCCCCAGCAAGTGCATGAACCACCAGAGTTATTTTTCTGTTGTGATTATTTTCTGAAAATTGGTGGCCATACAAAGCTCTCTACGGGATGCTCTTGCCTCTCATGCCTGACCTGTCTGCTCTGCCCTCCCGCCCCTTCCTGTCATAGCACAGATAGTCCCGCCCCCCACCACGGCGTGGCGCCCTGTGCGGCAGCCCCGGGCGCACAGCCCTCATGCCAGCTCTGCCCAACTTAAGAGTGAATACCTCCCTCCGCGCTTTCAGTGTGGTTGGTGCGCAGTGTGTCTTGGAAGGCCGTGTGAAATCTAATCTGTCTCCCGCTCTTTCAGCGCCTGCTGAGCGGTTGACATGTTTCCCCCCGGGTTGTTTACATAGCGGTGTTAACACGCGTGAATGGCCCAACATTTAACTGTGTAAAAGAGCTGCACTCTAGGCTTTGAAAGGTGGCCAACTTTCAAATTATGCCTAAAATGCGTCACTGATATGAAATGGAAAACAAGCACAGGCAAACGCAAGAGGGTTGGCCGTGGCCGGCCATTTCTGCCATTGTTTCCGTGCCACTTTGTTAATAAAACACGTTCTCGAGAAAAGATAATGTTAGGATCTTTATTCTTTAATCTTTTATCTATCTACATATAGACATCTCAGTTCATGTCTTTCTGTCTCTTGAAAATCAGATCAGAGTGTTTCAGAGGTTTAAACACCAGTATTTCAGTGTGACAGGCAATGCCCATTGGTTGTCGAGGCGTGTTTGTCTCTTTTGTATCCTTGTGATGGACTCCAGTCTCCCTGCAAATACAGACGGCCTACTTGGGATAAGAGTTGTCAGACCCTTGGCTCATCCACGACTAACTAGGCCTCCTTTGTATCGAGTCCCTGCCTGGGCCCCACCCGCATACCCCGACCTTAAAAGGGCATCTTCTTACCCCAGGCCTCCATCTTTCTAGCAGGGACTCCGTTGGGTGCTGGTAGCATAAAATGTGCCAAGACACACTGCTCTAAAACTAGGCGCTGCCCCTTGAATACGGGAGTCTGTGTCTGCGCTGACCCGGCCATGGTGGCTGTGTTGGCATTCTCCAGGAGCCCTGCCCATCACATTCCCTTTCGTGGAGGTGGCATGTTGGTGTTTGTGCTTGGGGAGGTGGTAAGGCTATCAGCCGGTGGCACACGGTAAGAATGACCGGACCCTTTCTTCTGTGGGATGTAGGGCTGGTCACGTACCCACCCCACTCCACCCTTGCCACAACCGTGGTAACTTGCAGGGGAAACAGCATTCCAGCCATCCTTGCCTTCATAACTGGTGACATTGATTTGCTAGTCGTGAATCAGGGCGCTGTGATATCCCCGCAGTCACAGGAGGGATGATAGTCATGTTTTTGATTACACCCTCGCCATCTTTCACTTGTTGTGCCAACCCACAGGGGTATTGTGCAGTTACACATTCTGCAGGGTGACTGGACAATGGGTTTGTTGTTGCATCCTACATGCAATGTCAGTGTGGAGGTTAGAGCTGTAGTCTCAGAATATTTAAAGCAAATGGTAGCAGTGATTATAGAAGCCACGCTGCCCTGTCCTTTTGCCCCGCCCCCTTATTTCTTAAGTACTTCATTTGTGAGGACACCTGGGATACAGAAAAGAAGGGCTACTCATAGAAACGAAACAAGCTTCCAGGTGCTTGTTCACTGCCATGGAGCTTTATAAGCCCTCACGAGCTGTTGGTTGCATCTTGAATAGAGGCCACTGACAGTCATTTTATAAAACAAATATATAAATGGGTTACTAGTTTGTATTTTGTCCTGATATCATACAAAGTGGTTCCGGTTCTTCCTGTCCTTTCACGTTGGAGATTCACATTTCAGCATGCATTATCAGCACTTTAATAATTGTTGATATAAATGCCTATTCCTGAGCCATGAAGCCTTGAACAAAGATTTTGGCCCTCTTAATATTCAAAAACTCCTCAATAATTCATATTTAATCACTGCCACACAAAGTGTAAGTAAATCCAGCAAATACACTTTATACAACTTTCTGTTACTAATGATGGTTAGCACATCAAACTGCCATCATAACAGTAAGAATCCTGCAATGCTATTGTGCATGGATCCTATAAACCTACAACAGTCTCAGGAAAGCTAGCTACACATTTTACTTGCCTCTGATAATAAAGAACCAGAAGGAACCATGATTGTTCAAGAGCATTGTTGGTATGCGGGTTTCATACAGTAATTGGCCTGTTTGTGGTTGGCTAATCCTGCCTTTGCTTTTCCTTGCTCACTTCGCCCACTCCTCCTCCATTTACTAACAAGACTCCCCACTGTATTACAACCGGAAGTGCTCATGTGCTAAGTATTATGGTATATCTAAGCCCTGTCTACTTTAACTGTGTCGGTGTTATTGAAGACACTGTTTCTTGTAGTGCATGCATGCTTTGAATCCGTTCATATATTGTAAAGTGTATTCTCATGCAGATGACCTAAAGTCCAGTTTGAGGTCCAGTTCACAATATGCATTCAGCATGGTATATGAACAATTAATGCTTGTAAGTTTGAACTTGCCTTGTTACACCAAAAAAAATAAAGTATGTTTTTTAAAAACTACAGTCTGAGGTCCAGAGTGCAGCATCACTTGACCGACCTGCTCCAACTTCTTCAGAATACCTGCTCCAGGAGCTCTTTGATGTTCATTCTATCAGTTAAAACTCTTATGTATTGTTAGTACTGACATCCTTGGTGTGGTCTTCCCCCAAACATTTTACTTTCTACCCTCCTGTTTTCTGAAATTCATCGTTGTTGACATTAGGTCCATATGCCTTTACCTCTGCTAACCAGTGCTAAAATGCTTGTGCTCTCTCCCTAAAACATGGTCAAATTGGCTTGCACCCAATTGGCACATTTCATTTACTAATAAGTCCCTAGTAAAGAGGTATTACCTGTACCCAGAACCTGTAAATCAAATGCTGTTAGTGACCCTACAGCACTTACTGTGCCACCCATTAATGTAGCACTTTATAATATGTCTCAAGCGTGATACTGTCGTGCATTTTTAAATTGTCAATTCCATCTAGCAAAATAAACCTTTTTCCAGGTGTAAACTCTCCTTTTTAAGATATATAAGTCACCCCTAACGTAGGCCCTAAATGGCCCAAAGGGTATGGTGCATTGTATTTAAAAACCATGATCAGACAAACCAATCCACACCCTAAGGCTAGCAGGCTTTACCGCACCTCCCCACCCCAAGAAAAAAGAAAGCACATAGGGCAGGGAATTTAGCTCAATAATAGCAGTCAAAATATTTCCAAAACAAAAGCATGAGAGGCTCCCATTCCGCCCCATTAGTCTGTAAAGTGCAAATGCATAATCATTGAGACAGGTGCCTAGAAAACGAAGGAGGCTACACATACAATAGCTAGCACATCATTTACAAACTTAATTACCGTTCCATGAGCTATTCCTGGGTCATCAGCCCTTGCATCCAGTTGGTAACCTCGGCCCATATTCTGGCCCCCCCACTTCTGCTTCTTTTGCCCCTTCCAATTTAGAGGTTAATTTCCATGTTGTACAGCCTTAACAATCTTGATCTCCACATTGCGAAGGTTGGGGGTCAGGGTTTATCCATTCCGAATCAGTACACAAGGGGGCAACTGCCATAGCGATAAATAGTAAATATGCTTCTGTAGGAAAGTACCATCTTCCTTGGCATGTTACCCCCATTTTTCACATGTATGTCAGTATGTTTTTGCCTGTCTCACTGGGATCCTGCTTGTCAGGACCCCAGTGCTCATAGTTTGTGGCCTAATGTGTATGACTGTGTAGTGCCTAACTGTGTCACTGAGGCTCTGCTAACCAGAACCTCAGTGCCTATGCTCTCTCCGCCTTTAAATTTGTCACTGTAGGCTAGTGACTTCATTTACCAATTTCAATTGGCATGCTGGACTCCCCTTATAAGTCCCTAGTATATGGTACCTAGGTACCCAGGGCATTGGGGTTCCATGAGATCCATATTGGCTGCAGAATTTCTTTTGCCACCCATAGGGAGCTCAGACAAACCCTTAAACAGTACTGCCACTTCAGCCCGCGTGAATTGGTGCAAACACTATTTCACAGCCATTTTCACTGCACTAAAGTAACCTATAAGTCACCTATATGTCTAACCTTCACTTGTTGAAGGTTAGGTGCAAAGTTACTAAGTATAAGGGCACCCTTGCACTAGCAAAGGTGCCCCCACATAGTTCAGGGCCATTTCCCCAGACTTTGTGAGTGCGGGGACGCCATTACACGCATGCACTACATATAGGTCAGTACCTATATGTAGCTTCACAATGGTAACTCTGAATATGGCCATGTAACATGTGTATAATCATGGAATCGTCCCCCCATTCCAAATCTGGTACTAGGGAGCAAATTGCATGCATCCTGGGGGCTCCACCATGGACCCCCAGTACTGCCAAACCAGCTCTCTGAGGCTTGCACTGCAGCTACAGCTGCTGCCACCTCACAGACAGGGTTCTGCCCTCCTGGGGTCTGGGCAGCCCAGTCCCAGGAAGGCAGAACAAAGCATTTCCTCTGAGAGCAGGTGTTACACCCTCTCCCTTTGGAGATAGGTGTTACAGGCTGGGGAGGGGTAGCCTCCACCAGCCTCTGAAAATGCTTTGAAGGGCGCAGATGGTGCCCTCCTTGCATAAACAAGTATACACCGCTTCAGGGACCCTTTCTCCTGTGCTCTGCTGGAAACTGGACAAAGGAAAGGGGAGTGACCACTCCCCTGTCCATCACCACCCCAGGGGTGGTGCCCAGAGCTCCTCCAGTGTGTCCCAGACTTCAGCCATCTTGCTTTGCAAGGTGTGGGGGCACTCTGGAGGGTTCTGAGTGGCCAGTGCCAGCAGGTGAGGTCAGAGACCCCTCCTGATAGGTCCATACCTGATAAGGTAGCCAATCCCCCTCTCAGGGCTATTTAGGGTCTCTCCTGTGGGTTTTCGTCAGGTTCTGCTTGCGAGTTTCCTTTAGAAATCCTCTGCCACAACTTCAGACTCTTCTGACCTCGGATCAACTGCAGCCTGCTCCAAGAAATGCTGTAACTGCAACAAAGTGTCTACAAGAGACACTTTTCTTCAACAACCTCAGCTCCAAGTCAGCAACTGCAACAGTTTCCATGGTGTGCACGGTCTGGGGACTCCCTGTCTTCACCATGCACCAGTAGAACAAAGAAATCTCCTGTGGAGTGACGGAGTCACCCCCCTGCTCCAAGCAGGAACCTTCCAAGATGACGACCGGTACCCTGGGACTCCTCTCACAACGACGAGCGTGCTCCTAAGGACACAGAGGGTGGACATCATTGACATAGACTGTCCTGAGGTCCTGCTGATGCAATTTGGAGGAGGTAAGACCTTGCCTTCCCCGAGAATGACGTTACCCCTGTGTACTGTGTCTTCTTCACCTCCTGAGGCCTCTGTGCACTCTTTGCACAATTCCTTCCTGCACAACCTGGCCCAAATCCCCAGCACTCCTTCCTGCAACACTCAACTCGCTGAGTTGTTCTCCGGCGATGTGGGACCTTCTTTTGTTGTGCTGCATCAACCGCATTTTGCACCTCCTTTGAACCCGGGTCCTGCGGCTCCTGGCGGTGCTGGCTGGCATCCTGAGGGCTCTCTAAAGTGCTGAAAGCCCCCTGTTCCTCCTCACATGGAGTTGAGGCCCCCAGGTCCCTCCTGGATCAATCCATCGCCATTTTGACACAAAACGCACTTTTGTCGTAGCCAAGGCTTGTTGGCGCCTTCCAACACGAAATCTCATCTGCAACGATCTTCACGCCGTGGGACATCTTTTGCATCACGCAGGAACCCGCTGGCATCTTCCTAGGGTGCATTTCTGCAGTCTTTGACTAACTGGGGACTCTACTTTTGCACCCTCTTCTAGATTGGCAAGGGCTCCTGTCATTCCTGGAACTTCTTTCGACTTCTTGACTTGGTCCCCTTCCTTTGCACGTCTTAAGGTCCAATAATCCAGCAGTTGTTCTTTGCAGACTTGGTTGGATGCTGCAAAATCCCAAAAACGAGGTGTAGTGTGTCCCAAGGAAACTTGCAGTACTTTACTCCTGCTTTTTGGGGCTCTGGGCTGGGGTAATTTACTTACCTTTACTGTATTCTTACTCTCCCAGCGATTCTGCACACACTACACTTGTCTAGGGGGGAATTCGTGATTCACATTCCACTTTTTATGTATATAGTTTGTGTTGCCCCTAGACCTATTTTCTCCCATTGCATGCTATAGGATCTCCTACTGTTTGCATTGTTCTGCAACTATTTACTTGTCTTATTTTGGTGTCTAGTGTATATATTGTGTATAATACCTACCTCCATAAAGAGTATTGACTCTAAGATATTTTTGGTACTGTGTCACCCAAATTAATGCCTTTGTTTTTGGTAACACTGAGTTGTCTTTACTTGTGTATAAGTACTGTGTAACTGTAAGTGGTATTGCATGAGCTTTACATGTCTCCTAGTTCAGCCTAAGCTGCTCTGCTATAGCTACCTCTATCAGCCTAAGCTGCTAGAACACTAGTACATTCACTAACAAGGAATAACTGGACCTGGTGTAAGGTGTAAGTACCCAAGGTACCCACTACAAACCAGGCCAGCCTCCTACATTGGTGGTGCAGCGGTGGGATAAGTACTTGCAATTGCTTTACCACTTTGTTACCTGTGCTTTTCACAAGAAAAGCTTGCTCCAATACTTAGAGCATATATAATATATACCTAGAAACAATTTTCAAACTTTCTTAAAAGTTCTGTTCAACTTTGCAAACGTTTTTCAAAGTTCTGAATAGTTTGTTTCTTTTCTCTAAAAAGTTAGCTCTGTTATTCTACTAACCTTTTACTCACTTTCCCAAAACTTTTTTCTTTCAATATGTCTTCTGTAGATGCTACCCCTAGAGTTGTGAAAACAACATATGAGAATCTAAACTTTAAAAGTTTGAGGGGGTCTCTGTATTTAAAGAAGTTTAGGGATTGGGAAGAACCCCAATAAGGAGTTCCTCTTAAATCTTCTCCTCCAAGATGACCAGGAGCACTGGTCCAGATCAGACAGGAGAAGAGGTAGAGGATAACTCCAACTAGGAAGGCTCAGAGGAGCACAATGACAATCCTGGGGAGGGTCCTTCCACAGACCTATCTGTGAACAGGTCCCCTAGTATAACTGGTAGTTGGAAGGGTTCACACACAAGTAGGGCTTCCTTCACCCCTAGAGTGGCCCCTGTTAGAGATAGGTCTGCCTCTGCACACTCTCATGTTACCTCTGTTTCAGAGGCTTCACATAATTCTAACCCTGAGGACCACTCCCTAGTTAGGGAACTCAGAAAGCTGAGGTTAGAGGAGGCCAGACTGAAGCTAATGCAGCAGCAGTTGGCCTTAGACCGGGAATCCCTGGCAGTTTTAGAAATACAAATGTTAGGGAACCTTCATTTGATTCTAGGGATCTGCACAAAGTTGTCCCTCCTTACAAGGATGGTGATGACATCAACAAGTGGTTTGCTGCACTTGAGATAGCCTGTAAATTTCAGAGGGTCCCTCATGTACAGTGGGCTGCTATCCTTTGGTTATCCTTCTCTGGAAAAGTTAGAGACAGACTTCTGATTGTCAGAGAGAATGATGCAGATAATTACTAGGTTCTTAAAAATGCACTCTTAGATGGTCTGGGTGTAACCACTGAACAGTACAGACTTAAGTTCAGAGAGACCAGAAAGGAGTCATCACAGGACTGGACAGACGTTGTGGACTGTTCTGTGAAGGCCCTAGAAGGTTGGTTACATGGCAGTAAGGTGACGGATTAAGAAAACCTATATAACTTGATTCTGAGAGAGCATATCTTGAATAATTGTGTGTCTGACTTGTTGCATCAATATCCTGTAGACTCAGAC
Source organism: Pleurodeles waltl (assembly GCF_031143425.1). NCBI lineage: Eukaryota > Metazoa > Chordata > Amphibia > Caudata > Salamandridae > Pleurodeles > Pleurodeles waltl. The sequence goes on along the minus strand of NC_090447.1, from coordinate 90,122,991 downwards.
GTTACCTCTCCCCAAGAATTGGGAAAGAAGGCAGACAAATGGGTCAGATCAAGGGTGAGCAGAAAAGCTCATACAGGGGGTGACAAGGATGGCAAGAAGAAGGATGGTAAGTCACATGACAAGGGTGGGGACAAAGATAAAAAATCATCAGAGTCTTCATCAGGCCCACAAACATCCTCTGGGGGGGTGGGTCCAAATCCTTTTCTCACAAAGATAAGAAACCTGGGTGTTATATGTGTAAAGCCAAAAGCCATTGGGCAACTGATCCTCATTGTCCAAAGAAAAACACCTGGATTTCCTTCTTCAGGTCGCCAGCATACACTTCCAAGGGCCTAGGGACTGGAATTGGCACCACTTGGCAAGTCCGGACTCTCAGCAGAAGAGTCCAGGCACTGGCAGATTAAGTCTTTGATGTCCCTGGAACTTCTAACAGGAGGCAAGCTCAATTCAAGCCCTTGGAGAACCTTGGAAAGTAGGATGTAGAAAGCAAAGTCCAGTACTTTCACTCCAAGGACAGAAGCAGCTTGTGTGAAGGCAGACACAGCCATATTCAGGTGCAAGTGTTAGCTCCTCGCACCACTTTAGCTCAGGAAGAACCATCAGGAAATATAGGGCACACTCAGCTCCCTTTGTGTGACTGTCTAGAGTGAACTCACAAACCCCCCAACTGTCATCCTGACCCAGGCGTGTATTCCACAGACAGGCAGAAGCACAGAATAGGTAAGCAAGAAAATGCCCACTTTCTAAAAGTGGCATTTTCAAACTTACAATTAAAAAAAAAACTTCACCAAAATATTTATTTTTAAATTGTGAGTTCAGAGACCCCAAACTCCAGATCTAAATGTGCTCCCAATGGGAAATTACACTTAAATGATATTTAAAGACAATCCCCATGTTACCCTATGGTAGAGATAGTCCTTGCAATATTGAAAACCAAATTTAGCAGTATTTCACTATCAGTATATGAAAAACACACCAGTGCATGTCCAACCTTTTAAATACACTGCACCCTTCCCATGGGGCTGCCTTGGGCCTACCTTAGGGATGACTTACATATAGTGAAAGGGACGGTTTGGGTCTGGCAAGTGGGTGCACTTGCCAGGTCGAAATGGCAGTTTAAAACTGCACACACAGACACTGCAATGGCAGGCCTGAGACATGTTTGCTGGGCTACTCCTGGGTGGCACAATCAGTGCTCCAGGCCCACTAGTACTATTTGATTTACAGGTCCTGGGCACACCTGGTGCACTCTAATAGGGACCTACTGGTAAATCAAATATGCCAATCATGGATAAACCAATCACTAATACCATTTAGACAGAGAGCACTTGCACTTTAGCACTGGTCAGCAGTAGTTAAGTGCCCAGAGTCCTAAAGCCAGCAAAAAGGAAATGCAGCATATAGTCAAAAAGAGGAGGTAATAGGCAAAACGATTGGGGATGACCCTGCAAAAAGTAGAATTCTAGTGGGAGATTGTCGGATCCTGTAGCTTTCCTTGTGGCCATGACATTTTTTGCCTCAGAGATCTCATCTAATGTTATTGGGGAATCTAACATCCCTTGATCTTCTTCGCTTAGTCTAGTTGTATCCATACCCCTCAGAAAATCCCAATTACCACCAAACGAGTTTTCAAGTTCTTCCATATACAGACCTTGATTGAAGTCCCTAAAGACCCAAACAATATCAGGCGGAGATTAAAAAATCATCCCCTCTGGATCAGATATAGCTGCTTTCTTCTCCCTTGTCAGCCTAGATAACCATATTCATAACATTCTGATCAGAACTTATAAAACTTCGAAGCCACCTCCCTACTAAAATATTGCGTCATCTTCGACTTTAAAATGGCTATTTCCTTCTGATTCTCTTGAAAATCCATCCTCTTAGTCAACATCAAGATTAGTTTCTGCTCTGCTGCAAAAGCTCCTTATATAGTTCACATATCTGGTTCTGTCTTAGCTTCTGCTGATGTAAACTAAAATTCAGTGTTTCCCTCCTAATTCCCGCCTTTAAGGAACCACACACAAGGCCAATCGAGGCAGTCCCTCTTTTGTTTTTCAAGAATCGCCTTATCCAATCACACATATTGCCCACATATACCATGTCTAGTAACAACTTCCTGTCACATTCCAAGATCTCCATGGTCTCAGAGAACCCATCACTGGAACCTCAAGGACCAGAGGACTTTGGTCTGAAAGAACCCTAGGCAATATTTCTATCTTAACTTGATTGACCAGAGTGCTAGGAAAAAAAATACTCTAGCTGGACCAACTTGCCATGTGGAGCAGAATAAAACGTGAAGCTTCGGTCCAGGACCCTGCACTTATCCCTTACATCTGTAAGGCCATGATCCTTCACCTATCATTGCAGAGCCTTACATACCACCAGCTTCCGCATTGAGTACCCTTGACTAACAGCTTGATCACTTTTAACAGCAAAATGGACACTCAAATCTCCATATACAATTTGGGAGGGGGGCCAGAAGGCCAAATCCACATTAAGCAGATCAAAAACACCAGCCTCTTCCAGGTTAGGACCATAAACGGAACAAAATGTGAATCACGCCTCCCCCACACAACACTCTGCAATAGCGCAACGGCTCATCTTGTTTGCAGCTGTATGCTCAGCTAAACATTAGCAAAAATCGTCACCCCCTAGAAGTGAAGCTTTGCTGTGTACAAGCCAACAGTGAGAAATTCAAATCCTTAAAACACTTCCGTTTATTCCAAGGGATGTGGTTCTCTTGCATGCACACAATATCTAAGCCCTATGAAACCCTTCCCCTCTTAGTCTTTTTGTTGAGACCACAGATACTTATCGTACAAATTTGCAACGTATGCCCTGCCATCTTGCCACATAGACAAAGTTATTTCACCCACCTCCACCAGCAATCCTTCACCAATCCTTGAAAAAAAAAGAAAAATACCACCTCAAATAAAAAAAGAATTACAGACCAAAATAGAAAAGTACCCAGTGAGCCTGCCCCTGCCAATCCAGAAACCTGCCAACTTCTGCCCTCCGCATCCTGATCAGCTGTTCACGTCTGCTGTGGTGGATACCAATAAGCTTGCACCATGTTCCCCTTGTCTCCCTACCCCCTCCACCCACCTAACCCCCATCACCCACCCCTGCATCCCACCCACATGACCCCACCCTTTCCTTACCCCCCCACCACCTACTGGGAGCAGTAGGACCACCTAGGTTCATTGATGGTAAATGCCCTCCCTCCATCCTGAGCCAAACTAACAAAACCAGAAATAAGCCAAAATGCTCCCTACATAGAACCCTAAAGAGTCCCATACATAGATCATACTGCTCCCTCCCCTCCCACATTATAATAATTACGTAATGAAACATTTTGACCATAGATATTTTGTCACATTCCAACCAAGCCAGCTCTGTCGAGACAGGATTCATCCATCCTCCCAAACCCATCAGCCTACTTAATGCAAAAGGGTTACCAGCCTGCATTTACAGCTGATAATGTATATTTTACCCACCAGCAACATAAACCCCTGGGCTGGCTAGAGTCGTCGGGAGCCCCATCCACCCCCTCTACCCCCAACGACAAACATATCAAACAAACTCAAAACAACCCTCTTAAGATATCAACATCAATTCAAGGCTCAGCAGGCTCAGCAAGCTATATTAAAATTAAATCGACCATTAACTAGCTAGCCTGAGCCAGAGCAAGGGCCAGAACCAAAGCTATTGAGAAGCTCCTTTGCCTTAACTTCTGATGTGAAAAAATAGGTTCTGTAATTAGAAATAACTTTCAGTTTTGCAGGGTTCATTAAATAACTTGAGCTTCTGTCTCCTGAAATGGCTGGATCCTCTGTCTAAGACACTACCTTCTCTCAACAGTGAAGTGGCAAAGGTCCAGCCTAACAAAAAAAGTACAGCTTTCAAATGTTCACTTCCGATCTGGGCGAGCAAGGTCAAAAAGTGCCTGACGCAGCAAAAAGTTACCAAGATATATTAAAACTGCCCTCCGCTTCCCTCCATCTTGCACAGCTGGGGAATTCTTAAAAGGGAACCTGTGGGCTCCCTGAACCTCTGCATCCCTGTTCCACTTGGAGAGTTCCAGAAAAGCCCCCTTGAAGAGTCCAATGATGTACTTGTGAGTGTCCCCTCCTTCCATCACCTCAGGTATACCCAGCACTCTTAAGATTATTTTGTCAAAGTCTTTTCTCCAAATCTTCGAGCTTCAACTGAGTGTCCAGAATTTGAGCCTCAAGTGACTCATATTCCTTTGAGCTGCCATCTCGCCCTCAAGGTATACAACCCGACTCTCGACCTCCACCATCCTCTCCGAAAATTCTGAGCAAGTCTTAGCCACCTGGCGTATAGCACCATGCAGTTTCAGATAAGCAGATTGCACTTTCCAACTATTAGCCCGGGTTTACTCTCGATAAGAAATAATGCTTTGGTAGATAGTATCCAGTGAAACTGAATCCAGATGACTGGAGGCTAAGGTGTCCCCCCCCACAGCAACTCCCTTTAGGCAGGGTGGTACTGAGTAGTCCCATAACATTTACAGCCTGCTTTCTGTTCTTTTTGCGAAGGAACTCCCCTCCTTTTCACCATGCCAGGTGCATCTGAGTGTATACCTCGGGTGGTGACAAAGCATGACTCTCCTCCATACTGCTCAAATCAGATTCTCTCTACGGTGCCTACCAGGTGACTTTACGTCCTCATCTGAACATTATGATTGATTAGAGAGGGAGAAAAAGTGCTCTCTTGGGCCCATGTTCATACCCAGCCCTTTATGTGAGCCTGGGGGGGTCTTTGCATATACCAGGTTTGTATCTGGTTTACCATCCATGTCCATTAAAGCCACTTGGGGAACCTCCTCTCTTGACCCCTGTCTGGCTTCTACTATTGACCTCCCAACCCCCTCATGACGTCTGGAGGGCCCCCTGTACCTTTTAGAGTAACATTACCAACGAGCTGATCCATGTGCATTATACTTACAGGCTTTTCAAAGCCCAACATGCCTTCTACATGCTGCCCACTCTAGGCTGAAGCAGAAGCAGATACAGTACCTGTAGCAACTGTAGCAGCAGTTGTTATATCCGCTGAAGTAACTATAGCAATTGTAGCAGCTGAAACAATTGTAACAGCTGCGGTACCCAAGGAGGCCGAGGTATCTGCAACAATAGTAGCCATTCCGCCCGGGCCCTTCACTAAGCCATGATGGAACAATTCCAGCGCCGGCCTCTTCTGTGCTGCCTCCCTGCCCTGTAGCTGACTCGATTTCTTACAAAATTCTGTCCCTCGTCCCGCTGATACAGCTGATCGTGTGGCGCCACAGACCACCGCCACAGGGCCACACCTCGACGTGGGTTTCTTCCGGGCTGTCACATCGGAGTTCTGTGAGCTGGGCTCCCATCCAGCCAACAGCGAACTGCCAGTACATGTTTTGGAGCCCTTCGCCACCTCTGAAGCCATTGTCAGCTTGTTGTGAAATCCACAGCTTTCGCAGCATCTCGACCATCACAGGACCGACCGGCCCACAAGCCGTCCGATCGCCTCTGCGCCCCAGTGCCTGGACTCGCACCTGGATGCGCACCCTAAGGGGACCTCCTTTGCCGCTAAGCAAACAGAGAACTAGTGGTATACTCGCTACTGATGTCCCTGTCCTCATTCCAATCAGGGGAGAAGTAGCAGGAGCCAGGCTTCTTTACCAGAGGCTCAGTCAGGAGGAGAACTGCTCGGCCACCCTCTCATGACCACCATCTTGCCTCTCCCCATAGAGTCAAGTTTGGTCTCAAATGAATTGTAATTTAAAATTCTCTTTAATAGTAAAGTTGGATTTTAAGTCACATTTCCGAAAATGCCATTTTTAGAAAGTTGACATTTTCTTGTCCTAACCATTTGGTGCCCGCTGCCAGTGCCCTGGGTCACATGATCCCGCTGTTAGGCTTTGTGTAATCCTCCCAGACAGTGAGGGCTTAGTTATGGGCAATATGGGCCATCATGCCAGTATGGGTAGGGGCAGAGGTGTTCCCTGCTCCATTTGCACTTCAATAGCGGCTGGCTCCAGCACACACAAAAAAAAACAACACTAGTCGTTTGTTACTCTAGACATCATGGAGCCTTGGCCGCGGAACACAGTAACTTTCTGAACCAGATATAGGGGTAGGCCAGGGCGTTCTTCCCCACTTCAAAGGCTGGCATTAGGTGTAAATATTGGACCTCCTGAGTCACTCGTCCTGTGGAAGACTCCAGACGGACTGCTTTGCTCCCCAGAAGACAGCCTTAATGCTAGAGGCTTGGCTGGACCCCCAGAGGACTGCCCTGCTGCTACAAGAAGACTGTCCTGCTGCGAGAGGCATGCCTGGACCCCCAGAGATCTGTCCTGATGCTTCAGGCCTCCCTCGTTGAAGGAGAATGGGACCATCTTCTTGTTCCCACGCCACCTGAGTGACTTCAAGGGTCACTTGGCTAACCTCCTGTTCTGAGGTAGAGGGACACAGCAAGCTTCAGAGGCCCCCTGGAACTGCAACACTGTCCTGCTGAACTGGACCTTCCTGTACCTCCAAGTGGACCTGTCTGAGCCCTATTAGTCTTTTTTGGGAGGGGTTCCTCATCCTCAAGAGGTGCCTTCCCAGGTTCTGGACCCTTTGCTAGCTTCAGAGAGAACTCCTCCTTGCCTAACTGAAGGTTCCATGAAATCTGGTGTGAAGAAATGCGAAAACCCACAAAACCTCATTGCAAGGTTGAAAGCTTCATCGGAAACCGACACGGGCAATGCAGAGCACCACACAGTGTCACCACGCAGCTGAAAGCTCCATTGGAATTGATGCCGAGTGACTCAAAGTCCCTCAAAGCCTCACCGCACAGCTACAGGCTTCATCGAGGCCGATGTCGAGCAACACAAAGCCTTGCAAAGCCTCACTGCACAGCTGGAAGCTTTATCAGAACGGACACTGGGCGATGCACAGTTTCGCCACACAGCTGCAAGCCTCATTGGTACCAATGCAACGCAACGTGAAGCTTCACAAAGCAACGCCATGCAGATCTTGCGCCAAGGATATACGGTACAACTCTTAGTGCATCAAACTTGGTCCTGTGCTTGGCCTGTGTCCCATCGTGGTGGGCCTGAACTTCTGACTTTGACCCAGTCTAGCATGACCAGATACCCACAGTTAGTGATTTTTACTTCTTGGCGTTATTGTTACTTAAACCTTTAACAAATGTATGACTCTGGTTCTACTGATTGCATTTTTGTTGTCATGGTCTCCTATTATTTATTAAAGTTTGCTCTATTTTTCTAAATTCGGTCAGGTTTTTTTGTGTTTTCGCTTATTACTTCTTGTGTGCTACATAAATACTTAATTCAGTGCCCCTAAGTTAAGCCTATACTGCGTTTGTGACAAGCTACAAGAGGGTTAAGCATAGGTTAATTTAGTGACTTTTGTGGTTCACTGTGACAAGGATTGTGGTTGTTGACCTCACCACAATCAATAACCCAATCTCTTATAATATTAAAGAACGTATTCATCCATTCACTCCTTCTCTTACACATTCATCCACCCACATTTCAAGAGTAACTGAAAGTATGGTAGGATGGACAGAAAGTCAATTTTTAAAAGGGTCAATATGTTATCGCAGAACAGCATAGTGTGGACATTTTCCCAGTCTCCAAAGTTGATCATGCAAAGAGTGAGTGATCTTTAGAAGGAAAGCAGCCAATATTCTTCACCCAGTTTTATTGAATTCTTTTCAAGGTGAACCAAACCTGAAAAAGGAGAGCATAATGTAGATGTCACAAAAAGTAAGAGGCAATGACGGTTACGGTCCACTGCACCAGTCGGAAATCCCAAAATTATTGCAAATGTTGTGCTTACACCCCTGGGGTCTCACTGCCACTAGACCCCCAGAAACGTAACAAATATATACAACAAAAAATGGGAGCACTCTAGAAACTTTTAAAAAACAAATTCCAATCATTAATATGAAATTAAATAATATTTTTTCAAAGTCCAAGTGTATAGTTGATTTTTCAGTTCAGTTTATTGATTCAAGGAGACTGGAGAATGATATATTCATCTTTATTCTTTCACCTTCCAACAATTTATTTCTTCGGCTCAGCCATATTTGTTGTACATAATGCAGATGCGCCTCTGCGCTGGGTTTAGGAGATAAAAGTGTGATTGTGATTTGAAGTAACCTGTAAAATATTTAGCTTAGCAGCATCCATACTTGTCCAAATTAATGCATAGAAAAATGGAGGCACATAATTAAAAATGCTTAAAGAATTGTAAAGTTCTAGATTGTTCAATGGATATTATATGTGAGTTTTGTTGGAAAGGGCAGGCTCTTCTGTATAAGAGGATCCAGGGGTCAAACGTCCTCCCCCACAAGGGGGGGTATGGTGGATAAAATTCAGCCAGTGGATTCTTTTTTTTTTTATTGCAGTTGTTTCATAAATTTGAGGTATTTCCAGCCCCCCACCAGTGTCTATAAATCATAAAAAATAAATCGTCAATGCAGCGCATACATAAATTATTACACATACTCTGATATTTTAAAAAAATGAAAATAAAGAGAAAATACTGTGAACAATTCCATTCGTTCACATTATTTTTTCCTTGTGTTTCTGTTTCTGAAACACTATCATGCTTCACTGGTTGCTCTGAATTGATAGTACTAGGTGTGGTGTTAAAGAGGCCCTTCCAGTCAAAACTCACAAATCGTAGTCTGTTTCTTAAGCACACAGATGTTTCAAGAGATCAAGGAGTTACATCACAACATGAGTTGTGCACCAGACTCTCTTGCTGAGTAGATAAATCTAGATACTGACAAGATGTACCTAACAAACTCATAAAAGATCAAATAACACAAATGTGCACATTCAGTGCATTGCATACTGCAGAACTGACAATTGTGTTGCTTGGAATCTAGGAATCTAGTCTGGAGCCAACAGTAGAACATCTCAGCTAAAGATACCTCCGGAAGTACAGCTGACAGGCATGCAGCGAGGGAAGGGGGGGATGTGGGAAGTACGTGGGTGATCTACTGGCACATCAATGTTCCTAAAATATCGACCTTGAGCCCGTTTAATGATGATAGATACTACCCATCTCTTGGCAGAAAGCTTTCGACACCTCCTACACCAAGGCCCAGATGTAGCAAAGGTTTTTACCCATTCTGTGTCTATGGGAAAAAGTGTTCGTACATATGGCCCCAAGTCTCTCTGCTTGCGGCTGCTCTAGAGGTGTTCCACGAGTTGTCTGAACTATGAGGTGAGAATTGCAGCCGCAGGTTCGCGAAATGCAATGGTATATGAATGGTTGACTTCTCTATTTCCTTTGCTTTCCACACAGACTCTGTGATTTCCATAATGAGGGTATAGTCAAGGCTTATCACATGCCCTTTTAAAGATGGTGGTCTGTCACATGGCATTATCTAAGCATCCCAATCCAAGATGAAGTAAGGTCCCTTTCCTTTGATGTTCATTCCTGATACAACCATATATAAGGAGGCAATTCTAAGTGCAACACATTAGTTCTTTTATTTGTCATTGCGTTCTGGGAGGAGTGCCCCTTTTTTTGAAGATCCGTGAGAGGGGTCAAAAGTTATGCAGCAGTCCAAAAACATGTTAGTTGATTTTGTCTTAGGTTTTTATTTTTTATTTCAAAGCACGATAACCACTCAACTGTTCGACCACAAACGTGGCATACTATAATCTCAAATTACATTATTGAATGATGTGGATTAGTTCAGTTTTTTTTTTTAATATTGCCTGTTTTCTGAGATTTGTTGGGATATGTTGCAGTACATTTCACAGCCAGAAGCCTTGTGCTTTGATTGCCACGTATAGGCCTGGTTATATTAGCAGGCCCTGAGCACATCATGTACACGGAGCAGTCATCCATTGCCCTGTGCTGACTTAACCTTGGTTAAGTTTGAAGTGTATGTCCTGTTCTACTATGACCCCCCCCCCCCCAAGTGGAGGAGACTGGAGGAAAAGTCCCTGAGTTTTTTTGCTTTTAGGTTACCTCTTGTTTTATACTTTTCTTGTGAGTCTCTTAATTGAGTCTCACTCACTTCAAACTCTGTTAAAATGGACTGATAATGGAAGCTGTCACTTTCCACCTTTTAAAACAAGCGCTGCTGCGGTGCAGCTGAAGTAAGAGGCACTACGGTGGCCGCATATGGACACATGCGCACACACACATTTGCGCATGTGCATAGGGTGAGCAAGTGGGTTTACCATCCAGCTCACACCGGTATCTGCATACATTTAGCCTGTCTCAGGGAGGACCCTTTAGGGATTGATGCCGACCTTAGGTATGCCTTATAATGTGAGTGAGCATTCGTAGTGTAAGTCTGAAGTGCTTAACTGAAAAGATGGTGTGCTTAATGCATTTCACATTATGGGCAAAGTCTGCACCAAAGCATAGTTTCATCTTAGGAAGGCCTGTTAATGCGATGAACCAAACCATAGGAAACGAACCATCAGAAATGCGAATATGGTCTTGGTTCCATCAGATGTGCATTCCTTCTGGCACTTCAACTTTTTGTAACTCTGAGCCAGCTCCCTAATTGGATTTCTGGTTTTGAATTTCCTGCTGGGCTATGTTAACGACTCTGTTGACTGGCCAGAGGATCAAACGCACTCCCCGCAGCGGAGGGCCATTCATCAAGATTAGGCCAGGGCATGGTAGAGAGACAGGGGTGGGAGCAGAACTGGAATGTGCCTATGATCCTTTCACACTGCACAGGCCAAGGAGGACTCATCCCAAGCAGAACAAAACATGACGACAGCCGGACCTCTGAAGCCAACCAGAGGGGGGAGGCTCTTAGAAGTTTTGGATGGCAGCTGTGGCAATTAGGGGTGTCCTGTAGTCAAAGAAGTTTTTTCCATAGAACACTTCAGGTCTCCATTTTAGAATGTCCCAAAATGCTGTGCAGGAAGGTTGGGACAGGGTGATGTGTCATTCTAGGATTGGACAGAGTTGTCTACCTTCTGGAACTTTCCACCCCTACTTAAAAACCTTTGTACCGGGGAGAGCAAGATGGATGTTACAGGACACCTTAGAAGGTCGGCCCCTTGTTTTGAGTGCTGGAGCACCTTGGAGTTCTCCTGGAAGGGACATTGTGGATTCACCTCTCCAGGTCCAGTGGTGTTGGTCCCCTTAGGCCTTTAATAGGACAGTAAAAGGATGGACCATTAGGGGTGCCCTGTAGGGGAAATGTGGCCTCTGGTGATGGTGAGTTCTGAGGGCTGGGCCTATTCGTGTGTACCCCTTATCAGAGGGTAACCCTCTAATCTCTTTTAACATTAGTGCCCTTCAAAAGGCATTGGAGGCTATGGGGCCTAAAGAGTGAAGGAAGAGAGGGTATTCAGCCTTGAGGGCTGAGATGTTCCACTGGAAGTGACTCATCTTAAAAACGCAGAGCGGTAGAAAGAAGAAGTTACATTTAGAGGCCAGGGTGCCTAAAGATTCCCCTTCTGGTGGCTAGAGCTCCCCAGGAGGAAAACAACATCTCACCAATGATATTTGGCCTAGTGGAGCTGGGAAAAGCCAATGACAAAGTTTGGTGCCCCGGGGGACTGGGTCCATCCAGGACACAAGAAGTGCCACCCTCCTGATTTTCCACCATACCCCCAAGGAAGGGCAGGAGACCCGGGAGTTGGTGTGAGAAAAAAGTATGGCGGTAGAGAAGAGGGTGTGCGTTTTGCCCCCTTCTCGCAGTTCTTCTGCTCCCGGGGACCCCTTTTGAGTTGGAGATGATGAGGAAAAAGAACTCTCAGCTCCACCACACTCTCATAGAGAACGGGTCCCCTGGGGCCTGACTTTCCAGATACCAAAAAGTGTGTGTGATGCGTCCCCTGCCCCCTGTGTCCATGTCCCGTGCCTTTCTGCCAGGCGCCGGAGAACAGGAGTCAGCTGCCACAGTTAGTGGTTTCACAGGTGAGTACACCTGACAGGGGCTGCAGGGCCTTTTGAGGCTCCCCTGGGGACCCTAACAAAGGCAGTACGAGTGGGAACAGGCACCCGGGTATCAAACAAAAAGGGTAAACTTTGTTGCAGAGCAAATCTGCTCATGTAGCTTCAAGCCAAAGGAGTGTCCCAGAATCCTCTGGGGAACCTGAGGATGTTGTATTTTCGGTTTTATGTGGTGCCCTAGAGAGAGCAAGGACACCATCAGCAGCTTTACTGAGTGCTGTGGGAGCTGCCAGACATGCAGCAGCTCTGCAGAAGAATAGCCCCAGATGTCACCCTACGTCTCCGAGGTGGTTGTATGGATGACCCCATCCTTAGAGCTAGTGCTTTTTGATAAAGACTGTGGGGACTTCTGTTGTTTAGTCCTCAGACTGTATCTGTAGCATGTCCAAAATAGAAAAAGGTTCATGTTTATTTTATAGAAGTTGTAATACTGGATTACCAATGATAAAGTTGACAATGGAATGTTAAATGTGATAATCAAGGTCATGTAGAAGCTTTATTGACAACACAGAGCTAACATTCATTCATTAAATGATTTAGTGAAGATTGCTGAACGGTTTGGAATCTTTTCTTGATAAACACTAGGTTAACAGTGAGTCACAAAATACCTGAATGAATGTCATTGAATAACCATGGCAGTTTAATGGAGTTGCATTAGTCTATTATGACCTATTACTGCTTTGATTAATCTAATGACCCCCCGACAAAGCCAGTAGACCTGCCTTCATTCCTGCACCCCCTTATATTGTGTCCGGTATATGTGGGGTGTGGGGAGTATAATGGATTAAGGTCCATTGCTCGCTAAGGGTGTGAACTGTTAGAAGGGTGTCACTATAGCTATTTCTACCTGCCATTATGTATATATGTGTGAATTTGTGAGTAATATTGAGTAGTGAGTGTGTAATAGAAGTAGATTTCCCTTTTATAAGAAAAAGCACTGACTGGACAATGATTTATTGGGTGTTGCTTCTTGTGTGCCTGCAAACTAGCAGACTAACCCACACCACCTGCCCTGAGTAGGCTTTGGGTTGCTCTACATCTGTACCCTGAGGGAGTTACGTCCTACAATGGTGTACATGGTTCACAGTAGATGGAAGGTTGCAGACTTGTTACTTGTGAACGACCCATATCCTTTGCAACCAGTATACCCCTTTCTCAAAGGGATGATCATAGACTGTGCTTACTACACGTGGGCACGGACATACTCTTCAATCCATGGAGATAAGGCTTTCCTATTTGTGAGTACCCATGAATTTCGGCAGATAGTGGTCCAAGTTTGGTTTCTTACTTTGAGCATTCTGCTCTCATCTTCAAAGGTGGCTGCTCACTAGCTGAGAGACTCCAGATCAGGTGAAAATGTTGCATTTATCACCATCATTGCTCTGCAGGGCTGTGGACAATGTTCTGAGGGTGGTCAAAGATATTGTGAAGTTGTTTAAACCATGTTCTGCCATCAGATTATCAATACTCCACCCAAAAACTCCAGTAGATCTGAAACCCCCTTGAAGACGCCTAACGATACCAAGTCTTCTGATGTTTCAGTGACTTGGCAAGACTCATTATTTCTCAGGAGAATTAATGCTGTTTTAACATTTTCATTGTTATAATTATTATTATTCTGCATACTGGTAGGTGAAATAATATGTTACCTGATGTTAATTTAATCAAATTGATTTTTGCCAGAAAAAAATACTAACAATCTTATTACCTTTAGTAGTGAAACGCTGTCTATTGTTTTTTGATCCACTATTTATTTTTACCTCAAGGTTTCCCACAGCTCCCTGTTTTTATTACATTATTTTCACATTTGATTTGTAGAAATAATTGGCTGCACCTGCCCCTCTCCTATTTTCTCACGTGGTTTTCTATTCTTGTCTCTCCTCTTCTTATGTTGTGGCTCGGGATGGGAAATGTTACTTTTCTTTTTGATGCACACTTACGTCACTTTGTGTTGCAAAATATAATACCAGATAGTTGCAAAAATTACATTTTTGCATCCATTTTTCTATTTACGGTCCATCAATGATTTTCTATGGTAACCCTCCAATAAATCTACTTAACCCAGACATTTGTGAGGGACAAACTCTGCCCCCCACTCCCCCGAGCGTTCTTCCTGTTATGAATCGTTAATTGGTCACAGCAGATATCCTGAATAACTCATAAGCTGCCCAGTGCCAGCCACGGGCTGCAGTTCAGGGAAGGAAATGACCTCCCTGGCAGCTGTTTGAATAAAATACAGAAGTATTCGGGGTTCGGTGGGCCCCTCCAGCTTCTGGCCCGGTGCCACTGCACCTGCCGCGCCAATGGAAGCTACGCGTCTGCCTAGCAGTCTACAGCTATGATTCCTGTGTTGCTTTACGTCATCGGGGTGAAATCTCGCCAGCCTGCGCGTGGTTGTGCCTTTGGGAGCAGCACCATATCATTGTGATTCCTCGCCGTGGATTCAGTGCGCATTCTTTTGGATAGAGAAATTAGAAGAAAAAAACATCAGATTCTGAGCTCATGTTACTGTGGTGTGTGCAGCATGAAAAGGTGTGTGGTCAGCATGAAAAGGTGTGTGGCCAACAGAGACAGCTGAGGCCACTAGGTGTAAAAAGTTAATCAACCCTTTGTCAAAACCATTTTTGTCTCTAATGAAAGCCAAGCACCGTGGTTAAAATAAAACAAAATAATGTTAATACTATCAATGAATTGTTTTCAGCGTGTTAGTAAACGTCCTGCCTTCACCAAAGCAAAGAAAATAAGTTAGGGCCATATGTGTCAAGATTAATAATTGCAATTTCCAAATTGTGATTTTTTTCCGAATCACAATTGGGAAATAATGTCAATTACTAATAATGTAGGAAAGTTGTAATTTTAAAATGGCTATTCTTAGTGGGTCGCAAATCGACCTACCTCGTGAGTAATAATGAGGTGGACCGCAGTTTCCAACCCTCTAGAAATTGGCACATTCACAGGGATGTTGGCCTGCCGAGGTCAGCAGGCAATCTTGTCTTTGGTTGCTTTTCAATAAAACATTTTTTTTTAAGTGCAACCCATTTTCCTTGTAGGAAAACGGGATGTGTTTAAAGAAAAAATGAAAAACGTAACTTTCTTTTTTTAAGATTAGACAGTAATTCCTAAGACCACTGCCTGCTCCTAAAAATATATTTGTTCACATTCTGAAAGCATAAGGGGTTCCTTGGGCACTCCTTCCTGTTTACGAATGGCTTCCCACGTCGCCAGGGAAGGCGGTAAGGTATTACTGTTGTGCGACCAGAATTTGGTCACAAAACATTAATATGTATCTTAAGAAATATGTTTGAAAGGGACTCACTGAACACTCCCCTTCCCACTAGTGAATCCTTCTGATTTCCTAAACCCATTTACAACCGAGTGCTGGTGTAAAACAGACATAAAGAGGTCAGTTTTTAGGACTGAGTTACAGGCAGCTTTATCTGCCTTTAGGCAGAATATTGTTTCCAACATGCCCCTCCATTCTACCCAATCTACCCCACTCCAGTCTACTCCACTCCAGTCTACCCCATTCGCTGCCCCAGTCTACCCCACTCCACTCTAATTTATCCCAACCTCTACCCCACTCCACACCAATCTACCCCACTCCACTGTAATCTATCCCGACGTCTACCCCACTCCACACCAATCTACCCCACTCCACTGTAATCTATCCCACCCTCTACCCCACTCCACACCAATCTACCGCACTCCACTCTAACTTATCCCAACCTCTACCCCACTCCACACCAATCTACCCCACTCCACTGTAATCTATCCCAACGTCTACCCCACTCCACACCAATCTACCCTACTCCACTGTAATCTATCCCACCCTCTACCCCACTCCACACCAATCTACCCCACTCCACTCTAACTTATCCCAACCTCTACCCCACTCCACACCAATCTACCCCACTCCACTGTAATCTATCCCAACATCTACCCCACTCCACACCAATCTACCCCACTCCACTGTAATCTATCCCACCCTCTACCCCACTCCACACCAATCTACCCCACTCCACTCTAACGTATCCCAACCTCTACCCCACTCCACACCAATCTACCCCAATCCACTGTAATCTATCCCAACCTCTACCCCACTCCACCCCAATCTACCCCACTCCACTGTAATCTATCCCACCCTCTACCCCACTCCACACCAATCTACCCCACTCCACTCTAATCTATCCCACCCTCTACCCCACTCCACACCACTCTACCCCACTCCACTGTAATCTATTTCACCCTGTACCCCACTCCACACCACTCTACCCCACTCCACTGTAATCTATTTCACCCTGTACCCCACTCCACACCAGTCTCCCCCACTCCACTGTAATCTATCCAACTCCACTCCCAATCTACCCCAGACTACCCTACTCCACCCGCTCCACCACAATACACCCCAATCTGCCAACCTCCAATCTAGCCCACTCCAATCTATCCCGATCCAATCTACCCCACTCCACTCCAATCTAATTCAGTATACTCCACTTTACCCCAGTCTTCCCCAATTTACCCCACTCAACTCCAACCTACCTGACTCCAGTCCAGTCCACCACACTCTAGCCCACTCCAGTGTGCCCAACGCCACTCCAATCTACCCCACTCCAATGTGCCCCAGTCCATCCTACCCCACTAACTCTACCACTGATAGTCATAAACAGCCACACTGGTGAAAAACACGGCTAAAACAGATCCCCAAAGACAGTAGCTCTTGCATAGGTGAAACATATTGGCTTTGCCAATGTTTATTTATCTTTTTAATGATACCGCACAGCATCTGGAAAATGCCTGACGCTATACAGCTTTGACAAAAAGGATTGGCAAATCCAATAGGTTCCAAAGGCCAGACATATTGGCTTTGCCAAAGCTTATGTTAATTTGCTTTTAGGTACCTCACATGGGTGCTCGTGTCTCCGTGCTCTCTTCCCCTTTTCATGTTTGTAAATTTGCCCCAACTGCCTGTGTGTTTGGGTTTCACAACCCACCACCTTGCTTTCTGTTTCCCGTCACAGTCACCGTGTATCAAAACACATGCATGCGTCTTGATGCATGTTAATGCGTGTGTTGCATACGTGCACATGTATCATGACTCATGGCAGTGGGTTTCCTGTTGAAGGACACGTTTAACAGGAAACTCCTTCAAGACTGCCTGCCACGCATGTCCGTGCGTCTGATGCGTGAGCTCAAGTGCCAGTGTCAGCAATTGTTGGCAAAACCAGTAGCTCATGAGACTTATTGGCTTTGCCAATGCTTGTTTATGTAAGGGCTACCCAGAACGGATCCCATATTTGCTTGCTGCTGTTCACCCAGGCTGTGACAGAGTAACTCCATCCGCCAAGATCTAAACCAGGCCCTAAGTGTTACTTTTGTGCTCAGTTGCACTGATCTATGTGCGGGAAACCACTATTCTGACTCACAGACTGTGATTTTTCACCTGTAATTGAAGAAGCTGGTAGAAAACTCCACCACAATGGTGACACCTCTGTGTGAGGAGATCTGATCACAGGAGCAGCTCTGTGAGTCCTCTGTTGGACTCGGGCAAAAACATGATCGACATGCACAAACGTATATGTTTTTTGGTTGTCACGCACCTTTTACAGTTAATTGACCATTGTATTCATCTCAAGGGTGGGGAAGTGGAGGGAACGCCCACAATACTTTGTGGGTGTTTGAAGGAAGGGGCGTCCCCACTAGTAAAAAAAAATGTTGCTGAACAAATAGGAAAATAAAGTCTTAAAGTGCAAATGCACTTCACGCAGTTACCCTGTGGGAATGTACACGCGCCTGCGTTTTCTTAGCTGAAAATACTTATACAATATTTATGCATGTGCAAACTTATGGGGATATGCAACAGGTGCAGGAGTTCTTGAATCCTTCGAGAAGCAGGGGCGCGGCTTCCACTGGTGCAGCGGGTGCAGTGGCACCGGAGCGCAGACGTCTCTGGGGCCCGCCTGATTATCCACACAGCAGCTGGGAGCTCCTCTCCCCTGCCTGTTGGTATGGCCCATCTGCCCGTTCTCCTGCCCTCTCTCCTGCCGAGGGCCAGCAGCTTTCCCTCTAATTTGACAGATACGAATCTGTTCTTCACGCCGCGCCCCGCGAGCGGCTGTGATGACCGAGGCCTCCCTGCAGGCCCGAGCCGTCTGGGAGCCCCGACGCCGGCAGTGATGGGCAGGCCCAGCTGTGCCCTCGCTCCTTCAGCCCTTGGGCTGCAGCCAGCCCGGCTCGCCACACGTTTATAGGACACACATTGTGTTATTGAATGTAATCCGAAGCTCGCGGAACTAGCGAGAGTTTCCGACTACGTGACGGAATGTGACACGCCTCGCTAGTCTGTAGCCTTGGAAAGCATTGTCTAAGGACAAGCAATTAGCCTTTAGCGTGGCATATAGAAGGGATAAAGTACTCCCTGTCATACATAACAAGAATATTGCAAGGCACGAAGGAGTTCCATAACCATATAAAGGAGCGAGGCCGAGTTCCCTTATAAGGTTTTGAAACTCCGAGGTGACTTGCCATATCCTTATCATGTACAACAGAGGGTACTTTATCCCGTATAATGCATGGTCACACCATCATCTTTCCCATAAACCACTTAAGTCCTTAGTATGTAGCTCTTTCATAAGAAAGAGATTCATGTTTGTAAATATGAAGAATAAACATAGAACATCCAGTGTTAAATACGTCAAACACCTGTTAGATAATTGTTGCAAAGATATATTACAAACAGTTCAATACAATTACATTTTTCAGTAAAAAAACACTGCAGTAACTTGTAATGTGTTGAAACATGCAGAAAGATTCTAACTTCTCTATAATTATCTCAGTGTAAAAATAAACAAGTTCTTTTTGCTTGTCATTGTAAGCTAGAAAAATAAAGCAGAGTTAAAAAAAAGCAACATTTCATTTTTGTTGCTTTAAACAGTTTAAACAGCCGCACCATGACCTGGCCTGCCTTTCACCTCTTCTGCTGGCAGTAGGCCTTGTAGCAACAGAACTTGACTGTAACAAGGTATTACAGTGGAGTTCTGGCGTCTTTTCTTTATAATCGTTGACTGGGGGCTTCATAAATCCCTATTTACAATGAAATTAGTGATGGGCCTTTATACAGGAATTGCAGGATACCATGGATTATGTTATTGATAAACTTTCTACTGCTGAGGGTCTGACCACAGCAAACTTAAGGATAGCTTCTGCACTTTTATGGTAACTTCGAAGATATGCAGCCCTTCACATTGTAGAAACAAATGTGTTCATACACATTGACTCTCTCCTAAGCCCGTGCCACCCTGCCTCTTAACCCAAAACTGCCCCCTGAGCTGTTCACCTAAGCTGGGTGAGATATGATACTCTTATGGGGGATACTTGTGGGAACATAGCTGCACTTTATTCCATGCACGTCCACATATGATCTGTCGGAAGCTGCAGAATTAAAGTGCCAATTCAGTGCAGAGTAAAAACTGTTTTCTCTACCCTTCCCTGCTTGTTCAACAATCATCAACAATAAGCATTCTAGAATGTTTGATTGTTTCATGACACCTGCTTAAGCTCTGAGACTTATTATGACATTCTTGGATGCTCTTTCAAAACAGCTTGACATTGACTTCAGCACTTTTCTTGCCAGCCAGGGACCTCCTGTCCAGTATTCATTGGTTACTTTTTTCTGTCTCTTTTGACGGGTCGCCTATGCCACATCGTAGTGGCTTTAGGCTCTCTGATGCTTTGAGTCGCCGGCTTTTCGGACAACCAGTAGGCCCAGGCCTGCTTGCTGTTATCTTACTGTCCTTCCCCAAGGCGCTAGTTGCTGCAGACGTCAAGCAATGGTAGACCCAGCAAAAAGAACACCATCAAATGTATCCTCTGATTAAAAACTGATAGGGTTGGGTGATGGGGGTAGATTTAAGCAGGGGAGGTCCATGAGCTTCACACTCGGTGTGCCGTAGCTCCTGCTTTACAGATGAGTCCAACTAAGGGTTTGGCGATTAGAAGACCGCTCCCTGGGAGGGAAAAGCACCTTTACGGACAATCATCTTTTAAATAGAGTCGATTGACTGCTTCCGGATCATTCTGGATGGTACAGGTTGAGGAAGAGATCCCTTCCAGACCACAGCTTTAAAAGCCTTGGGAGCGTCCAACGCGAGGTTCGATCCGGCATCAAGTAAATGCACTACAGGTGGATCCAAATGTAATTTGTCTCCTCTTCCCAAGGTGTCTAAACACAGAAGAAATTGAGCCAACCCCCACTTTTTTGATGTTTCCATGAATACTGCTATCTCATTTGTCTCAAAGACATAGGCAGAAGTTAATTGAACAGCAGACACCATCAGAGATAACACTTTCAGAGTAATCATGCGACATACGTAATATTTGAGCTTCCAAGTGCTTTCAGGGTAGTTTTTCTGAAAATGCTCCATGTGAGGTTTTAGCCTTTATGGAGTGGCTCACTCTGTTTATCAGGTTCATATAGAACTCCCTCACCATGAGTCATTGAGGTGTCTTAGAGAGAAAAAAATTACAATACACATCCAAAAACTAAAAAAGATTAGGATTATATAAGAGTATTAAACAAGCAATTGCTTCTTGGGCAACTTAATGTTGAAAATTTAGCATCTAATTAGAAGTAGATCATTAGGTATTTAGATGGAAATGAAGGAGATGAATGTTTAGGTATTTCCTGAAGGTTAGTACTACGAGGACCTTTCTGGTTATTGTGTCGGTAACCAGGACTGGAGGGCGAACGCTGGGGGTCGTCAATCCAAATCCTCTAGTGCTGAGTCATTGTGAGGGAAGGAAAGGCCGGTGGCCCCTGCAGAGTCATGGCCCAGTGTGGACTCCGACAACGAACTACATTTCCCAGCAGACCATTAACGATCACATGGTCTGGAGACACAGCAGGCATCTTGGATATTTAGGCATATTTTCTCTACTGTCCCACTGAGTCCTTGTCAGGCATTCGTGATACAATGTTGCCACAGCTGAGGTGTGTCCCCCTTTTTCCTCAAAAGTCAGGAGTCTTTTTCCAGAAGGGCTTTCTTCCTCAGGTCCACAAATGTTCTGAGGCAGTGGTGGTTTAGATGACAGATTATCCTGCCCACTAGTCATTTATGTGGAACTAGGATTTCCTTTGATGAAGACCGGTTGTTTTCTTTGGATTGTATTAAAGGACATTAGGAATACTGAGGAGTTTTTCTAAAAGTTGTGTTCTTAGGGTGGAAACAAACTTTGAACTATTTGAGCATTTAACACATACTCATCTAAGACAGTGGGATTGTTGCACTTCTCTTAAGGATTATCCTGTGTCAGAACAGGAAGGATTCTTAAGCCAGCATTATAGTGCTAATTTTCAGAAATTATGTTATTAAGTTGGGAAAGGGGGCAACTCTTCCAATTTAATACGCACAATCAAGTCAAGTCAAAACATAGTTCTGAGTGAATCTCAGTTCAGCCCTTAAGGGCCAAATCTCAGAGAAGTGCCTATTATGTTCAAGCTTTACCAACAGTTTTAAAGTCCGGGAAACAACACAATAACATTCCCCAACCAATTTCTAAAACTTTAATGAGCAAAAAGACAACATCATCATTAATATAGGCCGAGGGAAACTGAAGATATACATTTTTGAAATGTTAAGGTAAAAACATCTAGAAAACATAAAATGCCATTGAAAAACAACAATTCACTGTTGAGTGACCTAGATACAATTTAAGGCTGACAAGGATGGAGCAAACCTCAGACACGTCTAGCGGTTCAAAATATTTTACCTTCGAAACGTAGTCTACAGATGCTGGTAGAGTTCCTTCAGACCTTAGCTTCTCAGGGAAGGCTCCTGGGCACCAGGCCTCTCTCCAGTCCGGTCTACACCGGGCCCAGTCCTCTGCGGTCATCTGGGCCCTACAGAAGTCCTTCTGCTTTTTACTTGAGCGTGTCCCCTTCTTTCCGCAGGACTCATCAGTCTTCTTCCAGGAGGGCTTTCTTCGTCAGGTCCACAGATATCTAAGGCAGGAGTGGTTAAGGTGACAGGTTTATCCTGCCCACTAGCCAGTTATTGTAGGAATTCTGCCACCCAGTCCTAATTTTTTAGTGCAGTCCCCCAACTCCTTTTGCATCACTTCCCTTTTGCCTTATTGTAAAATTACGCAGGAGCCCCTGTTTCAGGGCGACAGAACCCTTCAGCCACCAGGCAAGTCTGTCTTCAGCCCTCGGCCACTCCTATGTGTCGATGAGCTGTCTGCCCCACTACAGCTGGAGCCAGAGTGCCTAGGAGAGTCCTAGAAATAAATAGCAAAAGCCATTTCCAAGTCAAAAAGTTAGTGCTAAGCCTGCCCTTTGTTTTGCCAGCTGCTCCTGTCCACTACTCGATGGATAATCACAGCTATGTGGTCAGCAGAAAACACCAATTTGCTCTTCCTGGGCTCAGAGGCGTGCTGTTGTCCCAGATGGACACAATTTAGAGGTGACATGAAAATATAGGAATAGACTTTTCCTGCATTGTAAAGGCACTTTTCCCTGCCATGTGCAAAGCATTTTAACTACATCAGCCCTGATAGACCACAGTAGTGCTCCTGGTAAACATATACTCTTGTCATATGTGTGGGTGGGGTAAGTACACACTGCAGCTGACATACAAAAGGAAATTTTCATGCCGTAGGTGCATTTTCTGGGCCATCTGCATGTTCTTACAGGACAGTTAACTAGACCAATTGAGTGAAACCAATCCTAGCGATAGTTTTAGGGTAGGAAGACATGCACCGTGTCACTGGATAGCTTTGTCACTGTGCACAGAGTCCTCATACCAACAAAAAAAAGGTCCAGCAAAAAGGGAAAAATCTGGGTGCCCATGCGGGAAACGTGAATTTGCTCACTCATGGTACGTATGAAGGTCAGTGTGGAAGGTATTAGAATTTCAGTTTGTCCACATGTATTGATCAGATAAATACCGGAAAACGTAATCTTTGTTGTGAGAAAGTAGACTCTTTCTAGCATGGTTACCCCCATTTTTGGCCTGTTTGTCAGTGTGTTTGACTGTGTCACTGGGATCCTGCTAGCCAGGAAGCCAGTGTTTATGCTCTCTTGTTTCCCAAATTTGTCACTGCATACTGGTAACCCAGTATTCCATCCCAAACTGGCATACTGATGCCCCCTTATAAGTCCCTAGTAAATGGTACCTAGGTACTGAGGGCATTGGGATTCCAGGGGATCCCTATGGGCTGCAGCATTACTTGTGCCACCCATAGGGAGCCCATGCAAAGTCTTCTACAGGACTGCCATTGTATCCTGCGTGAAATGGTGCATGCACCCTTTCACAGCCATTTTCACTGCACAAGGTCACTTAAAAGTCACCTATATTTCAGGCCTTCCAACCCGGAAGGCTGGGTGCAAAATACCTGTGTGTGAGGGCACCCCTGCACTAGCAGAGGTGCCCCCACATCATCCAGGACCATTTTTCCAGACTTCGTGAGTGCGGGGACGCCATTTTATGCGTGCACTCGACATAGGTCAATACCTATGTCCAGCTTCACAATGGTAACTCCGAATATGGCCATGTAAGGTGTCAAACACCTGGGAATTGTACCCTAATACTGGTTCAAGTATTGGTTTACAATTCCATGCACTCTAGGGGCTCCACAGTGGACCCCCAGTACTGCCATGCCAGCCTTCTGAGGGTTTCCAGGCAGCCCCAGCTTCTGCCACCTCACAAACAGATTTCTGCCCTCCTGTTGCTCAAGCAGCTCGAGCCCAGGAAGGCAGAACAAAGTATTTCCTTTGGGAGAGGGGTGTTACACCCTCTCCCTTTTGAAATAGGTGTTACAGGCTGGGGAGGGGTAGCATTCCTAAGCCACTGGAAATGCTTTGAAGGGTGCCCTCCGTGCATAATCCAGTCTACACCGGTTCAGGGACCCCAATCCCTGCTCTGGCGCAAAACTGGACACTGGAAAGTGGAGTGACCACTCCCCTGTCCATTATCACCACAGGGGTAGTGCACAAAGCTCCTTCAGAATGTCCCTGGGTTTTGCCATCTTGGATTCCAAGGTTTGGGAACTCTGGGAGCATCTGAGTGGCCAGTGCCAGCAGGTGACTTCAGAGCCCTACCCTGATAGGTGCTTACCTGGGTAGCTAGCCAGTCCCCCTTTCAGGACTATTTAGGGTCTCTCCTGTGGGTGTTCCCTCAGATTCGGATTGCAAGACTCCAGCAGGAATCCTCTGCATCCTTTACCTTATCTTCTACCGATGGAACGGCATCTGGACCCTCCAGGAACTCTACAAACTGCAACAAAGAAGCAAAGATGACTTCTGCCACATTGTATCTTCAGCTCCTGCCAGCAACTGCAACTGTTTACAGGTTGTGCATCCACCGAGGACTGCCAGTCTTCAGCCTGCACCAGAAGAAACAAAGGAATCTCCCTTGAATTGAAGGAGTCACTTCCCTGCTTCAGCAGGCACCCCTCTGCAGCGACGACCGGTGGCGTGGATCCCCTCTCCTGACGACGAGCATGGATCCAGCAACCCGGGTGGTGGACTAATGTGACCCCGACAGTCTCAAGCTCCAGCTGTCCAACTTTGGTGGAGGTAAGAGCTTGCCTCCCCACGCAAGACAGTACCCCCCTTGCACCCCGTGACTTGCAGTTGCCAAGGCTTGTGTGCGACCTTCCAAGATGTTCTTCGTGCACAGCACAGCTTAGGCCCCCAGCAGTCCATCCTGCGACTCATAGCTTCCTGAGTGGTTCTCCGGCAGCGTGGGATCCCTTTGTGTCGTGCTGCGTGAGCCTCCATTTGCGCCACTTTGTCCCCGAGCTGTGGGACTCCTGTGCGCGCTGCCTGGTCTTCTGAGGGCACTCTGAGTTGCTAAGAGACCCCTCTCTCTCCCCCTTCCTGGGTAGAGGCCACCAGGTCCCTCCTGGTCCCGGGCAGTGCCATTTTCTGCTAACCGCAAGCTTTGCGTGTGCCAAGGCGTGTTGGCGGAATCCAATGACACAAACCAGACTACAATCATCCATCCGGCGTGGGACATCTTCTGCACCAACCAGGTACCCGCAACTGTCTTCTTGGGTACATAACTGACTTTGTCTTCTTACCGGTGGTTCTTCTTTTGCACCTTCATCCGGTTTAGCAGGGGCTCCTGTTCTCCCTGGACTCTTCTGTGCTTCTTGGACTTGTTCCCCTTCTTCAGGTCCAGGAATTCATTGTTGGTGTCTTGCAGTCTCTTCTGGTTCTTGCATAATCTTCTAGCACAACGTCTTGTGTGTTCTAGGAAATTTACCCTGATTTACTCCTGTTTTCCTGGGCACTGGGGTGGGATCTATTACTTACTTTTGGTGTTTTCTTACACTCCCAGCGCCCCTCTACACACTACACTTGCCTAGGTGGGAAACCAACTTTTTTGCATTCCACTATTTTAGTATGTGGTTTGTGTTCTCCCTAGGCCCATTACAACCTATTGTGATTTTCACTATTTGCACTGTTTTCTAACTGTTTTTACAGCTGTTTCTGCATTCTAGTGTATATACTGTGTATATTACTTACCTCCTAAGGGAGTATAGTCTTTAAGGTATTTTTGGCATTGTGTCACTAAAAATAAAGTACTTTTATTTTTGTAACAATTAGTATTTTCTTTCATGTGTGTGAGTACTGTGTGACTACAGTGGTATTGCAAGAGCTTTGCATGTCTCCTAGATACGCCTTGGCTGCTCAGCTACAGGTACCCCTAGACAGCCTGGCTTATAGACACTTACTACATTTCACTAATAAGGGATAACTGGGCCTGGTATAAGGTGTAAGTACCTTTGGTACCCACTAAAAAGCAGGCCAGCCTCCCACATTTGTTTATTATTTTGCAGGGTTATAAGTGTCAAGTAGAGATTACAACTCATCACCCAATGAGAGTGCATAGTGGCAAAACCTGAGGTGTTTTTTTTTATTCATTGGGTGAACTGTCAATGAACATACATTTAAGGTACTTATTTTTGTATGTTTAGTTTCAGGAATTACACTTTACACATTAAAGGCAAGGAGTTGGTGATAAAGAGATACAGCTGAGGTACATCACTTCACTACAACAGTTGAGTGCCGAAGCTTGATGGCAAGTTTATAAAGATATCCCATTTTCCCTTATATATCCATTGCATCCAGTAGACATCAGTAATTAGCAGGCATGACTAATCAAAGTGGTGGAGTCCAGTTTCTCTGTTTTTGCTCTTATCCCATTCATCTTTCCTCCTTTGTACTGACGGCCTCATGAATGTGGCCATTGGTGGAGTTGGTGAGAGCAAACTTTAGAGGTGTATTGTTCCCATTTGAGTGTGAGCACCAGGTTAGCTCATGCTGACATTTTTATTGGAGATTCCATAATAATAAGGCACTTCCAGAGAACAATTGGTTTAAGGTTTTAAGGCGAGGACTGGACTGCTCTCATGCATTAGAATTCTTTGTCTCACCCCCAATAGCTTGGGTAGATGCGTGAGGTATGCACAACCAACGCATGTGGATCGCTTTATACAGCAGCCATCCACTTCAAACTTTACCCTTGCTTCTACTGGAAGCCAGTGTAGTTCTCAAATGTTTTGGTGCAGTGGTCTCCAACTTTTTCTATAACGAGAGCGTCTTCTGGTATATGACAATAATCCCAATCTACTAATGGCTTTGACCATTGTTGCGCTGTTGACCACACCAAATGCAATAACAATAGTTACCACACCTTGCAGGGTCACTAGAAGTGACAACCCAGATAGATGTCGCTGTATAGATTGACAAACTATCGTCAAGCCACAATATCATACCCAAAAAAATGGCTAATAAAATATCATGAAAGCATGTGAATGCAGGTAAGTATATATCGAATATTGTTAACTTCACACCTACTAACTTTGATGCTACATAGGTTTAAAGATAAACAGATGTGTAGTTAGGAATGTAAATAAAATTATAATTACCTATAAATTCTTACCTTCATGAGATTTTGGCAGTTATTATGGATAAAATATTTTAGCTGGACATTACTAAAAACTTGGTCATACACACAGCATGACAGTGACAGCTGCCATTATGCCAAGATTAGTCCAAGGATGCTCATTATATGTTAGGATTTACCATTATTATGTCAGTGCCAACATTATGTCAAGAACAGTCACAATTGCTTAAGAGATAAACTCTTTATATTGAGGGCACCATATACATTCTGTGTTCCTTGACCCCAGGAATGGTTTTCATAGTGAGACAATGTATTTCAAGGAGGGACACAGCACCAGCATCTCACAAAACACACATACAGCAGTGTACATGTGCATACCTGTGCAGTTTCACACTCTATCACAGGGGTCTCCAACGGGTAGCTGGGGAGCTACTGCCAGCTCTCTGGTATACTAGGAGTAGCTCTCTGAATAGGAGCCCAGTGCAGTCCATACTTCAGAGCGCCTTAAGTAGATGGCAGCACTAGGCATCTCAATAGCTTTGGAATGGGAGCCTTCCAAAGCAGTGGCAGGGCCACGCACAAACATTCACTTTGACACCCGGTGGTGACTCTCTGCCCAGACTCTCAATCTAGCAAAGTCACATTGAGACTGGTCACTTTTCAAGCACCTATGTATGGGCTATACAGTACCTGTGAAAACTGAGCCAGGAAAGAAGACCAGCAATAGCCAGAGAGGAGTGGCTATTACACGCAGATTTTATGGAGCCAAGATTTTCTTTGACTCCTTTTTCATTCTTTTTATGAGAATGTGTTATTTCCTAATAGTTTTTTGCATAGAAAGTCATGATGTTCGTGCACATAGGCTTTACTAACGATGCAACACAATGCTGACTCTTTTATCTGTGTTCCCCTGCTATTGCCACATTGTTATTTTATCAGACACACTCCTTGAAAACGTGCATGAACTGTGCACCTTAGAAGCAGCCTCTTTCATGAAATTGTGTGCTACCCAGCCTTTGTTACACAGTACGGACAGCACTATCACCCTTCAAGTCAGATAATAGCAATAGCACACACCCCTCTCACCATGCAGCAGTCTCAAACTATCATTAGAATTCTGGCAGCACTCAGAGAAGCAGTGTCACGCTACTAACAGCACTCTCACACCCCTCACACTAGATGTCACACACAACCAGCATCCCTCCAGTAGCCTTCAGAGAGTAGCAGCCACACCCTACCGACAGAACTCTCACATCCCTTGCACAATAGCAGTCACACTACTCTCACATCCCTTGCACACTAGCAGTCTCACTACTCTCACATCCCTTGCACACTAGCAGTCTCACTACTCTCACATCCCTTGCACACTAGCAGTGACAGTACTCTCACATCCCTTGCACACTAGCAGTCACACTACTCTCACATCCCTTGTACACCAGCAGTCACACTACTCTCACATCCCTTGTACACCAGCAGTCACACTACTCTCACATCCCTTGCACACTAGCAGTGACAGTACTCTCACATCCCTTGCACACCAGCAGTCACACTACTCTCACATCCCTTGCACACATCCCCTGCACACTAGCAGTGACAGTACTCTCACATCCCTTGCACACTAGCAGTCACACTACTCTCACATCCCTTGCACACCAGCAGTCACACTACTCTCACATCTCTTACACACTAGCAGTGACAGTACTCTCACATCCCTTGCACACTAGCAGTCACATTGCTCTCACATCCCTTGCACACATCCCCTGCACACTAGCAGTGACAGTACTCTCACATCCCTTGCACACTAGCAGTCACACTACTCTCACATCCCTTGCACACCAGCAGTCACACTACTCTCACATCTCTTGCACACTAGCAGTGACAGTACTCTCACATCCCTTGCACACTAGCAGTCACACTGCTCTCACATACGTTGCACACTAGCAGTCACACTAGCAGTGAGAGTACTCTCACATCTCTTGCATACTAGCAGTCACATTGCTCTCACATCCCTTGCACACTAGCAGTCACACTCCTCTCACATCCCTTGCACACTAGCAGTGACAGTCCTCTCAAATCCCTTGCACACTAGCAGTCACACTGCTCTCACATCCCTTGCACACTAGCAGTGACAGTACTCTCACATCCCTTGCACACTAGCAGTCACACTGCTCTCACATCCCTTGCACACTAGCAGTCACACTAGCAGTGACAGTACTCTCACATCCCTTGCACACTAGCAGTCACACTACTCTCACATCCCTTGCACACTAGCAGTGGCAGTACTCTCACATCCCTTGCACACTAGCAGTCACACTACTCTCACAGCCCTTGCACTCTAGCAGTCACACTGCTCTCACATCCCTTGCACACTAGCAGTGACAGTACTCTCACATCCCTTGCACACTAGCAGTCACACTGCTCTCACATCACTTGCACACTAGCAGTCATACTAGCAGTGGCAGTACTCTCAAATCCCTTGCACACTAGCAGTCACACTACTCTCACATCTCTTGCACACTAGCAGTGACAGTACTCTCACATCCCTTGCACACTAGCAAGCACAATACTCTCACATCCCTTGCACACTAGCAGTCACACTGCCCTCACATCCGTTGCACACTAGCGGTCACACTACTCTCACATCCCTTGCACACTAGCAGTGACAGTACTCTCAAATCCCTTGCTCACTAGCAGTCACACTACTCTCACATCACTTGCACACCAGCAGTTACACTACTCTTACATCCCTTACACACTAGCAGTCACACTACTCTCACATCCCTTGCACACCAGCAATCATACTACTCTCACATCCCTTTCACACTAGCAGTCACACTGCTCTTACATCCCTTGCACACTAGCAGTGACAGTACTCCCACATCCCTTGCACACTAGCAGCCACACTGCTCTCACATCCCTTGCACACTAGCAGTCACACTAGCAGTGACAGTACTCGCACATCCCTTGCACACTAGCAGCCACATTACCCTCACATCCCTTGCACACTAGCAGTGACAGTACTCTCACATCCCTTGCACACTAGCAGTCACACTGCTCTCACATCCGTTGCACCCTAGCAGTCACACTAGCAGTGACAGTACTCTCACATCTCTTGCACACTAGCAGTCACACTACTCTCACATCCCTTGCACACTAGCAGTGACAGTACTCTCACATTCCTTGCACACTAGCAGTCACTGCTCTCACATCCGTTGCACACTAGCAGTCACACTGCTCTCACATCCCTTGCACAC
Organism: Pleurodeles waltl; assembly: GCF_031143425.1. Classification (NCBI taxonomy): domain Eukaryota; kingdom Metazoa; phylum Chordata; class Amphibia; order Caudata; family Salamandridae; genus Pleurodeles; species Pleurodeles waltl. The sequence goes on along the minus strand of NC_090447.1, from coordinate 90,092,868 downwards.
TAGCAGTGACAGTACTCTCACATCCCTTGCACACTAGCAGTGACACTACTCTCACATCCCTTGCACACCAGCAGTCCCACTACTCTCACATCCCTTGCACACTAGCAGTCACACTACTCTTACATCCCTTGCACACTAGCAGTCACACTACTCTCACATCCCTTGCACACCAGCAGTCACACTACTCTCACATCCCTTGCACACTAGCAGTGACAGTACTCTCACATCCCTTGCACACCAGCAGTCACACTACTCTCACATCCCTTGCACACTAGCAGTCACACTACTCTTACATCCCTTGCACACCAGCAGTCACGCTACTCTCACATCCCTTGTACACTAGCAGTGACAGTACTCTCACATCCCTTGCACACTAACAGTCACACTGCTTTCACATCCGTTGCACACTAGCAGTCACACTAGCAGTGAGAGTACTCTCACATCTCTTGCATACTAGCAGTCACACTACTCTCACACCCCTTGCACACTAGCAGTGACAGTACTCTCACATTCCTTGCACACTAGCAGTCACACTGCTCTCACATATCTTGCACACTAGCAGTCACACTAGCAGTGACAGTACTCTCACATCTCTTGGACACTAGCAGTCACACTACTCTCACATCCCTTGCACACTAGCAGTCACACTGCTCTCACATCCTTTGCACACTAGCAGTGACAGTATTCTCACATCCCTTGCACACTAGCAGTGACACTACTCTCACATCCCTTGCACACCAGCAGTCACACTACTCTCACATCCCTTGCACACTAGCAGTCACACTACTCTTACATCCCTTGCACACCAGCAGTCACACTACTCCCACATCCCTTGCACACTAGCAGTGACAGTACTCGGACATCCCTTGCACACTAACAGTCACACTGTTCTCACATACGTTGCACACTAGCAGTCACACTAGCAGTGAGATTACTTTCACATCTCTTGCATACTAGCAGTCACACTACTCTCACATCCCTTGCACACTAGCAGTGACAGTACTCTCACATCCCTTGCACACTAGCAGTCACACTGCTCTCACATCCCTTGCACACTAGGAGTCACACTAGCAGTGACAGTACTCTCACATCCCTTGCACACCAGCAGTCACACTACTCTCACAGGAAGCTGCACTGTCAGACTGCTGAGAGCACCCTCACAGACTGACACACTACTGACAGCACACTGTCTCATGTTACCGACAGCAAGTATTCATGCTTCACAGACCAGTGGCCTTACACTGCCAACATCACTCTCACGTTCCTCAGAGTAGCAGTCACACACTGCAGACAGCAGCACACTCACACCTCACACAAACTAGCAATGTTACACCTCTGACAGCACTCTCACGCCCCTCACAGAGTAGCAGCCTCACACCACAAACTTACTCCCACACCCATCAAAGACTAGCAGGCAAACACAAACACAAACAGAAACACTCTCAGTTTCACACAACTGGCAGCATTCACACCCCTCTTATGGGCTGGCAGTCACACACTGCTGACAGCATTCACACCCCTCTATGGGCTGGCAGTCACACACTGCTGACAGCATTCACACCCCTCTTATGGGCTGGCAGTCACACACTGCTGACAGCATTCACACCCCTCTTATGGGCTGGCAGTCACACACTGCTGACAGCATTCACACCCCTCTATGGGCTGGCAGTCACACACTGCTGACAGCATTCACACCCCTCTATGGGCTGGCAGTCACACACTGCTGACAGCATTCACACCCCTCTTATGGGCTGGCAGTCACACACTGCTGACAGCATTCACACCCCTCTTATGGGCTGGCAGTCACACACTGCTGACAGCATTCACACCCCTCTATGGGCTGGCAGTCACACACTGCTGACAGCATTCACACCCCTCTTATGGGCTGGCAGTCACACACAACTGGCAGCATTCACACCCCACAACTGGCAGCATTCACACCCCTCTTATGGGCTGGCAGTCACACACTGCTGACAGCATTCACACCCCTCTATGGGCTGGCAGTCACACACTGCTGACAGCATTCACACCCCTCTATGGGCTGGCAGTCACACACTGCTGACAGCATTCACACCCCTCTATGGGCTGGCAGTCACACACTGCTGACAGCATTCACACCCCTCTATGGGCTGGCAGTCACACACTGCTGACAGCATTCACACCCCTCTTATGGGCTGGCAGTCACACACAACTGGCAGCATTCACACCCCACAACTGGCAGCATTCACACCCCTCTTATGGGCTGGCAGTCACACACTGCTGACAGCATTCACACCCCTCTTATGGGCTGGCAGTCACACACTGCTGACAGCATTCACACCCCTCTATGGGCTGGCAGTCACACACTGCTGACAGCATTCACACCCCTCTATGGGCTGGCAGTCACACACTGCTGACAGCATTCACACCCCTCTATGGGCTGGCAGTCACACACTGCTGACAGCATTCACACCCCTCTTATGGGCTGGCAGTCACACACTGCTGACAGCATTCACACGCCATCCACACCTCACAGGCAGCAGTCTCACAGCATCGGAAGCACTGCTAGACCCCTCACAGGGTGACGGTTTCACTCTGCCGACAGCACTGTCACCTCTCTCACAGGGAATCAGTCCCACAATACTGACAGCACTCTCTCACCCCTCGGGGACTAACAGACCCACACTATTGGAACAGCGGCCTAAGGAAACTTGAGGGCCCCCTGCAAAGTACATGGAGGGATTCCCCTCCCACCCCCCAAACTCATTCAGGAGCTCATAAGCCGGGCGACCCCCCCACCACTACCCCACTCCTCCCGCACCGCGGGGGCCTTTGTTACGGCACTGAATCGGAACCAATCCTATTCGGGTCTTTGACAATACCTCCCAATTAAAAACTCTTACCTAACCTATAAAAGTACTGTATTATTTTTGCTTTGGTCGATGGACTAGCAGCAAATCCAATAAGACTGGCTTTCAACTGAAAATGCCTCTCCACCGATTGGTTGATGTGCGCGTGTTGTACAGTGGATAGGCCAGCTGTGCATGAAAGAACGTCAGTGGGCGAATAGATAGATGCGTGTATGCAAGGATGAGTGACTGAGCCCATGGATGCGGAGTGGCTGAGTGAATGGAAGAGTGACTACGCGGCTGCATTGAAGGAAGCATCTAGACACATCTGTTACCAGCACGCTCTGTTGGTTTTGCCAATGCTTGCTGTTCCCAGTGTGCACGCAAGTGCAAATTAGAAATATTGTAAATGACAATGCCTCAGGTGTTGTTAGACCTGAAGCTAGTCTAACTAAATGTAAGCGATCATCTCCCTCCTCAGGTGGTAGAAATCATTAGATCCGTGGGAACTGTGCTTCCTGTCTCTGTCCCTGAAGCTTTCTCTTAGAGCTAACACTCGCCGTCTGTTTCCAGGTCAGGCACCATTGCTGCAATGCCCTTTGGGCCATTGGTGTCATTTTGTGGAAAATGTCGAGCACCTCGTTGAGTGGGAAGGGAGTTCAGAGGCTCTTGTAGTGTTGACATTCTCTCCGACTTGGTGTCCTGTCTGAATATCCACAGATACAACCAGAAGGGGTATAGACGTTTGTGAAGGCCCTTGATGTGTCCCTCAGAGGACGCCGTACACCCTGCACACAGTCTTCCAGTCACCGAGCACTTGTACTGAGAGCTCCAAGGCTGTGCGCTTGAGCCAGACTGTTGCACGCTAAACGCTCTGATTGGTTGATTTATACTTTTGTTTAGCCCAGTGCTTAATTTGAGCTGGTGGTTTCCGGTGCTCAGGACTGACGGTTGTCGACACCAGCACTTGTGACAGCCTACCAAAAGGTGACACTCTAATTGTCAGTCTAATTTAGAGATGAGCACAACAGCAGTTAATTATTAATTCAATATACATATAATTACTGTTACCTGCTGTCCAAGCCATTCTGATAGGTTTGGGCCCCTGGAATAGTTGGTCAGTAGTTCTGTTGGTACAGTCATTGGCAGTAGTGGCAGGGGCAATGTGTGTTGCAAACTGCAGTGGCCTCCTAGCGAGAGCACTGGCACTTTTTGTTTACAAATTAAGCACTAGTTTACCCTTGCTGAATTCTATTTCTGTTTAGAAATGCACTTAATATTATTTGCTTCTTTTAGGAGGTGATCTCATTCACTGTACTGCAATCCTAAATCATAAGTCATTACGTATTATTTCTACATTTTGAAGATTTAGGTTTGGCTGATCCCAATTAGTCCTGTGCCCTTATCGATTACTTTGTTTTTTGTTTGTTTTGTAAACCTCTTACTCAGACTTGAACAAAAAAGAGGAAGCTTGGAAGCATTGAACAGTTCACTTTTTTATTTCTTTCCCTTTTCCTGTTTCTCTATCTGAAACATTGCCCCCCCTGTGTGATTTATCGGATAGAGGAGCAGCTGCAATCTCTTCGGGGACCTCCGCTTTCTTCTTTACTGGCTGGCACAGGGCCTGCACGATCAGTGCTGCGTGCTTCAAGCCGCTCTGGGACAGTGAGCGCTGTTGTGGTTCAGCTTTAGTGAATAAACAAGTTAAGGTCAGTTTTTAAACCACTGGACTTTGCTGATAGTCACTGCAATCCAACTATTATCTGGCCCTCCCGTGACCCTGTCATTAACATTTTATTGCTTTTTCACTAGCCATCTGAATGCAGGGATGCTGACTGTTGGTGCATTGCTCAAATGTTTTGTTGTTCACAAGATTCCATAGCAACCCCAAATAAGATTCATATTCCTTACTTTACGTCAAAACGCTTTACTTTACTCCTTTCAGCTGCTGATACGCGCAAACTAATGATCGACGTCTTCCACAGTGGACAGATGTACAAAAGTGCAGTGCCGAAATTCTTAAAGAAAGTTGTAAATTAGTACCCAACAGACTACGACCTCATACGACTTTCAGGGATTCATAGAAGTTTCCGGAAGTGCACCTGGGAACCTGCAAAAGTCAAAGGTTTCGGAAGTGCACCTGGAAACCTGCAAAAGTCAAAGGTTTCCGGAAGTGGACCTAGAAACCTGCAAAAGTCAAAGGTTTACGGAAGTGCACCTGCAAAAGTCAAAGGTTTCCGGAAGTGCACCTGGAAACCTGCAAAAGTCAAAGGTTTCCGGAAGTGCACCTGGAAACCTGCAAAAGTCAAAGGTTTCCGGAAGTGCACCTAGAAACCTGCAAAAGTCAAAGGTTTCCGGTAGTGCACCTAGAAACCTGCAAAAGTCAAAGGTTTACGGAAGCGCACCTGGAAACCTGCAAAAGTCAAAGGTTTACGGAAGTGCACCTGCAAAAGTCAAAGGTTTACGGAAGTGCACCTGGAAACCTGCAAAAGTCAAAGGTTTACGGAAGTGCACCTGCAAAAGTCAAAGGTTTCCGGAAGTGCACCTGGAAACCTGCAAAAGTCAAAGGTTTACGGAAGTGCACCTGCAAAAGTCAAAGGTTTCCGGAAGTGCACCTGGAAACCTGCAAAAGTCAAAGGTTTCCGGAAGTGCACCTGGAAACCTGCAAAAGTCAAAGGTTTCCGGAAGTGCACCTGGAAACCTGCAAAAGTCAAAGGTTTCCGGAAGTGCACCTGCAAAAGTCAAAGGTTTCCGGAAGTGCACCTGGAAACCTGCAAAAGTCAAAGGTTTCCGGAAGTGCACCTGGAAACCTGCAAAAGTCAAAGGTTTCCGGAAGTGCACCTGGAAACCTGCAAAAGTCAAAGGTTTCCGGAAGTGCACCTGGAAACTGTGAGGTCTTGCGGCAGGGGAGCAGGATGCTATAGCTATGTTGCGCAGAATATAAATTACTTGAAAAAGAACCTACTTTACTGGGTATCGCCGAGTGACCACGAGTGATCACCCAGCCTTTAGCTATAGCTTCAGGCTGTGCCCAGCCCTCCAGCTGCATATGTGTGCAACATTGTAGAGTAGAGGCCGGGAGCCGCTTTACATCCCCCCCAACTTTTACTAACATGGAACAATGACAGGTCCTTCTCTTGACGGGGATGTAACATACATAGACTCTGGCTGGGTGCAGGATTGGGCCGGAGTCCATACTTTTGGCTGCGGCCACTAGCTCCTTGCCTTGTGGTTTGTCCGTCATCCATGCCCACTTGGATCAGGGGTGTTTGGCTACTTGTTTCTCTCGGGACCACCAACGCCTGATATGGCCTTACAGATGCTGTATCCTGATGGGGGCTGAGTGTTGCCGTATCGGATATGTATGCGTCATCTGCTGCTTCTCGGCTGCTGTCGCCGTTCCCCTGGCCTGACCTGCTTGAACCAGCATGTTTCTGGACACCGTAGACAATCCTGGTAGAACAGTGACCATGATCCCTTGGATTTTTGTGATTTCCCACGCTTCTTTTTCGAATGAAGTGTGGAACTTCCATCCTGGGTGTCGATCTTTCATGATCACCTGTCTCCGTTGGCTAGGTCCGACACAACTGCCCTGCGATCTTGACTGGCTCTGTCATTTGTGGCTCGCTGCTTCTCTTGCATGGCTTGAATGTCAATGAATGTGGGGCTCCACCTGGGCTCAGCTGGTATGATGTCTAGAGCGCACCTTCTCATCAGCAGGTCACTGGTAGCACACCCCACGGTGCTGCGCGGCGTCTGCCGGTAGACTTTCAGCAACCAGTGGAGGGAGCAATCTGCATCTTCTCCGCACTCTACTGCGATCCATAGTGTTCTGTTCAGAGTGCGCATTAAGTACTCAACCTCTCCGTTGGCTTGGGGCCACTGCAGGGTCACTTTTCGATGTTTTATGTTTAATCTGTGTCGATATGATTGGAATTCTTGCCCCTGGAAGAGGGGTCCGTTATCTGTTTTTATCTCATGAGTAATCCCTAGTAATGCAAAGATCTTTTCCAGTGTAGACTTGACACATCTGAGTGCTGTGGTTCGCAGTAGTTCCACCCCAGCGTACTTTGTGTAGCTGTTCACAACTACAGCTGTGAGCCTGTCGTCAGGAAACTTCCAAAGTCCATACTAACACACAGCCATGGTGTTAGGCAGGCTTCTTTGGTGATTATCGGGGCTGCTGGGGTATCTCCACTCGTGATGGAGCAGTAGTGGCAGTCTCTGACTCTCTCATCCACCCATTTGTCCATGCCAGGGAACCGCACTTTGTCTCTGAGATGGACTTTGGTCTTTGCAATGCCCTGCTATGCCAGTTTGATGACTTGCCCACAGATTTCTCGGCATCACGATCTGTCATCCTTGCAGAGCAGACCCTCCTCACTCGTCCTGAGCTCGTTTCGTATTCTTCAGATTTGGCTCATCGCTGCTTCCTCCACTACGGTGTGTGCTTTTTCACCATCTTGGAAGTTGCGCCATTGTCATCTTTGGAGCTCCTCTTAAGCTTTGGAGAACCTTGTGTCAATTTCAGTGGGGTCAAGAATGTGGTGATGTATCTGCTCGCTTCGTTGAGCTCGTGGTATCCTGCATTGAGATCTAGTTTCGAGAACCACTAAGCTACTTTCAGGTCTGCCACTATGTCGTGCACTGTGCGGGTGATGTCCCGTTCCCGGTGTATTGCTTTGTTTGGGAGCCGCATGTCGATGGTCCAATTCCTTTTAGACTAGTGGAGGTAAGTGGAATGGCACCCTTCTGTGTCTGAGAGGTACGGACCTTATGGTCTCATTGATGTGGAGCTTTATTTTCAACCCCTTTTTAGTCATCCCAAATCTACAAACAACTGCCAGAACTCCTCTAGGATGCTCGTTGCATGCGATTCATGCACCTGTCGGGCAAAGAAGACCATACCTAAGTCCTCCGCTGTGTGGCACCCGAGGAGGGTGCCTGTGTCTCTCCTGGTTACATGAAATCTGGCTCAGTTGTTTTTCCTTTGTTTTCTACTTTTACATCCACAACTCCTCTCAGGGGTAGCAGTTCTGTTCCCCAGATATGTGTAAATTCTGACTTTAGTGGGTGCCAGTTTTGGTTGTAGAACAAGTTTGTGGAACTGGGTTGTGTCCATGACATTCACGGATGTGCCTATAAATACCAGGGTGGTGATTTGTGACAACAACTATTGCCACTTTGAGCATCGGCACGGGCCTCCTGCGAAGGTTCTCTCTGCCAGCGAAAGTACCATGAAGACTTTGTCGTCATTATCATCCTCAGGGTTAATCTTGGTCTCCGGCCGCTGCCCCGAATGCACCTCTTCATCGAGAGACAGCTGCCAGAGGGTAGATCGCCCTCTGCCATGGTACCCCGTTCTTGGCCTGCCACTGCGGCATACTTTGGCGAAATGGCTCACGTGGCCACATTTCGAGAACACATTCCCCTTGCCTGGGCACCCGTTGGGCATTTGGTGCATCAATCTGCAGTTCCCGCATCCTTTCTGATTGTTTGGGAGCGGGAGAGGTGCGGGGCCTGTCGTCTTTGGAATGCATCTACTTGCTCCTCTTTGAACTTGACTGTCCGGGTCGCGCTTGATGGGGCTGCGCCTCCTTCTAGTGCCACCTCCATGTCCTCAGCCCTGCTGTCTGCCAGTTCAAGGGATTTTGCCAATATCGGGATATCATCTATGGAGATGCCTGGCTGATGAAGTTTGAGTTTCCGTAGGGTAGGCGAGAGGCAACCATGGATGGATTGGGCCCTGATTTCATCTGGCTGTTTGATGTCAGTGCAGGTGCTTGCTAGCTTGAGCAAGTGCACGTAAAAGACATCTGTGGATTCATCTTCTGCTTGGCGCGCCTGCCTCAGTTTGAACCTTTCAGAATCGGGGTTTAGTTGGGGGTGAAAGTGTTGGTTGAGGGCTGCTGTGGCAGCATCAAAGCCATCTTTTCCTCCCGTGTGAGAGAGGTCTTTGACTGTGTAGTATAACTCCACGCCACCTATGTGGAGCATCATAGATCTCTTCCCTACCCTGTCTGTCTCACTCATGTTGGAGATACCCTATCCATTGGCGCCAACTTGGGGCGGCTGCAGAGGGGTCTACTAGTTGGCCAACTAATTTTCTCCACGGGGTGGAGAAACTGCTTCCCTTACGCCTCATTAATTTTGGGGGTTTTCTGATCCCCCTCAGATTATGGAGATGTATTTACTCCTATCCTTGTTAGGAGTAAATCTCTGATCTTTCCAATGTGGCTGAGTAGTTTGTGAACACCCAAAGATGTGTAAGTTCATGGGTTTGGAAAAAGTCATAGGGTGCTCCAGCTCTGAACCGCTCATTCATTGCCCCTCAGTTTAATGTTTAATCACTCCACAGTGACCCCTAATTATGTGTGCTGCCATTTATATACATTACTGTCACTGCCCATAATCGGCCACACAGGGTGAACCTCACTTAAAACCAGCAAAAAGCAAGTTAACTCATCTAAAGTACTACCAGCTGATACGGTGAGAGCAGTGCACTGTCATTTTCAAAACCAAAATTATTTTGAGTATCTCTTGTGGTTCTGCTTGCCTCCTCAGAGGGGAGCTGTCGAGCCACAAGGTAAACAATCATTCTTATCAGGATTGTTCTGAAGAAGAAGAGAGAGCTTGCAAGGCAATGTTTAAGTATATCTCAAACATTTTTTTTTACCTAGTTGTTTTGTGATTGGGAAAGAGGGATAATGTTGTTTCACAATATTTAGAGAGTCAGACAAAAAGTGTTGCCCAAGTGTAGCACTATTCTCAACAATTCAAAATACATTGGTACTTAATGCTAGCAATTGTAATCTAATGTTTTCTACCTTGTGTCTGACTCAAGCGCATCAGTGTGAAATCTTTTGTGAGCCTCTGTATCCTACTAGGTATTTAAGGTTATGCAAACGTGTGTGCCCTTCACAAAGCATTTCATGATCTTTTCCTTTAATGCCTTATTTTTAATTGAGATAATGAAACTTGAAAGAAATATACAAAATATACACGTATGAAAAATAAATGTACCAAATGAAAAATGACATGTTTGACATGACGCATACAATAGTTTCAGTAATGTCAGAGCCACTGAAACTATGGGTCAGGGTGGACGAAATTATGAGGCAGGGCTGGCTAAACTATGCAGCAAGAAAGGCAAATTATGCAGCACCTGTGTCGTAGTATTACCGCATTATTTTCTCATTACACAGGTTAACACTATCTGGGCAAATGTTTTTACCCCATGAGTCCCAGTTTGACACCCAGCTGCACCAATGATGCAACAGAGAGGTGACCAGTCAACGTTTGCGAAGTGCCTTCCACTGCGCGGAAACACGTAGTAACTTTTACCCCCTTTGAGCTATAGACAAAATGTGGCAAATCTATAATTATGTGGAAAGTGCCTCAGCTGCAAAGTCTTATAATTCCAGGGCTCTTGAGTAATTTAGTATAATATATCATTTTATTTATATATCTGTAGAAAATTATGAATGATCAATTATACATTTAGAATAAATAATCAATAAAGTTAAATATATATTGGAATATTATCATCAAATTTCTAATCAGGGACACATAAAAAATGACTACGAAGGAAAGAAATGGATGCCAAAGAAAGAAAATGTGAGCCTGTAGTGTTTCAAGTGTTTATGTTCACTGATGTCTAATCTGGTGACATTACAGGTGAGTGGAGATGAAATCATGCCTAAATTACATCTGTGCTGTTGGATTTTCTCCCATTTAGACCTGTTTTAAACTGCAACAAATATTGTTTACTTCACCTCTCTGCTTTTGTGTGATCGTTGCACGATTGCCCTGGCAACAAGTGAAGAGCTCAGCTTTCATCTGTCAGAAGAAGCATAGGAATGACAGACGTGACCAGGTGTCTGTGGGAACTGTTGTCCTGTACCTAATGTATCTCCGGAGTGCTGTCTGGACACCGGCCTGAATGCTGTCACGTCGTCCGCAGCCCGGTAGCATGCACAAGCACACACCACACACGGAGCTCGTAGTTAATGTCTTTACTCATCAGCGTGCAACATTCAACTGAACTTTCAACATCACAACAACCGTTAAAGCCCACACTTTGATACCTCTCAGATCAATTACGTAATTTCCTTCATAAGTCCGCCCATAGTCACTGGGTCCTGACACTTGCATTTCTATGACACTACAGATGTTACAGGCTGAGCCATGATGGACATGTGTTTTCCAGGAAATGTTGCAGCCTCTGTGTGGCATCTGCAGGACCCTTGGAGTTTGAGTTTGTCCTGCTGGCTGGGACATTGGTGCCAAGAGAGCACACGCTTCACAGTTCCGGGAATAAGCATGGTACGAGCACTACTAGGAGCGCGCGCCTGACTGTGGTGTGAGGGAATATTCGTCATGCCTGATGCCCTCCATGTCAGTTAAGTTTTTGTGGTGTGCGGCAGGCTGCACTAATATGGCCTGAGGTGTGATCCTGAAGGTCATGCGGGGTGCCGTGCCCAAGCAGAGACATAAGGAGCGGTGCACTAATTAATCATAGAGTTTTTGTGGAAATTTTTTAAATATGACATTTTAATCTGATATCTTGGCTTGGTAATTATGAACATTAAGCTACCGTACAGTCTTCTGACTTCATCTATATGTAAGACATAGTTTCTAGCCATCAGGTAACAACAGTACCTCAGAGACTGTGATTAATAGTATTTATTTTACAATGTGTATGTACCTAAATACTTTTTGTATTCCATGCTTTATAAATGTACATTTGTTGTTCCTTGACCATTCTGTTGTGTTGTCTGCTGAATGCACTCTTAAACAATCAAGTACTTTTCCACATTACCTTAAAGGGGATGTCAGTGTGTCTACAGTGGTGGCAAGAATTCATTTTAGATTGTAATCAAATCAAAGAATGCTTTAAGTATATTTTGAAGTATTTTTAGGTGATTAAGAAGATGAATATTTAGATGAGTTTGAAATAATTGGGAAAACGTAGTAGATTTTTTAGGTAGTTACATGGAGAACCAGTAGAAAATTACAAAGCTGAATTAAGACCTCTAAAAAATATAGAATCAATATCTAATTGTCAGTGCTTCATATGTAATGCTTAAAGATCAAGTAATGTTAAAATCAAGGGCCAGGTTAAGCTGTTTTTGAATAAGGGCCTGATTTATATGTTGGTGGTATTATACTCCATCGTAATGGCAATGGAATAGATACCACCAACATAATGGTCCACCTGCTAAATTAATATGCGGCGGAGTTTTGATTTGGCTACAGCAACTACTCCATCATAGCCAAACTTCTCCAACAGCCCTTACTCCATCGGGCATACAGGTTGATCGGACATATAGACATGGTTTTACTGCCTGTCAGTGCCAGACGAACCCTTGCGGTGAGGGACAGTAAAAAGATTTTGCTGATCCAGCCTTACACCAAACACCGATATACATTGAAAGGAACCACCATGACCCCTTATGTTCCCATGGCAAAACAACAGGCCATCCGCCAAAACTTAAATCAGACTTCAAGTCTTTAATATTGCAAATTATATATCAATAGCATGATTAATAGTGGATGTTTTAGAGTCTATGGCTCAAGGAATTAAGGAGCTACCTTTGGGGGGGGTGTTGTCTCAAGGGAAAGGAAGTGTATCGAGACCATAGAGGAGGAATTATCCCAACAACTCAAAGGGTCGCTGGAAGGGGCTTAGGGAAGACAAAGACATAAAAACCAGAAGAAGTGTGTTTTATCTTTATGGGCTAAAAGGCCAAATAGTTACGAGTAAGGCACACCCTGCAGTAGCCCAAGATGAAGATGATGCAAAAATAAAGACCACTGCACAAGAAACTACAAGGGAAAATATATAGGGGTGTGCAAGGGAGATAAACAATGGGAAACTGAAGGAGAGGTCGTGGAGGAATTTATTGTCCTGGCATATGTTTTAGTATGTCCTAGAGGGGATGGACCTTATTCTACAATAAGCATAGAAGGAAAGGAGGACCAGGTATTAGCAAATTTTGAGGCTAGGTGCACACTGAGGTGGGACTAGATATTACCCGTGTTTGGCGATTCGACCCGAAAACCTCTTGACATAAAACTCAGGATGTATAGATGTAGTGGGATATTTTGAGTTGAGCTCAGCTCTCAAAGGTAGAGTGATCACCATCAATGCAAGATGTATATGGCCAAGAATAAGTCATGTTTCGTTGGCTGACCTCAACAAAGAAACTTCAAAGTAAAGCTGGACCAAAATAACCTCAAACAAGTCTGGAGAGTGGAGCATGAAGATGATGGTCAACAATGGGGGAAAAATATCCTGATGAATTTAACTACAATTCAGGACTGTGTAAGGGTTTAGCCAGAAAATAATATTGAAAGGGGTATGTATATAAAAGGCACATAATTCATGCTTGGTGAACTAGATCTCACTTTGGTGACAAGGTCTAGATCACGGCACAGAGGGCAGGGTGCCACAGTGCATTACTTGTGCTTAGAATCATAAATCACAAAATAATGTTGTCTACCCTGAAACAATGTTTAAAGAGGAGAGGACCCATTGTAAAATATGCCTTATATATGTCTGTGTCAAATAGTACATTGGAAAAGTCCAAGTGCTCCATGGAATCTATTAATCATTTCTTATGTTGACCAACACTAAATTGGACGTGTATTGTCTACAAGAATGTGAGTTATTTGTGACAAAGGTGTGTGTGGTGTGTGTGGTAGGAAGGTTCCATATCATTTAGTGAATGACAATGGGCTCCTGTTGGTTTCCAAGAAAGTATCATACAGGTGAACTAGCCGTGTACACTTGTCAGATTATTACATTTTTAGGCCCTGATTCACAAAGGTAAACTTACACTTTTATGTAAGTTTACTATTTTTCAGTATTCACAGACTACGTGTGGAGTTTTATGACTCCCCACTCCCTATACTTATGTGCGCGCAGTTCTCTGCCCCGATTGCAGAGTCCGAGGGCACGGAAAAACCAGCAAACGTAAAGAGAGTCTGGAGTGGTAAACTTCTGCAAGTAGTTTGGGAATTGCAATTTGTAGTATGTTTTGTAATATTACAAAACATACTACAGCGTTCAGTTTATGAATCAGGCCCAAAGAGATTGATTTGTTAAACGTAGCAGTCAGATTGGGAAGGAGGGTTTGCAGTGAGGGGAGTGGTTGGAATTAAGCAACAGAGAAAGGGATCTAGGCATTTTGAACTATGCTGCATGGTAATGGGGTAAGGAGCCCACATGAATCCATGAGCAGGAGGAAACGAAGGGGGTTATTCTAACTTTGGCGGAGGTGTTAATCCGTCCCAAAAGTGACGGAAAAGTGACAGATTTACCACCAGCCGTATTACGAGTCCATTATATCCTATGGAACTCGTAATACGGCTGGTGGTATATCCGTCACTTTACCGTCACTTTTGGGACGGATTAACACTCCTCCAAAGTTAGAATAACCCCCGAAGTCCTTTACTCAACCAGAATTGAATAAAAAGAGAGAGAGGTATGAGAGGAAAGGTCAAGCAAGCTGCAGAAAAAAGGAGGAAGCCAGACATTGTCTTGCGGACTAAAAATCAAAGTAGTTGAGAGTGAGAATGACCCTCTGATTGAAGAAGAGTTTATTGAGGTCCTATGAACCATTGCAAATAGTGAGAGAAGGAAGAAGTGTCCTATATTTGAGTAATGGTAATGTGATGACCATGAGCACGGTGGCAACTGCACCAGATTATGGCCCTCATTTCAACTTTGGCACGCGGCCACCAATGCGGCCGCACGCCCGCGGTGGCCATTTGGAGATCCCCGCTGGGCTGGTGGGTGGAAACCTAGTTTCCGCCCGCCGGCCAAGCGGGGATCTGGGGCACAACACGGGAGCCGGCTCCAAATGGAGCCGGCGGTGTTGCGGCGGTGTTGCGGCGGTGTTGCGGCGGTGCGACGGGTGCAGTTGCACCCGTCGCGCTTTTCGAAGCTCTATGGGGCCGTGCGACTCCCCTTTCCGCCAGCCTTTTCATGGCAGTTCATACCGCCATAAAAAGGCTGGCGGGAGGGGGACTCGTAATCCCCTGGGCAGCGCTGCAAGTAGTGCTGCCCTGGGGGATTACAACTGCCAGGACCAATGTGGCGGAAAACTGCCGGTCCCGGCGTTGCGACCGCGGCGTATACCCATGGGAAGCACCGCCAGCCTGTTGGTGGTGCTTCCGTCGAAACAGCCCTTGCGGTCTTTGACCACCAGGGTTGTAATGAGGGCCTATGTGTTGGCGGGAACGCCAAGAGGCAGTGAGATAGATGGTCGAGTGATTGGAGGGAATGTGTTTCTGTCATAGTCTAGTTAAGTGAAGGAGAACAGAATTGGGATTGTACCAGTGTTAATGTCTGGCTGTATTCTGGTTAATATGTTTATAGTGCATATTGTAGTATTTAAGGAACGAATATGTTCGTATGTGTAGAGTTTTATGTGCTTATGCCCCCTGTTGGCTGAACTCCCAGTGAAGTGGAAACTCTGCAATTTGAAATCCTGCTGTGATTTCGTCTATGTGTACAGGAAACAGTAGTTCATTCGGGATTATTTTTTAACAGATAATAATTTGACACTTTTGGGGATAAAGAAATAGTACCAAGTAGGTCTGAAGTCAATTGAATATGCATGACCAAAAACAATAAAGGGCCTAATTTTGTAAATCATACAACTATGAATTGTTATCAGTACAATATTGCAGTATACAGTTAGGTGATGTGAAAGTGCAGTGCTCCAGTTTATCAAACAGCAATAGAGGTGACACAACAACTAAACACACACACAACAAATAGAATAGCTGCCAACAATTGTAGGACTAGAGATCAGGAGGCAATCTTATTGCCCTGTTGCATCTTTAAGAAGACAAGGGCTCGGTGTTTGGACCCCAAGGGTGATTTGGAGGTGATCCTCATCAGAATTAGGCCCAATACATGTGAAGGTAGCAAAACTACGCATATAAATATAAGGTTGTGGAAGAAAAGTTATATGTAAGGAAAGCACTAATAATTCAGTAAAAATCGTACCTTAATGAGAGGTCAGCAAAATGCAACGTTGAGCAAAAACTCGAAAAGAAGCAACATGGCCGATCGGACGTGAGCTCCGTCGGCTCCGTCTGATTTCCCCCAGGCCTGATGCAGTGAGGCGGTGGGGAGGCGTTTG
The DNA here is from genome assembly GCF_031143425.1 of Pleurodeles waltl. Lineage (NCBI taxonomy): Eukaryota > Metazoa > Chordata > Amphibia > Caudata > Salamandridae > Pleurodeles > Pleurodeles waltl. Next base: position 90,076,883 of record NC_090447.1, on the reverse strand, counting down.
CCGGCCTCCCCCGCTTCGAGAGCCGGCCGCGAATCCCCGGGAGAGGCGGAACCCAGCGGGATTGCCGGTGGAGAAGGGTGCGACGCCCGGCCGGGCTCCTCGCCCGGGCGCGCGTCCCGTGGTGAGGCGATTCCTTGCGGAACCGCGCTGGACGAGCGGGAGCCGGCTGGAGCCGGAGAGGGGCCGTTGCCCCAAGATGGAGGAGTGACGGCGCGTGACCCGTGGACGGGGGGAGTGCGGCACCACCGAAGCCGCGGGTGAGCGGCGGCGGGCCGCATTGAGAGGACCATGGCGAGGTGAGATCGGGGGGGGGCCCTACCTTCTCCATTCTGAATGGCGCAGTCGGTGGAGGCCTAGTTTGCGGTGCGCGGCTGGAGCTCGCGGGGGGCCCCCACCCGCTAGAGGTCATAGAGCAGCAACAGGACGGTTATCCCCCGATGGGAGAAGGCAACTAACACAAGAAACATACCCCTGAGCTGGGATGGCAAAGCTGTGCATTTTGGGGTCAGAGGAGGACTGTTGGAAGCCATTTTGAGAGGCACAGAGTGGTAGAGCCCCCTCTACTGGAGGTTCAGAGAAAGTAGAGATTGCAGAGGCGAGTGCAGGCCCGACCGGCAGGTCAATATCACTGGGGGGTGAGCCCACAAAGGGGGGCGAGAGCCCATTGAGGGGAGAGGATTTAGCTTTGAGACAGAAGAGAAGGAGACATCCCCTACCTCCCCCCTAAGAAGTGTGGTGCGATGGAAGGGCGAGGACCCAGAGGGGGCCCCTGCAGTGAAGGAGTGTAGTTCTGAGAAGAGGGTGAGCCCCCGAGTTAGCACCGGGGCTTGGCCATTAACAGTTTCATATGCCACGACGTAAAATCCAGGCCAATCGGGTCTCCAGCTGTCTCACACGTGGAGAGTGCTGTCCAGACACAGGGAGAGGATATGGCGCTTACAAAGGAGGACCTCCTGTCCTCTCTTCGTGCCTTTAAAACCGAATTGCGTGAAGAGCTCACAACAGATATCAGAGCGACACTAGAGGCCTTCCAGACGGACGTCAATGGGAAGCTAGCCGCTCTCCAAACAGATGTAGATTCAGTAGGGGCCCGTACTTTGGACTTGGAAACACACATGCAGAACTTACAACAGAAAGTGGTCCCGGTGGAGACCGAGCTCGCAAATGTTAAAGCGCAATTACGCCTCACCACAATGAAGTGTGAAGACTTGGAAAACCGTGCACGCCAAGATAACATACGGGTGAGGGGCCTGGAGGAGGGAGCAGAGGGGCCTGACCTAGAGGCCTTTGTAGTAGGGCTGTTTTCCTCGCTTCTGGGAGAGGACCAAGCGGAGGTACAAGTGGAACGTGTGCACTGTGTAGGCAGCAGAGTCTCGGGCGACGGGAGGAGACCGAGAGACGTTCTGGCTAAATTGAACTCATTCAAAGTGAAGGAACGGATACTTCTAAGGGCGAGACAACAGGACCTCGTCTCCTTCCAGGGTGCGCAATGCTCACTCTTCCAGGATATAGCGCCAGCAACCCTAGCTCAACGACAACAGTTCCGGCCAGTGACAGAGGCGCTGAGAGAGAAGAATATAAAATATCGATGGACCTTCCCCTTTTGCGTGGCGTTTGAACTCCATAATAAAGCGTGCCATTTCTTGACGGTGGAGGCGGCGGCTGCCGCATTGGGTCTAGAGACTAGAGGAGAGAGGGGTGCCACTGACTTCGCGACGGGAGGGGGGCAGGGAGGAGATGCCCCTCCCGCTTTGGCGGACCAATGGAAACAACAAAGGAGAGGTAGAAAGACCCCTAGAAAATGAAGCCACGCATCAATCTGGTACCGAGGAGAGTCTTATAATTTCTCTGACTTGAGCGGCGGGGCGACCCTGGGGGGGGGGCTCCAGGGATACTGTAGGGACTGGGGAGGTCCTCCCCCCCTCTCGACGGGAGGGGGTAGAGCTGATCTGCATGCTCAGAATCCCAGTGTCGCTCGCTACTCGAGCATACTCTATCTTTGCTGGTCGCCAGGGGCCCGGGGAGCCCCGCCTTTGCGCTGCCCGTTGGCGTGTTCAGGCCTGGGGGGAGAGAGGAGACGGAACTGGATCCTGTCCACGACATGAAGTTTGTAAGACACTTGGCGGTTGTTTACTACCAAGATCATGTTTGTATTTTTTTTAGGAGATGTTTTTTCAAGTTGTTTTATGTTAACCATCCGTGTCACGGTGCAAAGGGTCAGGGGAAAGCATCACAGCTGATTGAGTATTCTCGGAGGACGAGGGCGGGAAACAAGATGGAGGATTCTGGAGATACTACAGGGGGCCTGGGTGAGAAAATTGATACTTCACAGAGATAATGCTGGAACTACTTTCATGGAATGTGAAGGGCCTAAACTCCCCCAATAAACGGTCTCAATTGAAAAAATACCTTGAGGATCATCGGTACGATATAGTGGCCCTACAAGAAACACATTTGAAGAGGGGGGGAGGGAGACCGTCTTCGTCACAAACACTATTCTCAAATTGCCCTAGCCTCAGCTCCCACAAAACACTGTGGGGTGGTGTTACTATTTAACAGATCAGTCCACTTTAAGGAAACAGGGTCTAAGAAAGATAAGGAGGGGTGGTTCCTGATGTTGAAGGGCAGCCTGGACGGGAAACTGTGTACGATAGCTACTGTCTATGCTCCTAACAGCGGTCAAACCCAATTTCTGTTACAGTTCTTGAACGAGCTAGAGGGCTTTGCGGAGGGCGAAGTTGTTCTGATGGGAGACTTCAACCTGGTATGGGACTCAACATTAGACACAACGCACCCACAGAGATCACAAACGAGTGCCTTTGCCAAATCAGTGAAATCCTCCTTTCGCCGCTTGGGGTTGTTTGACTCCTGGTGGGCCCTGAAGCCCCTGGGGAGGGATTACACCTTCTTCTCACATACTCACCGCTCATATTCATGGATTGACTATGTATTTTTGAGCAAACCGCTAAGACAGATCCTTACGACTGTAGCTATTAATCCAATTGTCATATCAGACCACGCTCCGGTGGTGGTAGGTTTAAATTGGTCACTAGCATGTAAACCATCCAAGCGCTGGTACTTTGCAGGGGTGATTACCCGGGATGCAACATCCCGTGGGGATTTGCGACTAGCGATTAGGGAATATTTCCAACATAATGGGACGGATGATACTAACCCTCATATCATCTGGGATGCCTTTAAAGCGGTCATAAGAGGTAAATGCATTGCGCTTGCCACTGGCATGCACAGGTTAAAGATTAAAGACCAACTCCTTTTGGAAAGCGAACTTAAGGTGGCTGAGCGCGAACATAAGTTATCCCCGACTTTGCAAACTCAATAAAAGGTGGCGACCCTCAAAGGTAAGCTACATGCTACATATACAAATAGGGCTGAGATGACCCTATTGAGATTATGGAAAGCTCATTATGACAAGGGCAATAAGATAGGCACCCCCTTAGCAAGACAGCTGCGAGTCCAACAGGCCCGAGACTACATTGAGCAGGTCAAAGACGAGCATGGGGAACACCTCACCCGCCCACGCCCAAGAGTCTTATTTGCGCTCAGTCCACCTACCGCAGGTCTCTCAGGAGACGAATGACATGCTAGAGGCACCCTTTACGGCGGAGGAAGTACAGGCGGCCATTGACGCCCTTGCCCTGCTTAAGGCCCCGGGCCCTGACGGTTTTACAGCCCTTTTTTATTAGACTTTCGGAGCAGAATTAGCGGGTCACCTCACGATACTGTTTAATTGTATACGGGGGAAGGCACGGTGTTCCCATCCATGGGGGAGGCCCTGATAACTCTCATACCCAAGGTCGGGAAAGACCCTCAACTCTGTGCCTCATTCAGGCCCATCTCCCTGTTGAACCTGGATGCCAAATTATACTCTAAAATCCTGGCGCAGAGGCTGGAGGATGTAATGCCAGAGCTGATACATCCAGACCAGTCTGGCTTTATTAAAGGTCGCCAGACTCATGACAACTTTAGGAGTGTCATACACTTGATGGAAAAGGTACACAAGAAAAAGGTCCCGGCACTACTATTGGCTTTAGACGCCGAAAAGGCGTTTGACCGGGTTGAATGGTCTTTTCTAGTAGCAACCATGAGAAGGTTTGGGGAACAATTTATATCCATGGTGATGAGCAACTATGCCTGCCCTAGATCCCACGTCTCGGTCAATGGGGTAACATCTGAATTTTTTGATCCCTCTCGAGGCACGAGGCAGGGGTGCCCCCTTTCCTCTCTGCTTTTTGCGCTCAGTGTCGAACCCTTGTCGGTGCGGGTGAGGGGATGTCCGAAGCTCCCAGGCATTACATTTGGCGCAGACTCACATAAAATTTCCCTATTTGCAGACGACATTTTATTGTTTGTCACTGAGCCCTACGCATCCCTTTTAGCCATACAAGAAGAACTGGCTTGTTTTGAACAAGTTGCGGGGTTCAAGGTAAACACGGGGAAGTCCTATTTCCTCAATCTGACACTGCCCGCAGGTGTGATGACCCAGATAGCCTCCCTGACCCCATTTGCTTGGCCCAAGAAAGATATTACCTACGTGGGCATTTGGATTGTTCCCCAGGTGGCTGATTTGTTTAGAGCTAACTACCCCCCTTTGATTAGTTCTCTACGAGAGGACTTCAGGAGGTGGTCCCCGTTATGGATATCCTGGCTGGGGCTCATCAATAGTATTAAAATGACGGTGCTCCACAGATTTTTATACCTCTTTCAGATCCTCCCTGTTGAGATCCCACTGATTTCTTTGCGGATACTCGAACGCTATTCACAAAATTCATTTGGCAGGGTACAAGAGCTAGGGTTTCATACAGAGTACTGACGCGCCCCAGAGAGAGGGGAGGGTTGGCGCTCCCGGATCTCCTTCTATATTTTAGAGCAGCACAACTGCGAGTCTTAGCTGAGTGGTCCCTCCGAGAGTCGGATAAGATTTGGCTGCACAAGGACAGAGCAGTGACAGGCAAGACCTTGTGGGATATCCCACGGAAGCCCAAGGGGGCACGACCACCAAACGCATACATTAGCACACCCACCGCCACTACCCTAAAAGTGTGGGACAAGATAACTAAACTCTATGGGCTTACTTACTTCCGCTCGCCACACACCCCTATCCACCTTAACAAGGCATTCCCACCAGGGGAACTTCCGGGTCCCTTTGATCGATGGAGAGAAGGGGGCTGCTTACGCATTGCAGATCTATACCATGGAAACCAACTTAGGACCTTCAATAATTGCTGTAGGGACTTCCAACTCCCACAATCCGAACATTACCATTACACACAGTTAGTGCACTGGGTCCCGCAGCCACATATAAAGGAAGCAGCTACAAGGGATCTTCTCCCAGTGGAGAAATGTGTGCAAAGGGGAGGAGCGACAAAGGGCAGTATTTCTACACTATACTATATACTAACTACGGCACAAGCAGCGCCGACCCCTCAACACATCCCCTTTTGGGAGCAAGTCTTGGGTACTTCGGTGGAGGAGGAACAATGGCGCTATCTTTATCAAGATATTCTCAAGCACAACCGCTCCATGGCAGCTAGGGAGGCTCACTATAAACTACTTTATAATTGGTACCTGTATCCTGGGAAGCTTAAGAAACTTTATCCTCAGGTGTCAGATAGATGTTGGAGGGGCTGTGGCATGTTGGGAGACTTTAAACACATATGGTGGGACTGCCCAACGATTCGCCCCTATTGGAATGAAATTCTCTCTCATTTGAAAGAGATGCTGGGATATCCCATTCCGATCACGATGGAGCATGCCCTCTTGGGCCTTCGAGCCCACGAACTACAGCATCAAACATACGGGGACCGGGCTATTCTGTGGCTGGCTTTGGGGACGGCGAAGACAACCCTAGAATCCTTCTGGAAAAATGCAGACCCACCCCCTATAAATTTGTGGCTCACGCAGTTGTGGAAAAGCCTCGCCATGGAGCGGCATGTTGATAAAGGGGAGGGTATGCGCAGAAGTTGTGATTACATATGGGATCCCCTAGTTCGGTTCCTTTCCAGGGGGCTTCCCCTCACGACTTATAGCCCCAGACTAAGGGACTTGCACCTCTTCCATATCTAGAAACCGAAGTCTGAGACGGGGAGAGAAGGGAGAGGACCCCCATGGGCCCATGGAGGGGGAGCCGCAACCACCGACTCCTCTTAGCTACTCTTGACATGGCCAGGGATGGATGGTTTGTTGTATATTAACCTGTTTAAAGTTTTTTTAAACTGTTTCTTTTATTGTACGTGCTGGCTACGCTTACAACCTCGCATGATGATAAACGTCCCTTAGAGCAGAGTATTCTTAGTGATCAATGTACCACTTACCCTAACTGAGGACAAACGATAAAGGGAATGGAGTTGTATTGAGTAGTCTATGATGCTTATTGATTGAGTATACTTGTACTGTCTCACAAAATGTCAATAAAAATAAGATTACAAAAACTCTAAAAGACTTTGACAAAAAGCTCCACTATAACATACAATAAAACATACACTCTGAGCTAGGTCCACTGGAGATGAGTGGGAGTGAAGGTGCCTTTGTGGCTGAGTGCAAAACAAACTTGAAGCAGTCAACCCTCAGCACACCTTCGCTGACCCGTATATGAGGTACAAAAACAAGAGGTGGATGTTTCCCCTCCCCTTAGGACCTCTTTTACCTAAGTAGCAATAAATATTGTTTACTTCACCTCTGTGCTTGTTGTTCATTCTGGTACAACAGTTCAAACCAGTTTGTCAACATGGTCACCAAAGGTTCGTGAGTTCTGACTTTCTGTGTTCTAACATATGCAGTCTAGCGACTATTTGAGTGTCATCTCCGCATTTTAATTGTGGTCATGATTGACCACCAAACAAAATATACCACAACCCACTTTAAAAGGAGTTCTTGGAATCTGCCTATTTGACAATTATGACAAAACTATCCTCAGCCCAGTCTTCGGGTCAGTCGAGCTCACATGTACTGCAAGATATATAGAAAACAGAGGCAGGGAAATTATTATATATGTATATGTATACGTACATGTTATTATTCCATGACAAAACTAAAGGTTACCAATAAGTTATAGTGAGGAAAACCTTATTTTTTTTCATACAAACCAACCTTAAACTACACAAACATTAGAAATTGTAAAGTTATAGTTATAACTTTAATTTACAGTTTACACACCACATTCACATTACTATAAGTCGCCGACCTACGTACATAGTGTTACTTATAACTTACATTTTAACTTAACACGCCACCTTATAATTACTTCATACACAATATTTCACCTCACTTGTCATACTACATAAACTATAACTCATGCTGTCTCCTAAAGCACTGGTTGTACGTTGCATATAATACTTATACCATGTGAAAGCATAGCTTTCTTAACAACACTTATGACATCTCAATTGAGATTTTTCTTTTAGAACACAGTGCATGATAGATTTGTGAGTTACAGTTTATGTAGTAACCAAAGAATCATCTACACATACTACTATGTAATACTGCCAAATGTCAGAAAAATCCAGCAGATGGTTTGCACTACGCGAAATACAAAAGTCTATGGAGAAAGTATTGGATTTCAAGCTTGTTTTGGGACCCCACCTTTGTTCTTTGCACCCCCTCGACGAAACGCCACAAACTTTTCAGGAATCCGAAAATGAAATGGGGCAGCAGGTCTGCAAAGTTTTGCTGACATTTGTCAAAAGGGTGCAAAGTTATTATGAGACAAAAATCCCCAAATTCTCTATGTCTGGCCACTCTGTCATAAATGTTGAAACTTATATAATAATTATATGCTTACTCATTATTATTTTTTTAATTATGTTTTGTTGGACCTGGCCCTCTCTGCAGGGCAACTCCCAAACTTTGTGTCTTCATCCTCCTGTTTTCTGAACTCGTTTTGGTTGGCTTTTAGGACTCTGCACACTTTAACACTGCTAACCAGTTCTAAAGCACTTGTTCTTTCTCCTTAAAACATGGTAGACTTAACTTACACCTAATTGGCCTATTTAATTTACTTGTAAATCCCTAGTAAAGTGGTACTACATTTAGGGCCTGTAAATTGCTGCTAGTGAGCCTGCAGCACTTATTGTGCCACCAACTTAAGTAGCCCTTTAACCATGTCTCCGGCCTGCCATTGCAGCCCGTGTGTGCAGTTCTGAACTGCCATGTCGACCTGGCAAAATATACCTTTGCCGTGCTCAACTCTTCCTTTTTAAACACATACATATAAGTCACCCCAGGGTAGACCCTGGACAACCCAGGCAGCAGTGTGCAGTGTATTTAAAAAGTAGGACATGTACTTATACATTTTGCATGTCCTAGTATTGAAAAACTCTTAAATTATTTTTTTACTACTGCAAGGTCTACCTCTCCCATAGGATAACATTTGAGTTACCTTATTACAGTTATTACGCTGTAATTTCCAAATGGGAACGGGTAACCAGTTCGTGTTTGCTGTCTTTGCAATTGTAAGGAAAAATCCTCCCTTATGGTAAAGTCAGATTTTAAATTACAAATGTGAAAATGCCACTTTCAGAAAGTTGGCATTTTCCTGTCTTAGCCCTTTAGTGCCTGCAGATTGTCTCTGGGTCACATGACTGGGTGTAAAAGACATTTGGGCTTTGTGTATTCCTTCTAAGTAACCACACAGAATAGAGAGCTTAGGTGTGCCTGGATGAGCATTCCCTAGCAAGATGGGAGAGTGGGGCTGAATAGGCTGTGTCCTGCCACAAAGGGCTGCATGTCCCCTGTAGTTAGACTGGAGCCAGGGTACAGGAGGCAGGAAACCTTTGCACTTTAAAGGCAAGCCTCTAGAATATTCTCCCACTTCAAAGGAGGCACCTGATATGAATATTGGACCTCAGACACCACATTTGCAGTACACCTCTGGACCTGTGGAGACTCTGCCACAAAGTAGGACAACAGTTCTGATAGGACTGCACTCTGCTGGACTGTTGCACTGCTGGACTGCTGCCTTGCTGGACTGCTGCCTTGCTGGACTACTGCCTTGCTGGACTGCTGCCTTGCTGGACTGCTGCCTTGCTGGAATACTGCCTTGCTGGACTGCTGCCTTGCTGGACTGCTGCCTTGCTGGACTGCTGCCTTGCTGGAATACTGCCTTGCTGGACTGCTGCCTTGCTGGAATACTGCCTTGCTGGACTGCTGCCTTGCTGGACTACTGCCTTGCTGGACTGCTGCCTTGCTGGACTGCTGCCTTGCTGGACTGCTACCTTGCTGGAATACTGCCTTGCTGGACTGCTGCCTTGCTGGACTGCTGCCTTGCTGGAATACTGCCTTGCTGGACTGCTGCCTTGCTGGAATACTGCCTTGCTGGACTGCTGCCTTGCTGGAATACTGCCTTGCTGGACTGCTGCCTTGCTGGACTGCTGCCTTGCTGGACTGCTGCCTTGCTGGACTCCTGCCTTGCTGGACTCCTGCCTTGCTGGACTGCTGCCTTGCTGGATTGCTGCCCTCCTGCCTGAATCAGAGGGATTCTGACCTGCACCTGAACCCAGGACTCCCAGAGTGACTCCAAGGGCTAGTATGCTGGCCTCCTTTTAAGAGTTACAGAGAAATAATAGGCTCCCAACCATGTGAACCAGTTCCCAGATTCAGCTGGAGCAAGCGCCAGATTTAAAGTGGTACCCTTTAGGTCCTGGACGTTTTGTGTGTCCCCAGTAAAGGGGAAGTGATGTTTTTGGGCTTTTTGCGACTGTGAATGGGCCAGTTGGTGCCAAAACCTTGTTGCTCACACTGCCCACCAACTCAAAGTTCCGTCAACCAAACCCTTCACGCTACAGTATCGATTGCTCACGGGGAGCGACATCATGAAGTTCGGCCCGACCTTTCCCAACAACAACAGGATCTTCACACTACAGCGATGACTGACCAAAACACTTCCATGCTCTTCGCAGCCCCCTCTACCACGAACAGGACTCTTTGTGCTGGATTGAGAAGGTAGCTTTCCAGCGGAACTAACCTGGTCCATGTATCTGACACGTGCTCCATCGCGGTGAGCCTGAACTAGTGACTTTCTCTTGGTCTCGTACAACCAGTTAGCCAAAAGTGGTGCTTTTTGGCACTATTTCCACTTAAATCTTTAAAACTGCATATCTCCAGTTCTACTGATTGGATTTGTGTTGTTTTTGTCTTGTTTTATTTAGTAAAACCTAGTCTATTTTGCTAATCTGGTGTGGGTTCCCTTAATGGTATGTTTTCTTTTTATTAGAGTTATAAGTGTTTCACAAATACTTTACACATTGCCTCTAAGTTAAGTCTGACTGCTCTGTGCCAAGCTATCAGATGGTTGAGCACAGATTAATTTTGGGTTTGTGACTTTACCCTGATAAGAATTGTGGTTGCTGCATGAGTAGGGTTTCACCTCGGTCAACTAGTAATCCAATTTCTTACAATGTTTATTCTTAACACTTAATTAACTTTGAAGCTTGTGTTGAAAAATTAAAAATAATTTACACAAAATAAACAGATACATCTTAATAAAATATACCACATAATAAATAAAAGTAAAATGTTAGTGTGGGTGGAAATTGTTTTGTAATTATTAAAAAAAAAGTATAAGTAATGGATTAAATTAATGTACTTAAAGTAATTCATTATTGAACACATAGATTGATGAGTTAATGTCCTGTAACATTTTACTTTATTAGGTCTAGGTTAAAATAAAAAAGTTAATTTATGCCTATACCTCACCTTAAACATGTTATTATTTATTTAAATATTAATAAACTTTATTAATATTCTCTACACTTTCCCTTAAGATATCTGCAACTGTGGCAGAGATCTCCACCTACATGTGCACAGTTCTGTATAGTTACAGCACTATAGTGATGCACATTCTTTTGTAGGAGGCTGCACTCCTTGATTTGAAAATGTGGACAGGTGTATATCTACACCAAAGTGTAACTCTACACTCAAAATGCCCAATAACAAAAAAGTGTAGGTGTAACTCTGCACTTGAAAAAGGTGATTGTCTAAAAAGTGCAGGCCTAACTCTACAGTTTAAAATGGTGAATATCAAAAACTTGTAGAGTTACACCTAGATGTACCAGTAAATATACACTTGTGTAAATACACATGTGTATATTTACCTTTGTGACTAGTTGCCTCATTACGAGTTTGACGGGTGGCGGTCCGAGACCGCCATGTTGGCGGGCCCAAACATACCGCCGAGCAGACCACTTCCCTCCAGCTGTATTACAAGTGGACCGCCATATCGACGGTGGTCTTGCTGTGGGCGACGGTGCCTGCAAGTAGGTATACAGGACTTTTTTTCCAGGTGTCCATGCAACTGTGTCCATTTTGTACAAAATGTAAACATGTGCTTGGACACATGTGGAAAAAACATCTATGCATGTACTGTCCCATTGCTGGACTCTGGGCATATATGCCCAGTCCAGTCAACGGGGGTACAATGCCACAGGTACTACCTGTGGTTGAATTTGTGAGCAGAGGGACCTGAGCGAGGTGGTCCACACAGGGAACTGCCAGAAAGAGAAGGAAATGGGGGAGCTATCCCCCATTTCCCTCGATTCCGCTAGCTCTAAGCTCTCAATGGCAGCACCTTTCTGCCAACCGCCAACATGGCGGTCCCCACTGGGCTGGCAGTGCCAGCAGTCTCCCTGCTGGTTGCAGTACTGTGTCCCGTAATACGGCGGGCAGGACTGCCAGGACCATGGCAGTCGGACCGCGACATGGCAGAGTCGGGACCGCCAAACTCGTAATGAGGCCATAGGTCTTTTAGAGTGCAAGGGGCTATCTTGTAAAACTCCCTACCTCTGTAGCTGAAGATAAGTCTGAAATGTTAAAAAAATGTAAAAACTTGCCCACTTGACAGTTAATTCATTGAGACTCCAGACTTTTTAGCATGATTTCTTTTGTGCTTTGTACGTGTCTTGTTGGGCACGGCTTCTGGCCATCAAACATGTATTCTTACCTGTGCTGCAGTCAGGAAGGAACTGCCAAACTGATGGAAACGGTCATCAAATACTCATGTTACTGCCCACAACATATTGTTCTTTGCTCACTCCTATACCACAATCACCTTGACCTGGCTCAAAATACCACAGGCTTCTCTAATCTGAAAGTATCAACTAATGGTCGAAAGGATCACCTGCAGTATCGTTTCCACATGAATATCAAAGTCCCTTTGCTGCATGTGAATAATTCAGTATAAAAACATTAATATTTATACCAGTTTTCTAAATGTTAACGCATTTGTTTTTCCTGAAGAGGGGCTTGTTTTTTACCTCCTACTTTTTAGTTCTCGCCTAAGGACAGCTTTAGCTATCTGTCTGAGGCCTATTGTTTCCTTTCATCACATATACATCGAGTGGGTTTTGGTTCCACCTTTTGTTCCTTATTGGTTGGTTTTGTTGTTTTTCTCCCTTTTTCTTCTCCTTATTTGATGGCTTTCCTGCTTATTCATGTGTTTACATTTTGGTCCCACATTTTGGTTGATGGATTCTTCCATTGCTGACATCAAACTTTGAATTGCAGTACATATGAATGATGATTTTGTCACCTCTCTCTGCTTCTCCTTCCCCTCTTGGGTTTGATATCTCATGATGCATAGGACAGTGCTACACTAGGAGAGGATGACTCCAGAAGAGGAAAGAACGAACACATAAAGTTAATAGTGATCAAAATCCCAACAGTACCAGATTCTATCCAGCAATTCAACAACCGCAGCACCACCGACTTCAAACTCTTAGGTGGGCACCCACTAACATGAAAGACCACACACTGCTCAATAATTCTACTCTGCCTGGAGTATAAACACAAACTCAAGACTGAAACATGATGACACAGGCACACAAGGAAATAGTCAAGACCACTAGGAGACAATATCGTGTCCAAACAGATGACTAAAAGAAACAAGTTTCTGGAAAATGACAACATATACTCACCATCCCTTCTCAGCATCACCGCTAGGATCCCCCACAGCCAACAGACCGCAGCCTGCCCACTTAAGAGAAGAGGTAGAAATGACTGAATGAACAACATTTGTAGGACACTTCAGCAACCTCAAAAGTTATCCAGACACTTCAGAGATGCCGCAGAAGAGCCAGCTAAACAAAGACTATTATTGCATAGATAAAGTGAAAATCTAGCCTTAACATCTTTCAGAACTCAAGTTGATCAAACAATGCCTGTGTCACCAGACGGGGAGCGCATGCCATATTGTTACAGCCACATACGAGAATGCCCTGCCTTGTATCCTGCCATGGAGAACATGTGGAACCAGGTGGGAGGTGGTAGACTAAAGATTTCTGGAGAGAGAGTTTCTTTAGAATCATATACATAATAACAAAGGACCAGGATTGAGAACACAGATTATTGAACATTGCAACGCCCAACCTCTGCCTCCTCTGGGCTGGCCTCCAAGGTGAAGCCATACTTAGACAAAACCCTTCTGCACATGATAGACCAGAGATACAGATTAACTCAGTCTGACTACAACCAAGGTTCAACTGACAAAACCTATATGGTTCAGTAGAAATATGCAATTTTATACCCTGTCACATCTAAACGTGAAGATACTTAAAGATATGTGGAGGAGTTTATTTCCTTCGAGAAATACATGACAGAACACAACCTTCACACCAGCGTGTCGCGAAGCCCAGCAGTAACTGCTGTGGCTCGAACGCGCCTTCGGAATGTCGTGTGTGTTCTAACAATACATTCCAATAAAAACACTTTGCACGTGTTGGTTCGGATCCTATCCTCATCGCCAAAAGCAAGTGTCACATCCAAACGCGAAGACACTTAAAAATATGTAGAGGAGTTTATTTCCTTCAAGAAATACAGGACAGAACACAACCTTCACACCAGATCGTCGCGAAGCCCAGCAATAACTGCTGTGGCTCGAACGCACCTTCGGAATGTCGTGTGTGTTCAATCAATCAATCAATCACAACATTTGTAAAGCGCACTATGTACCCGTTAGGGTTTCAAGGTGCTGAAAAAGGGGGGGGGGTGCTGCTACTGGTCAAAGAGCCAGGTCTTAAGAAGTCTCCTGAAGGTGAGAAGGTCCTGGGTCTGTCGCAGGGAGGTCGGGAGGGTGTTCCAGGTCTTGGCTGCGAGGTAGGAGAAGGATCACCGGAGGTCTTGCGCTGTTCTAACAATACATTCCAATAAAAACACTTTCCACGCGTGGGTTCGGATCCCATCCTCGTCTCCAAAAGGAAGAGTCACATCCAAACGCGAAGTCACTTAAAAATATGTAGAGGACTTTATTTCCTTCAAGAAATACAGGACAGAACACAACCTTCACACCAGATCGTCGCGAAGCCCAGCAGTAACTGCTGTGGCTCGAACGCGCCTTCGGAATGTCGTGTGTGTTCTAACAATACATTCCAGCAAAAACATAGCATACCCCATTTCGTAGAAATCTTTATTAGGGATATTCACAATCACCAGACAACATTCTGTGCACGCAGGACAGGTAACACACAATGGGTTTGGGGAAAGACACAAGACCTGACTCTATTTCGGCGCTAACCGTAAACACTGATGGATAAGTGTTCATATTGAACCATGGAACAGCGCTAAGAGGCTAAATAATTTGTGATTTTGTGCTGGAGAAAAACAGTGTAACATAACACAATAACTGGAGGTAAAAGCAATCGTTTCAGGCAACACAGGATTGAAACAGGCAAAGCAGCTCAACCTGGGTTTTAATAATGCAACACAAACACATTTATTCAACTTTCAAGAGGGTTAGTGAATGAGTGAATGAATAGTCGTGCGTAGCACAGCCGATAGTCTACACTGTATAGGATGCTTGAAATGCTGCGGTGCACTCTTTTGTAGGGCAACTGGCTATTGTGCCCCACAGACACCATTACCAAAGCAGAACAACCATGCCTTTCATGGCTCCCTCACTGACAACAGTGGCATTGTAGTGTGTTATTTCTGGGAGCTGCTGAAGCAAAGCCTGTCTTTACAAAATTCCCAGAGGGCTGATTAAATCTGCTTTAGCCATGTGTGAGGTTACAGGATCCCCAGAAGGCTGTAAAATACAATACTGCAATCTTTCAAAGAGAGGAAGAAACCGAGGTTATGCACAGTGTAACACTATTCGCAAGGCTACTAGAATGGTGAGGAGGGGGGACCACATCACAGTGGTGGCTTGTGAAATGGTGGGGTGTAAAAGTTGGGAGGGAGAGACCAGCAAGGCTGTCTCTGCACTGCATCTGGTTGGTAAAACTGAAAACTCTTCCTGCCATATTGATGATAACCTGAAAAGTATGGCCATTGCAAAATTAAAATGTATATGTAAACTATAATTTGATCAAACATGGTGACAGTATGTAGTACTTAACTATGCAAATATATCACACAATATGAGCTGCCAGTCTCTTTATAAATAGGAACCTGTCTGAGAGTGTCTTCTTACGGTCGAGCTATGACGTCATAAAGGCACTCAGTATGATAGAGATGTGACTGCTCGATTCGGTAATCAGAGAACATCATAATTGACTTTTGATAACAATGTTTAGTGCCTCACAGATTTATTGATCTAAATACCTTTACAGATGACATCTACTAAGGAAATACAAGGTCTAGTCATTGTGATTTGTTGGACTCGCCACAATGATGAGAACGCAAGATATTAGCCTTGATGGGCACTCAACAAGCCTTCATGTCTTATCCTGGGGTTGGAGTAATATGATCACATCATCCCGATCCTGATGGAACTACATCAGCTAAACTTGCTGGCCCTCTATATAATCAAAATCAGCGGCATCATTTTCAGGCATTGTAAAAGATGCAGCCGGTTTTGGTGATGTAGTGTCCCAGCAAAGCCATCGTGCTCAGCAGCACCACTCTTACCTTGAGGACATGCTTACCATCTCTGGTGGCTCTCGCAGTCCTGCAGACAGGACACCATCACTGCAGTGTAAAAAAAAAAAAAAAAGGCTGCAAGCCTTTTTCATCTATGCACCCAAGCTCTAGAACAAAATCCCTGTAACCATCAGCACCACCCACAACACTGCTGCAATCTAGGAAAGATTTGAAGACACACTTCTTCAGCCCTTTTGTTGTGGTTGTCCTCCAATGGCCAACATCTGCATCCTCCCCGCCAGTGCATCTGTCGGTCATTGGCCGACACTGGGGAGGAATAGAAAGGCCCCCCGAGATTCAGGCTGCTCAGGAAGAGGTTCCTGAACAGCCTGAGCTTTGGTTTTTGTAATGACCGATGTCATTACTTTCCAAAGGTGAAAGTAAAATGAGCCAAAAGGCCTATTTCACTTTCACTGACTCAGTGCACATCTCAGCCCCCCACGAACACTGATTCCTTTGGAAGCGGTATCGTTGGAAAGGGGTGAGGGTACCTCTGCCCAGTGGATTCCTGCTTGTGGATAAACACAAGAGAACCATCTCCAAGCAGGGATCCACCCACTAACAAATAGGGATGGGGTAGATGCCCCTTCTGCAAGGGATTGTGCTCCCTAAGGCCCCCTCTAAACTTTTAGTGTTTCTGCCCCTTGGGGGCAGATAGGGCAGATACTCCCAGGGGGATCAGAAAGCCCATATAAAAGATCAATAAGTACTGAATACTTGTCTGTGGGGTCCTTCAATTCAAAATCCAGAATCAAGCTACTAATAGAGAGTGTAAAAGTTCACCGCTCCAACATGATGGTCATAGCGGATTTCAGACATAGTGTGGCGCCGGAATTTGACACAAGATCTATAATATACTTCTGTACAAGTAGATGATAAGTTAGATCACATAAAAGACCAATAAGTATGGAAAACCTCCTTGTGGGGTCCTTTCATCTAAACTGAGAATCTAGTTGTTAATAGGGAGCATATGTAGATGTACACCACGCCAACATGGTGGGCAGAGCGGACTTTAGACATAGTGAGGTGCATGAGTCTGATGTAAGTGCACGCAGGTTCACGTAGGGTTATAAGGTGGCACCACAGTGGTTACCTTGATATATAGTAGTATGATCAGACGGGCGCCGCAGTATGATGCGAGAACGCACTGGTTTCAACTAGCATTACATGGGGGGCACCACTCAAATCTCTTTCATTCAGATTCAGGATAACAAAGAAGCATAGTATGAGTAAGTTATATACAATATTCTGAATGCACTAGTTTCGGTCATTTGAGTGTTTTGGGCCTTAACTTGGTTATGCCACGATAACAATCCTATCTGGAAGTAAAAAGTATTTCTGCGATGGAGTTGAAAGAAACACTGTGCTTGTTCATGGTGTGGTGTTCGCAGTAAGAGCTGATGTATTTTAGAGTCACCTTTGCACGCATGAAGCTATATTACAGCCCCAGAAGATTTTATTGTGCCTGGAAACTCCTCATATGACATGTAATCGAAGGAGACAGGAAAGCTTAACAGTAACAGTTTGTTAATATAGTCGTCTTTCTCTCCTGAACGCACTAGACTGAGATATTTGGGTGTTTTTGCCACAACTCGGCTATGCAATGTAAAGAATGTTAGCTGTAAGTCAAAAGTATTTTGGGGATGTAGAGGGAAGAGTAGCTGTGCTCATTTACGGTTTGGCGTGCGTTGTAAGAGACAGTGTTTTTGTGAGCCATCTCTTCACGCATGCAGTCACAGTACAGTTACAAAAGTGTCTAATACATTGTGTTTTGGGACTCCTCAAATGAGATGTAGTCTAATTGGATAGGTAGGCCTACTGCACCAATTTATAGATATAGGACCTGATTAAGACTTTTGCGGTCAGACTGAGCCGGCCACCAAAGCAGCGGGGAGGAGGCTGCCATCATCCCTGCGGCCTCGCCCCAGTCGTATTACGATGTTTCCACCGGTCAGACGGGCGGAAACAGTGCCACGGCATTGGCCTTGGCTCCCTTTCTGCATTCCGAGGGTGCTGGCAGGGCGACCCCTACCCCATGCCATGGGCCTGGGCAGTGCAGGAGCCCCTCCTGCGGCCTCCAGCACTGGCTTTCCACAAGCCTTTTCATGGTGGAGACAAGGCGGTGCTGACCACAACTCCAACCGCTGCCACCCCGTTGAGAACCATGTTCCTGGTGGTGGCGGCGGTCCCCTGGCAGTGGGACCGCCAGGAGTGTGGCGGTCTGACCACCACCATGAGTCTGGTGGTCTTAATAAGACCAATAGTCTTTTTTACTTTTCCTACAGCGTCAATTGGATATGAAATATGTTGCATTGATATCAGGAATAAGAACAAGGATATATTAAAGCAAAGGTGCCGACAGATGGTTTTTATGAAGTGAGTAGATTTAAGGCCTAATTAAGAGTTTGGCGGATGGGAAAGCCCTTTCGCCAAACTGCCCTCAGTTTCCGCCCTCCGGCCTAGTGGGGAAACAGGTTACAGCATCGTCTCTGGCTCGTAATCACGCTGTTGGAAATGCTGTAGCCAGCAGGGTGCACCAGCACCCTCGTAATGTTCGCTGTCTGCAAAGCTGAGTGGGCAGAGAGTGCCCTGCACTGCCCATGTACATGCATTGGCAGTGCAGGGGCCCCCCTGTAGCCGCCTGTACCTGTTCTTAGCCAGCCTTTTCACGGCGGTGTTCATGCCATGAAAAGGCTGGTGGAGAACAAGGTTGTAATCCGCAGGGCAGCGCTGCATGCAGTGCTGTCCTGTCGGATTACGATCTCCGCCACCGCCAGGCCGCCGGGATCATGGATCCTGGAGGTGCTGGCGGTCTGACCACCAGGGTTTTAATGTGGCAGTCGGACCGCCACACTCGTAATGGGTGCCTTAGTCTTAATACGTGACTAGGACCAGATAGTATGATGAAATCATCCCTGCACTTACCTTTTTTTTATTTTTGGCTTGCTAGGCGGGTCCTTTGAGCCTTGCTTAGCACTTATGGCATTGTGAGAAGCCATTTTAGATATTCACCTGGGATTAAGAAGACTGGTGGCTTACATCCTTTTGGAGAAGCCCTTGGGCATTGGTTTGCCTTTCTGTTTGGGTTGGCAAGGACCTTTGAGCAATTTTGAAATGCATGCTCCTAACTCACAAGGCTCTGTGGAGATCAGAACAGCTGGCACAGTGCATGGAAAGGATGAGCGATTTTGGGATGTCACATGGTTGGCAATAGTTGATCATATTCACAAGATTGGGTGAATAACATTGCATGTTGGAAGTAAAGCAGGCAGAGATTCCCCTTAACAAGCACGTCATAGGGGCTGGAAGCATAGAATGCAACATTATTTTACATGTACGGCTTTGTGAGCTTTGATTTACATTATTCCAAGTCAGGATATTGCAGTTACTGAAGATTGTGTGTTGTGGCGCTCCTGAGGAAGGCATCATGCCGAAACACACGTACAATCAAATTCAATTTGAGCCACACCAATGTGTAATTGAAATAAGAATTGTATTTGAGTCACATTTATGTGGGATCCATCTATTTGACAATGTAATGAATTGTATTTGGAGCCTGAACATTCTATTAATGAGAGACTGTTCCTGATATATATTCTATTCCTGTTTTTCAGAAAGGGTTGTGGGAAATAACTTCCTTTTATGAATAGAGTGTTTTTTTGATAAAGACTGTATCGTGAAATTTGCACAATTATTACGGTTTTAATGAGATTAAATGGATGTATGACAATGAGTGGGTCAGGTTGTGAGGTTATGGTTGAGTGAAGGATGACAGTGTATTGAGTTTATAAATGAGGGCAGATGTCAGAATGAGAATGAGACAGAATTTTGGTTTTTTATGATGTTATTTTTTATTGCTTGATAAATGGCCTGTGATGTATCAATACTGAATTGACAAATAAATGACATATGATGATGTTTGAAGCCATACATGTTATTCATTTGTTTTTGTTTTTTAAATGAAGACTGTTGAGAATATCTAAAATGAGAGTGGTGGCCTGGGGGATTTTTTATTTAATTTTTTTCAGTGGTTTCCCTGCCCCAGGCACCAGTATTCCATATCAGGGGGTCCCTTGTTATGTCACAATAGGCAAGGCCATGCCCACATCAATAATAGGTACAGTCATTCTGCCGATGGCTGATGGGGGCGATTACCTCAATCTCCCCCATGGCAGGGGGAGGGGCAAGAAGGGTGGGGGTTAGAAACCCCACTAGACACCAGGAACAAATCCTCCATAATTAGTGGTGCAATCAGACAGATAAATTATACATTAAAGTCAAATGTAACCATACTGTGGTTTGAACATCACTCATGTCAAAAGCAAGAAGTTCCTTAGTGTTGGTAAACAAATGATGGAATGTTTCAATATTGCTCGTGGCTCCACTGAGGCAGAAAATTACAATTTTGTTG
This sequence comes from Pleurodeles waltl, assembly GCF_031143425.1. Taxonomy (NCBI): domain Eukaryota; kingdom Metazoa; phylum Chordata; class Amphibia; order Caudata; family Salamandridae; genus Pleurodeles; species Pleurodeles waltl. Next base: position 90,056,605 of record NC_090447.1, on the reverse strand, counting down.
TGAATTACAACCCTAAAATGGCTTTTGAGAAAAGGTACAATAAGTATTATTCTGAATTATACCGTGATTAGACTGCAGTCCTAGTAGAAGTGGGTGAGCCAGTTAAGCACAAGCCAGATGACTAGCTGTGGCTCCAATCAAAGCCACCACAGTTCAAATCAAATAAGCCTTATTCGGTTTTTGAACAAACCATAAAAGCATCATCATAAAAAATACAATACATACCCAGATTTTCAGGCCTAAATCCATGTGTAAAACACTGTGTGCAAAAGTTTAAAGGTTAAAAACAAGAAGGCAAGTGTTCATATGATGAAAAAGGTAGATAAAATACACTACAAACACATATGTATACAGAGCAGAGAGAGCTAAGTAGGGTTCACCCTAAAAACTACATATTAGCGTTCACGGCTATTTCTCAATCTCACAGTGGCTTTTAAAAAACTGACCACATTCAAAATGATATCAACTGAGAGCATTTGGAGATACATGAGAGCCGGTCGAACTTGAGTAAAATTGGCTCGCTTCAGTATAGGGACGATGAAAGTCTTTCCATCGGAACCTTGAGCCTCATTCTTGGATACACCCAGTATGCCCACTTCAACCGCGTCAAGGGTGAAGGACAACTTAGAAGTCCCCTTACACCAAGTTATCCTAACTATAGTCAGTGTCCAGAATTACATCATAAGCCTTCTCAAAGTGGGACACTTAGCTGTCCTCGGTGATATGGGACCCCCAAAGAACCTACCGGTTCTGGAGCTAAAGAAGGGCTGTTGATTATGCTCTAGAATTTGGCGCTACTTTTCAGTCTTCTTGCCTCTGAGAGAGACTCCCAAGCAGTGTCCCTTAAAACATTCCTCTGCCTCGCCAGTTCCTGTTTGCACTGCATATGACAGGTTTTAACAAGGGCAGAATCCCTGGGCCTAGCGCTCAAAGCGCGCTTGAGGTTCTTTAAAGCTAGGGAGCATCCCTTGTCAAACTATTTCAGGGTCTCAGTAGTAGTCCCCCGTGCCCCGACTCCAAAAGGGAGGATACAGTGGTGGCGATCGTCACAAAGGCTCCCAAGATATCACAAAAACTAGACATAGTTGAGTGACAGATACTAGATTCCATTCTACAATGTGAATAGGGAGTCGTAAAAAAAGCTATTGTGGACAACCTGGGATCACCTAAGTCTTCTCCCTTTAATGGTCGACCTTAAGGCACCTGTTGCATCAGGCACTCGCGCCTGCAGGGATAAATACCAGCATAGTGATAAAGTCACTGGATTATGGTCACTAAAGGGGCTCAACTGAATTTCCACCTATGTTACACAGGGATTAAAAGACGCAGAAACAAAAATAAAATCAATAAAGGATTCACACGCCCTCCCGGTAAATGTAGGAATAATGACACTGTCTTTAGAGGCAGCATATCAAGAGATAATACTAAGTTGTACTCATTAATGATCAAATATAGGGCCGAACCTTGATTCGGATGTTCTATAGGGAGACATGATAGGGTCATGCAGCAATGGGTGACATTCCTCCTCCCCATTGGATCCCCACACAAATGAACATTACAACTCCCTGCCAAAATGATGTTGGCTGTGTCCCATTTTGATCTGTACAGTTTTCTCATAAAAGAACCCAACAATTGAATATGACATACAGCTGTCGAAGCTGCCTTGGTATCATAGAAATTCAACTGTACCACGTTTGTAAAACCCGGCATAATTCAGATGTAGCCTGAATGGTTGAGGATCCTGTAGAAAGGACCTCAAACCTTCCCTTTAATCCCAAGGAGACAAAGACAATCAAGCCCCCTTTCGGTCTGCCCACCTGGGATTCGATGGCAGGGACGAAAAAGGTCTTGTACGCGTCAAGAGCATGACGGTTTGTAATAACCCAGGTTTCTTGTAGACAGATTACCTCGAATCCTCTGATAAAGAAACCGCCCGGCAGGATCCTCAAACTTGGACACAAGCCCAGCAATGCTTCAACCAGCTAGATCAAGCACCTTTGGAATGGATATTCCGGAGGCTTGAGTCCAGTGTCCAGGTGACACCCGCATGGAGTCACTCATATTGGCGCGCCCACCAAGTCAAACACAGGCATCCAGGGTGGCCAGCGGGGTAAATCTATTAGATGTGTCCACTCTGCCATGAGCTATAGGCTGGCAGGCCTGCTCCATTGTGGAGTTCCTTGATATTTATGACTATTAAGTTTGCAATGAAGAATCGGCTAGATTAGGTCTATAGAAGAAACCCAATGGAAGTGCTACAATAGATGTCGAAAGAGGTGAAGAGGGATAAATGGCATTCAGCCAATTCGATTTGTTTGCTAATGATTCCTACAGCATGTTGCAAGAAGCCATCCAGGAGTATGGGGCTTAGTGGAACTTGTGGATGGCTTCCATTCCCCATGGCTCTACGGGAGTTTAACCAAAAACAACTGCTAGCTGCTCCAGCAGATGTTAGCGCGCTGGCCCAGTCTGGCGTCCTACGGGCGAAGACTGGCCCGGTCACGGCTCGGTCTTCGGCTGGGCACGCACCCGGGTGGGTCCCACGCGCGTCCCTTGCCGTGGAGGGCGCTGTACAGGAGTTCTTGCAAACCTTCTTTAATACCCCTGCAAATGTGTGCAATCGTAGCAGTGGCTCTGACACGTGAAAAATCGATGTGTTGAGCATAATTATTCACAGTCACTCTCTTCACAGCAGTGAGAATATTGGCTTCACAATAAAACTGCTTGTCACTTGTCCTTCAATCAATCAATCAATCTGTTTTTGTAAAGTGCGGCTACTCACCCGTGAGGGTCTCAAGGCGCTAGATGGTCTTGAGTGTAGGGGTGAGATTTGCCTAACTGTTGTGTTGTGGTCCGCGAATGGAATATCTTTTGTGGACAACCAAAGCATTCTAACTGCACGTAGAAGAAGAATGCCTTTTTTTAAAACTTTTTTTTTTTGCAGCCCCATGTACACCCCACCCCCGCCACCCCTCCAGCCTGTGCGTGAGAATGCTTGGCAGATTTTCATTCTGTGCACAGCGACTTCGTTATGAACGCTGGGCATTTCCAAGGTAGGAAAGATGATCTGGCCATCACAAGAGCAAACATTCAGGAGCCAGGCTTAGCATTCCCTCTAAAAACTGCAAGCAATTTTAGAAGGCCCTCTAAAAATAGAACCTCAATTGTTGTGGCACAGGAATGAATGGCAGTGATTGCATCATGTGTTACTACAATATCTAAAGCCTAGGGATTTTATATATTGCAGTAAAACATGACACACAACACAATCTCTGCCGTTCATTGTTGCTGAAGCATTGTTTGGTGTGCTGTGAGGTTGATTTTGAGTTTGTAAGTGTGGTGTTAGCCCTCTGGAGCAACTGGAAACTCCTTGTGACAAGCAATGCCTTTTGTCCCTGGGGACCCATGAACCAGATGCTGCTGCGAGCTCCCTGAATGCAGAGAGCCTCTCGGTGAGGGTCTGACTCTCAGGGCATTAGTAAGTCAAGACTACGCATGGAGGGTGGTGGGGACATAAAGCTTTAGATGAAGTGAACACCATAAAGATGCACAGTTAATGAGTTCAATAGCATCATATCAAGTTTTTTGTTAACCACTCAGTAAGTTATGCTCAGCACGCGGCAGCGGACACCGTCCAGCGCGGACAGGTATGCAGTGAGACCTTCCGTGCATTAAAACCCCCCGATGATCTGGACAGACTTTCTGCTGTACTTCCGTGCAGGTGCGGAGCCTGATCTGCAGAGTAAGAATTGTGAAGTTTCTGTGCTGACTTTTCAAAGGTCTTGAGGTCCCACTGAGAGTGTGGTGGATACATTGTCTATAGTAGGCCATTAAGTCTGCATTTATTCTCCAAAAAGCAGCTCCTGCCTCATTGATGGGAGCTGCTTCTGCAAAAATAACAGTGAAGACCTGTCTGCCAGGTAATGACATCATGGCAGATCTATTTGTGTGTTTTTTATTTTCTAAAGATAAGTGTGTATCTCTCTTCAGATAATAAAAACAAGTGAGAATGCATTGCATGGGCCACCGTAATTTGGATGGTCTTTCTGACAGAATGTACAGCGGTGTTTGCCCTGCAGAGAGGGTTTTCCCAATAGATGATCTCAGCCATCCTTCGGGTCTGGTCCCTGTTCGGGAGAAAGCCAATCTTCCTGTCCATGGTGCAGACTTTTCCTGGCTGGGAATATAATTTCTGCTGGAAGTCAGTGGTAAGCGTATTCTTTTGGACTCCTACAATAGTTTATGGATTGACCCAATCAGACACTCAGAATTCTGGAGTATAGTCATTTAGGGAATCCAATGTTGTTAAAGCGGATCTTAGTCAAATTTCAGTGTGGTGTTTCATAATAGTCATTCTGTAACGTTCGTGGAGGTGGTGCAGTGGCGATATCTCCCGAACTTCTGAAGTCCTTCAGTCAATCAATTTCTTGATACTGCACTGCAGTCCACGTATGCAAGTGATGACCAAAAGGAGAGGGAATGGACACTCGGCACAGCATCCTGTTTGTTTATGAAGTTGATTCTTCGTTGTAGGGCACTGAGTGACCTGGCACAAAGATCCCTTTCTTTTTCCATTGAGTTGGTGGAACTGAACTAGAAAACCAACAACCTATTTACCTACAATGGCTTCTGCAAGGAGGAGGAAGAAGAGTGAGCAACACAGGGAGATGGATGGGATACGGATGACAGATACTTAAAGCCCTTATAGAAGCCCATCTTCTTGGAGCTCCAACCATGTGGTGGAACCTCTGTCTGAGGTACCACAAACTCCATATGTACTCCACCATCACGTTAGGCATACATATCTCACGCTCTGGGGGAAGTGAGAAGTTCTGGTCCTAGGGCTGGTAGGTAGTATCCCCATCTTGGTGTGCAGGTGAAAAACCTACTGCCCCATTACACTGAATCACTTGCACCAACCATTGGTTGCACCATAGTCTGAACATGGGTGGGTCAAAAATGGAGATGGTTGTCACCCATGTTAAAAGGAGTAGTCCTAAAGTAGACCCCATGGTGAGTACTCTTCTGGTGAGGAACTCACAGACTCATAGTCTATGAGTCTCTGGTGTTGGAAACATACAGGGCACAACTGAATGATGAAATCATTTTCTGGTTGAATGAAAAACTGCTACAGAATTACAGTTCTCTCCCTATGGGACAAATCAGCTATTTCATGCCTTCCCCAGAGTTAGAATGGGTCTTTAACAAAAATAATGTCAAGTGGTAAAAATGTTCAAACCATTTTTGGGTATCTTCATACCCCATTAATCAAAAAACATTTAACCATGGCCAAAGGACCCTTCCTTCAAAATCTATCCCATCCTCACTAGTATTGAAATCATTGACACTTTCATGTATTTTATGACTCTAATGGACAAATTCAAGACACTTTCTATTTTGCAAATCATAGATTGCTAAGCTGCTAATAGGGGGTATTTAAGCCTAGTGTATTTGTAGTTGAATTTCCTACCTCCTCCAGCACTTTGACAACTCAGCGCATCTCATAGAGAGAGTCTTATTCCACAGCTCGGGATCAAGATAGTAAGGAATCGGGAACTGTCCAAAATGTCTCTGTCCTGTCTTCTACGCAGGGCAGGAGGTTGAACAGGGAAATGTCTAAGGGCAGGCACAACCTAAGCAGGATAAAAGGATCCAGAGGAGTCCTTGGGCAGCCACATGTAAGCTGTGTTGCTACAGACGCAGTAAGTTCCATTTTGATTAGCAGCGTCACTGCTGATGAATATCAGAACATTGTTTGTGGAATTCAAACCTCGGTATAGACAGGCGAAGGGTTTGGGACTGTGCACTTGATAATGGGCTCCTTGCACTCACAGTGTTTTGTGAATATGCGGCCTATTCTGACCTCATAAACCAGTCCTTGGACAGTCAGAGCAAAATGTGGAGACAGGGCAAAATATGTTGATTATGCAAGGGCATTGTCAAGTCATCAAGAGTAACTTTGATGGTGTAGTTGACACATCCAGGAATAATGGTCGATACATGTGTAAGCCATCACATTGTTCCTTCGAGTTGAAAAGAACTGGGATTATTGTTACACCCCCACTGGAGTTAGAGGTCGCATAGCAACACGGCTAGCATGAAAATGAATTTAGATCCTACTCATTTTGATAAAAAACCTGAAGGAAAGGATTGCCTTTGTATATGTGAGAGGGTGCTTCTGACTATCTTGTCTGCCCTGATTTTTTGCCTTTGGATCACCCGATTTTCACCTTTTACTGTAAGGGAAGCTCCTAGCCTTGGACTCACCCACAGTAAACTCATGGTAAAATTGGACTGTGTGTGTTTACCACCGGTGCTGCCTTTTTCAGGCAAGGCTTCTGTGATGCAGCAAGGGTAGGCTGCCTGGGGCTGGTTACTCATGATCACATGTGCACATATGTGTGTACCCGTGTAGGGCTGCACGGGGAAGAATCCTGGTGTGCGCAGCCCATGAACTGCACACAGGTAGCCTGACATAGAAGGGAATATGTAGAGTGGGTGGTGACCTGGAAAAGGCCTTATCATGTGGGTGTACACATGTCAGGGATAGTCAGTGTGCTTTACAGCCTTGACTGTAGTGACACTCCATTATATTCTAATGGGAAAGGCTGCCCTAGGGTGCAACTCCAGTTTCCTAGGGTCCACAGACTGTATGAAAAGAACACTGCAGTAGGTTACAAAAGCATGACTGTACAGCTTATGGGTCATCCAGGAAAGTCATCTTTCTCTGACTCAGTTCAGGACCAGGACCCAGGACTTTTGTAACCCTGCGATGCTGGATTAATTGTTGTTCTCTCCAGCTGCAGGAACAGGACCCTGCATTAGTCAGTCAGCTGTCACCTGTTGTGAGAAAGTAGCCTCTTTCTAGCCTTGTTACCCCCACTTTTGGCCTCTTTGTGAGTATATGTCAGGGTGTTTTCACTGTCCCACTGGGATCCTGCTAGCCAGGACCCCAGTGCTCATAGTGAAAACCCTATGTTCTCAGTATGTTTGTTATGTGTCACTGGGACACTGCTAGCCAGGACCCCAGTGCTCATAAGTTTGTGGACTATATATATGTGTTCCCTGTGTGATGCCTAACTGTCTCACTGAGGCTCTGCTAACCGGAACCTCAGTGGTTATGCTCTCTCTGCTTTCCAAATTTGTCACTAACAGGCTAGTGACTAAATTTACCAATTCACATTGGCATACTGGTACACCCATATAATTCCCTAGTATATGGTACTGAGGTACCCAGGGTATTGGGGTTCCAGGAGATCCCTATGGGCTGCAGCATTTCTTTTGCCACCCATAGGGAGCTCTGACAATTCTTACACAGGCCTGCCACTGCAGCCTGCGTGAAATAACGTCAGAGTTATTTCACAGCCATTTACCACTGCACTTAAGTAACTTTTAAGTCACATATATGTCTAACCTTCACCTGGTGAAGGTTGGGTGCAAAGTTACTTAGTGTGTGGCCACCCTGGCACTAGCCAATGTGCCCCCACAACGTTCAGGGCAAATTCCCCTGACTTTGTGAGTGCGGGGACACCATTACACGCGTGCACTGTACATAGGTCACTACCTATGTACAGCGTCACAATGGTAACTCCGAACATGGCCATGTATCATGTCTAAGATCATGAAATTGTCACCCCAATGCCAGAATTCCATGATACCCCCGGGTCTCTAGCACAGAACCCAGGTACAGCCAAACTGCGTTTCCGGGGTCTCCACTGCAGCTGCTGCCAACCCCTCAGACAGGTTTCTGCTCTCCTGAGGTCCAGGCAGCCCTGGCCAAGGAAGGCAGAACAAAGGATTTCCTCTGAGAGAGGGTGTAACACCCTCTCCCTTTGGAAATAGGTGTAAAGGCTGGGGAGGAGTAGCCTCCCCCAGCCTCTGGAAATGCTTTGATGGGCACAGATGGTGCCCATCTCTGCATAAGCCAGTCTACACCGGTTCAGGGATCCCCAAGCCCTGCTCTGGCACGAAACTGGACAAAGGAAAGGCGAGTGACCACTCCCCTGACCTGCACCTCCCAGGGGAGGTGCCCAGAGCTTCTCCAGTGTGTCCCAGACCTCTGCCATCTTGGAAACAGAGGTGTCTGTGGCACACTGGACTGCTCTGAGTGGCCAGTGCCAGCAGGTGACGTCAGAGGCTCCTTCTGATAGGCTCTTACCTCTCTTGGTAGCCAATCCTCCTTCCTAGGTAGCTAAACCTCCTTTTCTGGCTATTTAGGGTCTCTGCTTTGGGCATCTCACCAGATAATGAATGCAAGAGCTCACCAGAGTTCCTCTGCATCTCCCTCTTCACCTTCTGCCAAAGGATCGACCGCTGACTGCTCAGGACGCCTGCAAAACCACAACAAAGTAGCAAGACGTCCTCTGGGTCCCCTCTCAGCACGACGAGCGTGGTCCCTGGAACTCAGCAACTCTGTCCACATGACTCCCACAGTCCAGTGACTCTTCAGTCCAAGTTTGGTGGAGGTAGGTCCTTTCCTTCCCACGCTAGACTGCATTGCTGGGTACCGCGTCATTTGCAGCTGCTCCGGCTCCTGTGCACTCTTCCAGGATTTCCTTCGTGCACAGTCAAGCCTGGGTCCCCGACACTCTTACCTGCAGTGCACGACCTTCTGAGTTGTCCTCCGGTGTCGTGGGACTCCCTTTTATGACTTTGGGTGGACTTCGGTTCACTTTTCTTCTAAGTGCCTGTTCAAGTACTTCTGTGGGTGCTGCCTGCTTCTGAGAGGGCTCCCTACGTTGCTGGGCGCCCCCTCTGTCTCCTCATCCAAGTGGCGGCATCCTGGTCCCTCCTGGGCCACAGCAGCACCCAAAAACCCTAACCGCGACCCTTGCAGCTAGCAAGGCTTGTTTGCGGTCATTCTGTGTGGGAACACCTCTGCAAGCTACGTGGGACATCCATCCTCCAAAGGGGAAGTTCCTAGTCCTCTTCTTTCTTGCAGAACTCCAAGCTTCTTCCAACAGGTGGCAGCTTCCTTGCACCCTCAGCTGGCATTTCCTGGGCTCCTGCCCACTCTCGACACTGTCGCGACTATTGGACTTGGTCCCCTTGCCTTACAGGTACTCAGGTCCGGAAATCCACTGTTGTTGCATTACTGGTGTTTGTTCTTCCTGCAGAATCCCCCTATCACGACTTCTGTGCTCTCTGGGGGTAGTAGGTGCACTTTACACCTACCTTTCAGGGTCTTGGGGTGGGCTATTTTTCTAACCCTCACTGCTTTCTTACAGTCCCAGCGACCCTCTACAAGCTCACATAGGTTTGGGGTCCATTCGTGGTTCGCATTCCACTTGTGGAGTATATGGTTTGTGTTGCCCCTATACCTATGTGCACCTATTGCAATCTACTGTAACTTTACATTGCTTGCATTACTTTCTTTTGCTATTACCTGCATAATTTTGGGTTGTGTACATATATCTTGTGTATATATCTTATCCTCATACTGAGGGTACTCACTGAGGTACTTTTGGCATATTGTCATAAAAATAAAGTACCTTTATTTTTAGTACTTCTGTGTATTGTGTTTTCTTATGATATTGTGCATATGACACCAGTGGTATAGTAGGAGCTTTACATGTCTCCTAGTTCAGCCTAAGCTGCTCTCCATAGCTACCTTCTATCAGCCTAAGCTGCTAGAAGCACCTCTTCTACACTAATAAGGGATAACTGGACCTGGCACAAGGTGCAAGTACCTCTGGTACCCACTACAAGCCAGGCCAGCCTCCTACACCTGCGCTAGAAACCGGGCCTACCCCAGGCCACTTAATGAGGGAGCGAGCCCAGACCTCTGGAGCCAAGCCAGAGGGGTCTCTCCTTTAAAGATTTGCTGGGGGAGGCCCTGGTAGGAATGTCAGGGAGGAGAAGAGCTGAGACCCTCAGAGCACATGTGGCAACTGACTCCTAGGTGACGCCATCATTTTGAGCAGTCCCAGAAGACTGTGCAGGAAGGTTGGGACAGGGATGGAGAGGTGATGTGGCACATCAGGATAGGCCAGAGGTGCAGCCTTGCTGCACACTTCTGTCCCCACTTAAAGGTCTTGCACAGGGGAGAGAGCTCTCTCTTGGATGTGCTTTCCTGCAGAACACTGGGACTGGGGGCCAGCGCCATGGAGAGATGGAAGGAAGAACCCCCTGACTGCCCACTGTGGCGTGACTCTGCCTCTGATTGACCCCAGAGGGGCATATCCCAAGACCAGGTGAGCTGGTCCTCTTACTCCCCAGTTGCGGGAAAGACCGGGCTTCGGCGCAAGGAGAGCACGCTGCCCAGAGAGAGACACCCAAGTGAAAGGCTGGTGCAGGGAGTCAGTGAGACTGGCTCCCTACCAAGTTGGGGACCTTTGAGGCCAGGAGGCCTGAAGAAAGTTCTCCAGGTGGTAAAGGCTCACCACCAGGAGCAAAAAGAGACAAAAATTGTCCAAGTTGGCCTAAGGGGGCCCGAGTTATTGCTGTCAGAAGATTTGTGACCCTTGACCTTTTCAGCGCAAGCAGCGAAGCACGTGGGACTCTGCCATTGCTCCGGACTATGCCAAGGACCGGGGGCTGCCAAAAAGCAAGAAATTGACAGGGAAAGTGCTATCACGCTCCCCCCGAAGAAGACGAGGGGCTCAGGACCCTATCCTTGGGCCCCAGCGAAACAAGCCAAGACTGGGAGCACCATAATAACCCCAACCATGAAGCGGAGCAGGAGGAGCCCAGTACCCCAACCCTGGGCCCGACTGTGAAAAAAAGTCCTTGTGGAGCCGCCCAGAGCCCAGTACCCCATCCATGCACCCCGACGAAGAGCTGAGCCTGGAGGGAGTGGCATCGTGCCCTCCCCCCAACCACCCACCAAAGATGGAAAGGGGTCCCAAGCCCTCATCCCTGGACCCTGATGGCAGGAGGAAGAAGGTGAGAGTGCTGTCAAATTCCCCCACGTGGCCCAGAAGGCCGTCGCACCCAACGTGTCTGCCCACTGGAGCGGGCAGACCCAGGTTAAAGGAGGGGGAGGGCCTGCGCGCTCCCCCCGGCAGCCCACTCACCAGCCACCCTGCAAGCTTCTGCCCTCAGGAGCAGGCAGACCAGAAAGAGTAGCCAGCTTCCGCAGCAGCAAGAGAAGGTGCTGGCTGTGTGGGGACCCAGCGAGAGTGGCTGAGGGTGGGCTCCTTGAGCCACTCTCCAGTGAACCAACTCTGCAAGCGGGGTGTCCAGGTGAGACTGGACACCCTGAAGGGAAACACAGCTGTGGCGTGAGGCCGCACAGAAACAAGGGAACAAAAGCTGAAAAGGGGAGCAGCTCTCCCCGGAGCAGCGGGAGAACCGCTGCCCACTTATGTACGGCACTCTTGGAGGAGCGCCCCATAATGCCCTGGAGGCCTGGCCTAAGTTGTTTTTAAAGCCGCTCGTTTCGGTGTTGACCCTAGGAGAGTGAGGTCACCACGAAAATGATCACCAAGTGCAGGGGAAGCTGCTGGAGGAGCTCAGCCTCCCCCCAAGAAGATTTCAGATGTCCCCACCCTCAGGTTCAGGGGACATGGAAAGGGTAACCCCTCAGGGGTTCCAAATGTCTTCAAAGCTTTGTTCCAGCTGGAACTTTTGGTGGAGAAGCTGCACACTCTAAGGGTGATTATTAGGGCTGCAGTCCTTGTGTCCTGAATGTGATTAATATTGATTGTCATATTAGTGAACACCCTCTAGGGGTTAAAGGCTGTAATTACAGGTCTATTTACAGAAATAAAGTCCTATATGGTTAAAGTGTAGCATTTTATGCTGAATGTGTTTAAAACCTTATGGCTCCGGGGTTGTGGCCAACGATGTGTCATGCAGAAAGGAATCCTCAAGGGGTGAGAGATGCTGTTATCCAATTGTGAATAACCATGTGATATCATTTAGGGACTATGTTAACAGTACATCATTTTTATGTTGAATGCTTCAATGTGGATGAAACTTTGCCAACAATCTTTAGGGGTATGGTTAGACGGTGTATTTCACGCTGAGAGTATTTGTAGCAGCACAAATCATTCCAGCAGGCCTATACATGATTCTTGTTAATGATTTATTTGGATAATGAGACTAACAGCCACTATTGATCAAAGTAGATGTCCTTTATTGCCAGATTTAAGTGCTTTCACTCCAAGTTACCATCAGATATTGCATTGGAATAGTGAATGTTTTGCCATGTGGGTTGTTGGTCTGCATCTCCCTTAGAGAGAGACAAGAATGACTACGCAATGTTATCCAAAAGTAATTCCAACAACTTGTGTATATTTGTAAATTGTTGCATAGTATTGAGTAATGTGTGTGTAATAAATGTACTTTTTATTTTTCAAAAGAAGAAGCACAGACTGGACAATCATTTATTGAGTGGTATTCTTGTGTACTTGTGAATGGTGAATAATAGCCTACACCACCTCCCTTGAGTAAGCCTTGGACTGCTCTGCAATACTACCTTATGAGAGTCAAGCCATGGGATGTTTGGTTGCCAGCAGTGGACAAGCGCGGACCCATTACTTGTGCAGGTCACACAACTAATGGCCCACTTTCCAACAGTATATAAACCATTTGTTCCAGAAGCGGGCATTGGGCTTTGTGCAGTTGTCTTCTTCCAATCTACTGCTACCTCCCATCTGACACAGCTACACAATGAGTTAACCAAACAAGCTTGCAGCAAAAAGAGCAGGTCAGACCCATCAAATGACTAGGTTAGCTGGGAGGCTTCCCACTAGCGGAGTTGCAGAACGAGGAGGAAAGTGTACATCCTAATAAAATGATCATCTTACACTTTCTGTGGCAGATACACTTCTTGTAACAAGACTGGTGTATTTCGAGTCTGTGGTCCACTTACGGTATTAGGCATGAATCTATGTTGGAAGCCCACATCACTTTACAGTGATATTGGTGATGAGCAGGGCTTGATACAGGCCTCACCATCTGGGATGGAGTGCCAACTTCCAGTGGTGGATCTTAATATATGCTCTGACATTGTGCTATAGATCGCCAGAACCTCAGTCGGCCTGGTGGGCAGTGCATCTGGAAACGTAAGAATGGAAGCTGCTGAGACAGTAAATTAATTGTGTGCAGTAGTCGCATTATCAGAAAATTGTAAACCAAGTAAAGCTTAAGGCAAGGATGAGGTAGCAAGACGAATTATGGGTCTGCCCATTAGGATTTTATATGGACTCTGGTAGACAAAACTGCTAAGGGTAATGCATCAGGTCACATAAGGCCGGTTTCCTTGAATAACTTAGATAGTTTGTTTTCAAAGTTCTGCTGTATCCAGCTAGGATTCAGGTAGATAGGCATAATGAAAATGTAGTTGGATGTCTAGGCCCTGCAAAGTTCTTGAACTTTAGAGGACCAAACTGAGTCCTATGATCACTTCCTATCTGAAGCAGTATTCAGAATAGTAGAATAAAAATTCACAACAGTTTCTTGACAACAGTGATAGTGACAGGGATAGTGTCAGCTCGATCAAATGAGTAAGTCTTGAGCCACCAGCAAAAAACATACCCTCTAATACAGTATATAAACTTAAGAGAAGCACTGGGTCATCTGGATGAAATCAATCTGCATATGGGTGAATGGATCCCACAGGCGGGATTGCACAGATAGAACAGTCTTGATACCAGTAAAAGCATTATAGTCTTGAAGTATGGCACACATATGTCAGAATTGTTAAGCATTGGAAGGATAATATGATGCAAGCCAGTGGATGCCAGTGGATGCCAGCTCATCGATCATACAATCTCGACTAATATGTGCAATACATGCACAGCTTGCTGTTTGTGAGTATTAGTTTGGGGCAATCACTATTCCATGTGTGTTTCCCCACAGTCCATTGGGACACTTTTGACATTTGTATCTGGCCATATATTCTTTTCACTTCTCATGTTCCACCGGAATCACTGTGTTGCGTGGGCTCTCATTCTTCTAATGAGGCTGCTGGGTTTGGGTGGCAGTACCATCGGAATTGTGGGGAACTGAGTCCAATCCCACACCCTATGTCACTGTCGGCCTAATCTGGTTTCCGGCTAACTAGCAGCACCTCACATCTGTCCAAGAGCAGGGATGATTGTGGCAACCGGGTGCATGACAAGAATTACTTCTCAGGGAAATTGTGCTGAATCAGATCCCATCCTTTTCTCTTAGTTACAAAAGGTCTCACACATGCAAAGACAAACAGGCAGAAAATGGTTCAATAGGATTTATTGAATCAGCTGTGTCTTAGATAAAATGGCATGAAATGCAATAATAAGAATGATGAAACATGCTAAAAGCAAGATTGTGACAAGAAAAGTGAAACACAGAAAAAGTCCCACCATACTGTCACTAAGCATATATATGTATGATTCCTACCTAAACTATGTTGGAGCAATGCGTGCTAAGCCCTAATCCACCCTTCAGGATTCCCCCGTGGGAAGACATCATCTCCCATACCTCAATGTGCTCGTTGTCTAGAGAGCCACCATTCCCAAGTAGGCCAGGGAACCGGTAATCTGGGTAAGCAGCTGTAAAAAATCGATCAGCATGCGGTTGTGGTCATCTGACTCGAACCTCCCTATAATGTGCATAGAACAAGGGAATGTTTTATAGTAAAACAGCTTGTGTTGTAAGAAAATGTCCCCACGTCTAAATATGTGTGTGTTTTTGTGTATGTTAGAGTCGCAATGTATCACTTTGTACTGATAACCCTATCTCTACTGCAGTTTTTAGGAAAGCACAGGGTGAAAGAGTGTCGTGCTAGAAGGCACAATGCTTTCCTAGGCAAAAAGATAACTAGATTAAAAACAAACAGCACCACAAATGTGGCTGATTCTAAAATAATAAATGAAGCAGACTAAAATGTAACTAGGCTAAAGGACACAAGCAGCAGGCCTAGTTGCTAAAATAATGTGCCTAGAGACACTACTAAAATAGATATACAACAACTGCAGGCACATATCTCATACTGGAGGTAGCAAGGATGTCCCATCTTGGTGTGCAGATAAAAAGGCTACTGCCCCATGACACTGAATCAGTTGCCCCGACTCTGACTAGTACCATAGCCTCAACATTGGGAACATGGGGATGATTCTCACCCATGGTAAAAGGAGTAACACAAATGTAGACCTTATCTCTAGTAATGAAGAGTATTCTGCTGGTGACTCATAGAAAGATATAGTGGGTGATTTAGATATTGGCGGATGAGTTACTCAGTCACAACTGTGACATATATCCTGTCGGCCAAAATCTAAATCCCATTATATCCTATGGGATTTAGGTTTCGACTGACGGGATATCTGTCACCATTGACCAATATCTAACTCAAGCCCATGGTCTGTGAGATTCTAGTGTACGAAACATAGGGGGCTCAATGCGAATGATGATATCAGAAGCAGGATAGCACTATGCTACTTCACCATGGACATTCATGGACCTTCAACCGCACAGCAAGGCTCTAATAAATGAAATTGCAAAGTCTAAAGAAGTTAACTTTATGGTTGCTTGATGAAATTCTTCTATAGGATTGTAGCTATCCCTCTGAGGGCTACATCACCTGTTTTATGCGTTCTCCCAGAGTTGAAAAGCTTATTTAATGAAGAGGATGGTCCTCAGCAGAATAGGAGGCTTTTGTAAACATGAAGAGACAGAAACCATTGTACCATTGCGTTAGAGTGCCTATAGCAGCTGTGCATTGGTCTCTCACCCATTTGTCACAGAGGAAACACGTGCTGTGCTTGTATAATTAGGGTCCCTGCTGAGTTGCCAGATCAGTAATTGGTCATTTTCAGGTCGTACCAAAGATGTAAAATTGTATGCCTTTGCACCCAACTTAGAAAGAATGAGTGTTTTACAGCACTTAGGCCATATTTGTTTCTGAAAGTTTGAAGGAGGTACAAAGGTGTAAGCATCCTTGGAAAAATGACACCTGTTTATTGCTTGGCAAATGATAGTTTTGTGAATGAGCTACCAACAAACTCTCACCCTGGCCCTCTGATGACTAGCAAGCAAGTT
The DNA here is from genome assembly GCF_031143425.1 of Pleurodeles waltl. Classification (NCBI taxonomy): domain Eukaryota; kingdom Metazoa; phylum Chordata; class Amphibia; order Caudata; family Salamandridae; genus Pleurodeles; species Pleurodeles waltl. Next base: position 90,040,639 of record NC_090447.1, on the reverse strand, counting down.
TCTGCATGCCCTTGTGGAGGATGCAGGGTGACCAGCAAGGAGGGGAGAGGTATGCCACCCACAATTCACTGGTGGGTGAGTGTTTGAGATGTTATAACATTAAAAGGCCATGACTGTGTCACCGGGATCCTGCTAGCCAGAACCCCAATGCTTATGGTTTGTGGCCTACTTGTCAGTATGTTTCACTGTTTTTGTCAGTATGCTTGACTGTGCCACTGGGATCCTGCCAACCAGGACCCAAGTGCTTATGCTCTCTTTGTTCCCAAATTTGTCTCTACATACTGGTAACCCAGTATTTCATCCCAGATTGGCAAACTGGTCACCCCTTATAAGTCCCTAGCATATGGTACATACGTACCCAGGACATTTGGGTTCCAGGGGATCCCTATGGGCTGCAGCATTACTTTTGCCACCCATAGGGAGCCCATGCAAAGGCTTCTGCAGGATTGCCATTGCAGCCTGTGTGAAATGGTGCATGCACCCTTTGACAGCCATTTTAACTGCACCAGGTCACTTATAAGTCACCTATATGTCAGACCTTCCAACCCTGAAGGCTGGGTGCAACGTACCTGAGTGTGAGGGCAGTCCTGCACTAGCAGAGGTGCCCCCACGTCGTCCAAGACCCTTTTCCCGCACTTCGTGAGTGCAAGGATGCCATTTTACACGTGCACTGGACATAGGTCAATACCTATGTCCAGATTCACAATGGTAACTCCGAATATGGCCATGTAAGGTGTCTAACACCTGGGAAATGTACACCAATACTGATTCCAAGATTGGTTTTACAATTCCATGCACTCTGGGGGCTCCACAGTGGAAACCCTGTGCTGCCATACCAGCCTTCTGAGGTTTTCCAGGCAGCCCCAGATGCTGTCACCTCACAGACAGATTTCTGCCCTCCTGCGGCTCAAGCAGCTCGAGCCCAGGAAGGCAGAACAAAGCGTTTCCTTTGGGAGAGAGGTGTTACACCCTCTCCCTTTGGAAATAGATGTTACAGGCATGGGAGGGGTAGCCTCCCAGAGCCTCTGGAAATGCTTTGAAGGGCACAGATGGTGCCCTCCTTGCATAATCCAGTCTGCACCGGTTCAGGGACCCCCAGTCCCTGCTCTGGCACAAAACTGGACAAAGGAGAGGGGAGTGACCACTCCCCTGTCCATCATCACCCCAGGGGTGGTGCCCAGAGCTCCTCCAGAATGTCCCTAGGTTTTGCCATCTTGGATTCCAAGGTGGTGGGGCACTCTGGGAGCATCTGAGTGGCCAGTGCCAGCAGGTGACGTCAGAACCCTCTCCTGATAGGTGGTTACCTGATTAGGTGACCAATCCTCCTTTCAGGGCTATTTAGGGTCTCTCCTCTGGGTGTTTCTTCAGATTAGGATTGCAAGACTCCAGCAGGAATCCTCTGCATCCTTTACTTCATCTTCTACTGACGGAACCGCAGCTGAACCCTCCAAAAACTCTAGGAACTGCAACAAAGAAGCAAAGACGACTTCTGTAACATTGTAGCTCCTGCCAGCAACTGCAACAGTTTCCAGGTCGTGCATCCCCCAAGGACTGCCTGTCTTCAGCCTGCATCAGAAGAACTGAAGGAATCTCCTGTGGAGTGACGGATTCACTTCCCTGCTTCAGCAAGCACCTATCTGCAGCGACGACCGGTGGCGTGGGTCCCCTCTCCAGATGACGAATGTGGATCCAGCAACACGGGTGGTGGACTAAAGTGACCCCGACAGTCCCAAGATCCTGCTGTCCAACTTTGGTGGAGGTAAGAGCTTGCCTTCCCACGCAAGACAGTACCCCCCTGCACCTTGAGACTTGCACTTGCCAAGGCTTGTGTGCGACCTTCCAAGAAGTTCTTTGTGCACAGCACAGCTTAGCCCCCCAGCACTCCATCCTGCGATGCACAGCTTCCTGAGTGGTTCTCCAGCGGCGTGGGATCCCTTAGTCTCGTGCTGAGTGGGCCTCCATTTGCATGTTCTTTGTCACCGTGCTGTGGGACTCCTGTGCGCACTGCCTGGTCTTCTGAGGGCTCTCTGAGTTGCTGAGAGCCCCCTCTGTCTCCGCCTCCTGGGTAGAGCCCACCACGTCCCTCCTGATCCCGGGCAGCTTCATTTTCCGCTAACCACAAGCTTTGCGTGTGCCAAGGCTTGTTGACGGAATCCAGCGATGCAAACCAGACTGCATTCATCCATCCAGCGTGGGACATCTTCTGCCCCAACCAGGAATCTGCATCTGTCTTCTTGGGTGCATAGATGACTTTGTCTTCTCACCAGTGGTTCTACTTTTGCACCTTCATCTGGGTTAGCAGGGGCTCCTGTTCCCCCTGGACTCTTCAGTGCTTCTTGCACTTGGTCCCCTTCTTCCACAGGTTTTCAGGTCCAGGAATCCATAGTTGGTGTCTTGCATTCTCTTCTGTTTCTTGCATAATCTTCTATCACGTCTCCTTGTGTGTTTCAGGAAACTTACTGTGATTTACTCCTGTTTTCCTGGGCTCTGGGGTGGGGTCTATTACTTACCTTTTGTGTTTTCTTACACTCCCAACGCCCCTCTACACACTACACTTGCCTAGGAGGGAAACCGACTTTCGCATTCCACTATTTTAGTATATGGTTTGTGCTCCCCCCAAGGCCCATTGCAGTCTATTATGATTTTCACTATTTGCACTGTTTTCTAACTGTTTACTTACCTGTTTTTAGATTCTAGTGTATATACTGTGTATATTACATACCTCCTAAGGGAATATAGTCTCTAAGGTATTTTTGGCATTTGTGTCACCAAAATAAAGAACCTTTATTTTTGTAACACTGAGTATTTTCTTTCATGTGGGTGAGTACTGTGTGACTACAATGGTATTGCAAGAGCTTTGCATGTCTCCTAGTTCAGCCTTGGCTGCTTAGCCACAGCTACCTATAGACAGCCTAGCTGCTACACTCTGACTACATTTCACTAATAAGGGATAACTGGACCTAGTATAAGGTGTAAGCACCTTTGGTACTCAGTAGAAACCAGGCCAGCCTCCTACAGCGTTACTCCTATTCCACTCACTAGAAACCAGTCCCGCCTCCTACAGCATAACTCCTATTCCATCCACTGCACATATCTCACCTTGCATCTCCTGCATGTCCCTCAACACCGTATCTCTTTGCAAACACGACACCGATGTCTGTGACCTCATCGACACGCACTCCCCAGACATCCTCTTTCTCACTGAAACCTCACTTAACTCGTCATCCGTTCCAGCCATCGTCAAGGTCATTCCTCCTGGCTACAAGATCGTCCACAGAGACAGGCACCGCAGACCTGGAGGAGGTCTTGTGATCATCCACAAAGACATCATCACCTGCAGAACCAAAATGGACGACCCACCATGGTCATGGAATTCATGCACTTCCAACTGTATATCACCTACTCCGCAACCACCTCATGCACCCTTGCTGTTGACCAGCAGGAACTCACACCGCCTTCAATAACCTTTTCAGAGACTTCATCACTCCTATCGCCATTAAATCCAACAATTTCTTAATGGTCCGTGACCTCAACATTCATCTTAATGACCCAATGGACCACAACACCACTGCCCTCCTAGAGAGCCTCAACAACATTGGTTTCACACAGCTCGTACAAAGCCTGACTCACATCTCTGGACACACACTTGATCCAGTCTTCACAGCTAGCCAGCACACAGAAGACATAAGAGACTACATTTGATATTGCAAACAGTTACAAAGAAGATGAAGAGACAGCTGAGATGACACCTCTACAGATGCCTAAAAATGTGCACTCAGAAGGTGCCACCCCCACATCAAAGAAGCCAGGAAAGCTGCCCTTGTGCTAAGACTAGAATCCTGTCCCAACTCCAGAAAATAACTTTTCAACAGTGTCCGAGAATTCACCAGTTTAATGGCAGCCACCAACATCACCTCCCCCTCAAAGGACCTCTGAAATGACCTTTCCAACTTTTTCCACAAAAAAACAGATCTACATCAACCTTACACCCCAACCTACCATAGAAGACATCATCACACAACCTCCCAACACCGTCAGGAGCGCCCACCTTTTAACAAACTGGAGCCATCTCACCACATAAGACACTGCTAGAATGATGTAGGCCAACCTTTCAGGGTCCACCAAAGACCCCTGCCCTCACCACATGTACAACCTGGTAAGAACAATGATAAGTGCCAACCTCACCACCATTATCATCTCCTCCATACTTTGCAGAACCTTCCCGCATAGCTGGAAGCATGCAGAATTCACAGCTCTCCTGAAGAAACTCTCAGCTAACCCAAAAGAACTCAGCAACTACAGACCCATCTTGCTCCTTCCTTTCACGGCCAAAGTCCTGGAGAAAGAGATCAACAGGAAACTTTCCACCCATCTAGAACAGCACCACCTCCTGGACTCCACCCAGTCAGGAGCAACCACAGCATGGCTGTGGCCCTCCTGGAAGTAACAGACAACCTCTGGTCCATCATGGACAGATGGGAAACTGACGCTCTCATCCTGCTCAACCTTTCGAAAGACTTTGACACCGTCTCCCATGGCACCCTCATCGCCATAGTCAAGGGTGCAGGAATTCAAGGACCCGCTCTGAGTTGGATTGCCTCCTACCTCTCCAACAAAACTCAATGAGTCAGACTCTTCCCCTGCACCGCCGAACACAAGAAGTGTGTCTGCAGGATCCCCCAGGGTTCACACCTCAGCCCAACCCTGTTCAGCATGTACATGGCACCCCTCACCCGCACCACAGCATCAACATTGTCTCCTACGCCAGCAACATTCAGCTCAACCTCAGCCTCACTGACAAAAACAAGACCATCAAGGCTAATTTCATCTCCTGCATGTCCAACGTTGCCAACCGGATGAGAGAGACCTGCCTTAAACACAACACAGACAAAATAGTGGCCACCCAAATGAGGTCCCACACTCACCCCCACAGACCACGCCAGAAAGCTCAGCATCATCCTAGACGACAAACTCATGATGAAAAAACAGATCAATGCTGTGATCCAATCCTGCTGCCTCATCCTCAGAATGCTTTGCAAGATTTTAAAATGGCTCCTCATGCAAACTAGATACATGGTCTTAAGGCCCATATAACCAGTAGACTCGACTACAGCATCTCCACCCAGCTCACACAAAGACTCCACACCATCCAAAACATTACAGCCAAACTCATCCTAGAAGCCCCTTGTAAGGGCTCGCATCACTCGCTGCCACACTGAACTACAATTGCTACCCATCCAGATACATTGCCAAGAAAGCTGCTCATCCACTCTCATAAAGCCCTCCCAAACACGGACCAGCATACCTCAACAACCGACTTCAACTCTGCCAACCTTCCAGACAGCTACTCTCTACCTCCATCTCCCTTGCATGTGTCCCCCGCATCCGCAAAAGCAAGTCAGGGGTGTGCCCCTTCTCATCCATCACCTCTAAAAGCTAGAATGAACTTCCTCAACACATCAGGACAACTACTTCACTCCTCAATTTCTGCAAGAAACTGAAGACCTGATTGTCGAGCTAGGAGCACCTCCCGGGCTACGTTCCTGCTTCAGCACCTGGATACTCCCACGGGTGACAAGCTGTGCCATACAAATAGACATAATGTAATATAACAACTCAGAAGGTCACAAAACAGCAGTAAATGGACTCTAGACCAGCCCTAGTGTACATCTAGCACCATACATGGCCCCTCAAAGGTACTTCAACTCACTCCTACAGAAAAGAAAGGAGGCAGGGACTTAATATACCATCCCATTGAACATAATGTTAAATAAATGAAATCATTTGGACTTTTAAATTAAATATATAAGATTTTTTTCAGTGTTAAAAAAGTTAGATTGTTTTAAAAAATACATATGTTATAATGTTAAAAAATAACTTGTTAAAAAATGATATTAAACATACCATTTTAATAAAAATGTAAACATATTTTACATTAATACAAAACCACTCAACTTGTAATCTGATTTACTAAATGTTTTTTAAATATTACAATGCCAGCTAGGGTGGGTTTTTATATTTTGATTAAAAATAAACGTTTTAAGTTAAATTCATACATTTTAGTTATTGAATAAATATTTAATTTGATATGGTAGTGCATATGGCAGTTTATTTTATTAGTTCTAGGTTAATAATTACATTGAATCAATTTAAACTTTTAATTTACATTAAAATATTTTTCATTTTTCTTTAAGATTTAGCACACCATTATTTTCCCTTCATTGGGGTATCAACACCCTGTTGGCGGAGCTGTCTGCCTACACGTGAAAAACCAGGTTGCAGCTAAAGTTGCTGAGCAAACATAGGCCCTCATTTCAACCTTGGCGGCTGAAACCGCCTGGCGGCCGCCAGTGCGGCCACACTCCCGCGGGGTCTATTTGGAGATCCCCGCTGGGCCAGCGGGCGGAAATCTGGTTTCCGCCCCCCGGCCCAGCTGGGATTTCGGCCGCAACACGGGAGCCGGTTCCAAATGGAATCGGCAGTGTTGCAGCTGTGCGACGGGTGCAGTTGCACCCGTCGCACTTTTCACTGTCTGCTATGCAGACAGTGAAAAGCTGCATGGGGCCCCTGCACTGCCCATGCCAGTGGCATGGGCAGTGCAGGGGCCACCAGGGGCCCGCGACTCCCTTTTCCACCAGCCTTTTCATGGCGGTTCAAACCGCTATGAAAAGGCTGGCGGGAGGAGGACTCGTAATCCCCTGGGCAGCGCTGCAAGCAGCGCTGCCCTGGGGGATTTAAACTGCTGTGACAAAAGTGGCGGGAAACCGTCAGTCCCGGTGGTGCAAGCGCGGCGCTTCCACCGCGGTCGTAATTCCCAGGGAAGCACCGCCAGCCTGTTGGCGGTGCTTCCGACAGAACAGCCCTGGCGGTCAAAGATCACCAGGGTTGTAATGAGGGCCATAGTGATGCAACGAGGCCAGTTACATCATCTTTTCTGAGCTCTGGTAGCTAGAACCTGTTTTCTTGTTCCTTCTGGCCATTACTTTTTGGTAGAGGAATGCTGAATATGCTACAACAATATAGAATTTCTTGTAGTTTGACGTCGCTTGTTAAGTTCCAGAACCTGAAACAGTAGTGGAATTCATCCCTTGTCACATGATCTGAAGTCATCTCATTATAGGGTTGAATTAAAACAGGTGCAGTAAAATAAAGAATGGAGTTCTTACTGCGTTACTGGCAACTTTTGCTCTTACCCCACAGAAATCCTCAAGAGGTAAGCTGTTATCAGGCTACAATCTAAGAAGTCATTTTTTAGAATTACAGAAATATTGAATGTATTGGAACTATATTGATTACCCTTTCCAATAATGTATTGGTACTATATTGATTACCCTTTCCAAGTGATACTCCCTTCTTTGGTAATTGAAGAATAATACTGCTAGCAGTATTGCACTGTTCATTCCAGACTTGGCAGTAATGAGCCTGGAGCACTCCATCTCCAGTTACTACTCCTGGATTCTATAATTTGGAAAATGCACCATTTTGGTAGCCATCTCTGATTTAGCTCCACTCTACTTTAATTCTTCTGAAGACGTGGCCTCTAGAGTTGGATCCAGGACCCGTCTCATAATATTAGTTAAAATAATATTGAACAGTGGCAATAAGGCAATGTGTTCCACTAACTGTGTTTTAGATTACCCTCTTCCTCACTTTGGATGATTTTCAAGTATCATAACTTATG